>NC_065450.1:99547718-99865357 GCF_917563875.1 Diabrotica virgifera virgifera | reverse complement strand
AGAGAGAGAGAGAGAGAGAGAGAGAGAGAGAGAGAGAGAGAGAGAGAGAGAGAAAGTTGAATGCAGAGCAACAAAATAAACACAACATTGAGTATGCTTCTCTAGGATCTCTGTCTGAATCGGATGATAAATAATAACTGTAAAATATTTTAGATTAAAGAGTTTTCTATGTTTTAATCATATTTATTAGTGGTTGTTTCATTAGTTATAGAGATAGGTATCTCTAAATATTAAGGCATTTTCCAAAAATTATTACATCAACCCTATGCCAACATCTGGCCTTGAAAGAAAAATATAGCTAAAAAATATTAACTTACATAAATATAACAAATAATATTCGAGGCATAACTCATACAAGAATAAAAAACCGTTAAACGCGGTAAAAATGAGTGGCGCATACAATACTCCAGCTACAAAAGAGCTGGAATATTACGTGGCGCGAAAATGTATTTTCATTTTGATGAAAAATAAAATTCTAGTTTTATTTAAAAAGATGTTTCCATATTATTTGCTAAATTTTAAGTAAAACGCGCCACAAAAGAGTAACTTTGGTAGAGTTTGTATTTTGAAGCTCTTTTGTAGCGCGTTTTACTTCAAATTTAGCAAATATTATGGAAACATCTTTAACAATAAAACAATTTTTTTCCATCAAAATGAAAATACATTTTCGCGCCATGTAATATTCAAATCAGCTCTTTTGTAGCTGTAATATTGTATGCGCCACTCATTTTTATGGCGTTTAGTGGTTTTTTATTCTTGTATCAGCTTCAATGTATGAAGTAGAGTCCTTCTACAAATGCTCTGTTATTGGCGCAATTCGTAGGTTGACATTTTGAGTAATTGTCGAAAAACCAAAATTTTCAAAGTTTAGGTTTTCAGTTTTTCGGCTATACTGAACCGTGAGTATTTATGATCCTAACCGCTTAGACACCATTTGAAAGCTTAACTCAACGCTATTGAGTTGGTGTATTCGCGGTTTTCCTGTCACTCCTTCAACCTAAGATATATACCCCCCAAAAATATGCCGTTTTGTAACTACTCAGTCTTGTAGCTGGCTTATGGGTGGTCGAAAATCACAAACTGCACCGGTTCTGAATCGGCCCTGACCCACTCTTGAAACACAGAAAAAAAATTCAGATCGGTGTAACTTTTCCACACACATACATACAAACATTTTCTCCTTTTTAAATAGAAATTGAATAAAATTTCTGAGCTCGGTAACTTTTTAAAATACTTATAACCGATTTTCAAAATTAAACATGTGTTGAAAAGGTAATGATCAGTACTATCAGAAGCCGCAAAGGTCGGACTTAAATTTTCGAAATTTTTGGGAGTTTTGGGGACGAGAACGAAAAACAGATCCTAAATGGGAAGGGCCATAAAATCCACACCCTTGGACCAAAATGGATGGTTGATATATGGATGGGCGAGTATTTTCCTATACTTTAAGATGGGATTTGGCTCAATTTTCAATTCAATCAGATTTAGAAAATCGAAAATTTCGTGTAGGTATATATACAGGGTGTAACAAAAATACAGGTCATAAAATTAATCACATATTCTGGGACCAAAAATAGTTCGAATGAACCTAACTTACCTTAGTACAAATATGCACATAAAAAAAGTTACAGCCCTTTGAAGTTACAAAATGAAAATTGATTTTTTCAAATATATCGAAAACTATTAGAGATTTTTTATTGAAAATGGACATGTGGCATTCTTATGGCAGAAACATCTTAAAGAAAAATTATCGTGAAATTTGTGAACCCTATAAAAATTTTATGGGGGTTTTGTTCCTTTAACCCCCCCCCCCCAAACTTTTGTGTACGTCTCAATTAAATTATTATTGTGGTACCATTAGTTAAATTCAATACTCTTACTTTTTTGCATCTTTGTATTTTTCCGGTAAATCAGTTTTTATCGAGTTGAGGCTTATTTTTTATTATGTTTACATAAAAATATTATGGGGGTTTTGTTCTTTTTAACCCCCCAAATGTTTGTGTACGTTCCAATTAAAATATTACTGCTGTACCATTAGTTAAACACAGTATTTTTAAAACTTTTTTGCCTCTGTATTTTTTCGAGAAGGCACCTTTTATCGAGATGTGGCTTCTTTTTAATATGGTTCAAAATATACCTAAAAATGTAAATCATACATAAATTTTCATATTATTACCAAGTCTCCATAATCGTACTTAAGCATATACAAATATGTGGTGGATTTGACAAATATTCAAAATATCGATAAAAACTGACTTCTCGAAAAAGTACTAAGAGCCAAAAAAGTTTTAAAAACAGTGTTTTTAACTAATGGTACTACAATAATAATTTAATTGGAACGTACACAAAAGTTTGGGGGGATTTAAAGGAACAAAACCCCCATAAATTTTTTATGGGGTGTCCAAATTTCACTATAATTTTTCCTTAAGATGCTACTGCCATAAGAATGCCACATATCAATTTTCCATAAAAAATCTCTATAGTCCAGAGAAATAAGATTTTTCTCGTGACACATCCCCCTCCAGGCCGAAACCAAATTTTTTGAGTAGTATGGACATCTATATTAATAACCTATATGTTTCCTGCAGCTGATTTTGATGATATACATAGTTATAAACAAATGAAGATCAAAAAACGCTAAAATTTTCGCTTTTTTCGTCTATTACTAAAAAGTGAAGCACTTTAAACAAATTTAAGAGTAAGAAACTGATAAATCATACAAAAAACTTTAATATGGCGTTCGCTGCATATGTCTATCCTTATTTTATCCTTATTTGTTGCTTAGAAAATTGCAAAATAAGTCATACATTTTGAGATATTATAAATGTTCATAACTTATGCAAAAATTAAAGTAGAACATTCTTATTAAACGAAATGCTGAGACTTCTGGTGCTTAAATTATATTCTAAATTTCAAAGCAGCTGGTCAAATAGTTTAAAAGTTATTTAATTTGTTTATCCCAAATTAATTTTTTTTGCAACACTATAAGTCAGAAAACAATGAGGCTACAGTAATACTTCGGACAGTTTGTGAAAGAAGAAGACTTATGCTATTAACTTAATTTAAACAAAATTGCAAAAAATAATTTTTAAATAGTGTAAAATTATTTTGCAAAAACATTTTTTGCCTATAAACAATTAGAATAACTTTTTAACCGTTACCCGTAAAACAATTATTTTTCCATATTTAGAAAGACTGAATTTTATACACATTTAGAAAGAGAAACAATTGTCCTAGGACAATTAGGGACGAAGTTAGCCCCCTTCTTTTTTAATTCACAGCAGCTTTGTTTATTAATGTTGTTCTGAAGCTATTTTCTTGTGACATTTTTATAATCAAGTATATTCAAATGGGAAATAAGCCACAATTTTACCTAAAAATGATTTTATTAACGTTTCGACGCCCAAGTCGGGTGTCGTTGTCAAAATACAAAATAATACAGTATTATTTTGTATTTTGACAACGACACCCGACTTGGGCGTCGAAACGTTAATAAAATCATTTTTAGGTAAAATTGTGGCTTATTTCCCATTTGAATATAGCTTTGTTTATAACAATTAAGAAATCAAATTAGCCGCATTTGAAAGAACATACTTCAAAGTTTTAAAGTACCAAGTATACAAAACATTTCCTTTCAAGGAAATCGTCCACAAAGCTTAAAAATGTGGCCCTTAAAATCGGATGGCCTTGAAACTTGGGATAGCGATGAGAGGGAGGAAGGAGCTGTTAACTGTATCTCTGGTTCTCGATTATTTATTTCGTTGTTTCTTTTTTTATTGTGTATGTACTTTTTACGTACATTACGAATATGCGTTATTTAAATAAACGAATTGTTATATAAACCATCAAATTTGTTTAAACAATTTTTTTTAATTTTGTAACTAATATTTGATGTAACTTTTATTGTAAAACGTACATATTAGTTATAAAGGGCATAACAAAAATACAGGTCACAAATTAAATCACATATTTTGGAATCAAAAATAGACTGGAAAAATTGGACCTAACTTACCTGTATACAAATGTGCACATAAAAAAAGTTATAGCCCTTTGAAGTTACAAAATGAAAATCGATTTTTTCCAATATATCGAAAACTATTAGAGATTTTTTATTGAAAATGGACATGTATCATTCTTATGACAGGAACATCTTAAAAAAAAATTATAGTGAAATTTGTGCATCCCATAAAAATTTTATGGGGGTTTTGTTCCCTTAAACCCCCCAAACTTTTGTGTACGTTCCAATTATTATTGTGGTACTATTAGTTAAACTCACTGTTTTTAAAACTTTTTGCCTCTTAGTATTTTTTCGATAAGGCAGTTTTTATCGAGTTGAGGCTTCTTTTTTAATATGTTTACATAAAACTTTTTGGGGGGTTTGTTCCTTTACACCCCCCAAATGTTTGTGTACGTGCCAATTAAACTATTACTGCGGTTCCATTAGTTTCTAAAATTTTTTTGTCTCCTAGTATTTTTTCGATAAGGCACCTTTTATCAAGATGTGGCTTCTTTTTTAATATGGTTCAAAATATGCCTAAAAATTTAAATTATAAATAAATTTTCATACGGTTACAAAGTCTCCATAATCGTACTTAACCATATAAAAATATGTGTGGTGGATTTGACTAATATTCAAAATATCTCAATAAAAACTGACTTTTCGAAAAAGTACTGAGAGGCAAAAAAGTTTTAAAAACACTGTGTTAAACTAATGGTACCACAATAATAATTTAGTTGGAACGTACACAAAAGTTTGGGGGGGTTTAAAGGAGCAAAACCCGCATAAAATTTTTATGGGGTGTCAAAATATATTATAATTTTTTTGTAAGATGCTCCTGCCACAAAAATACCACAGGTCTATTTTCAATAAAAAATCTCTAGTAGGAATTTTCGATATATTGGACAAAATCGATTTTCATTTTGTAACTTCAATGGGCTGTAACTTTTTTTATGTGCATATTTATACTAAGGTAAGTTAGGTTCAATCGAACTATTTTTATGAATAGTTATGCGATTAATTTATGACCTGTATTTTTGTTACACCCTGTAATTATCATATACTAATCCTATTCAATTATTCCTAAATCTAAAATTGGCTTATAATATTGAATTGAAAATAAAAAATCTCAAATAAACTAGGTTTTATTTCTTGATAAACATGCTACTAGATAAACGAAAAATGAAATGTATCAAAATTAGAGAGAGGCTAAAAGAACAAAATTATTTTCAGAAATTTTCTACAATATGGTATTAATTGTATCTTACAACATTGAAAGTTATAATTTTAAGATTGCAAAACAACAAAAATTAAGATATTTCATACATTTTGGAATGATAACAAGGCCATTAAAATAAAATTGAAGGAGATTATCTAGGAATACTTGTATTTTTATGAAAAACGTAACAATTATCAGTTACCTATTTATTATAAGTTATTGTAAAGTCAAGTGCATATGATCCACTCCTATGATTGCCAACAAAGTCGTCCTAAAAATATCGTAAAAAAATTTCCAAAAATTGTTTACACAATTTACATAGTTAATTAAATAACCACTTTATTAACAAAAAACATATCCGTAACGTACGCAAAGAGTACATACAGATTAAAAAAAGAAACTCCAAAATAGATAATAGAGAAAGATTGAGGATTTGGTTATCGAAGTCCATAAACTATTTATATCTCTGTACTAACAAGAACTCGGTACAAGCAGTTTGGCAAGAGCAGATAGTTTATTTTAACAAAATATCTGGTATAAAGAAGATCTGTTGATCGGATCGGTACTAACGGTTCTTAGCTTAATTTCCAACCCCAATCAACTACGTTTATCTCTTGTTTGGTGGTTCTGTAACTTCAGTTTTTCATTAATCTAATAGCATGTTTCCCAAAAAAATAAAACCTAGTTTATTTGAGATTTTCTAATTTCCATAGACAAATACTATTTTTAGAAACAATTGAATGGGATAATTTGTTTTTTCATACATTAAATTATTACTAAGTTTAATAAAAAACTATGTATTATTATATTATTCATAAATATTTATGTTTTGTGATTAAAATTACTTCAAATATTATTTAAAAAAAATGAAAAAAAAATTGTTTAAGCTAATTTGATGGTGTATATAACAATTAATTTATTTAAATAATGCATACTCGTACTGTACGCAAAAAGTACATACAAATTAAAAAAAGAAACGTCGAAATCCATAGGCGAGAACAAGAGATACAGCTAACAGTTCCTTCCCCCTTCTCATCGATCTCCAAAGTTTCAAGGCCGGCCGATTTTAAGGGTCACATTTTGAAGCTTTGTGGACAATTTGTTTGAAAGTATAAATTTTTTATATTTGTTACATTAAAATTCTGAAGTATGTTTTTTCAAATGTGACTGATTTGATTTCGTAATTGTTATAAAGAAAACTGCTATGAATTAAAAAAGGGGGAGGGGGCAACTTCGTCCCTAATTGTCCTAGGACAATTTTTTCTTTTTTTAAATTTGTATAAAAATTCAGTCTTTCTAAGTGTGAAAAAATAATTTTTCTACGGATAATGGTTAAAAAGTTATTCTAATTGTTTATAAGGAAAAAATCGACATGTTCTTGCAAAATAATTTTGCGATACTTGGAATTATTTTTTGTCAGTTTTTTTAATTAAATTTTTAGTATAAATCTTCTTCTTTCGTAAACTATCCAAAGGATTACTGTAACTTCATCATTTTCTGACTTCTAGTGTTGCAAAAAAAATTAATTTGGGATAAACAAATTAAATAACTTTTAAACTATTTGACCAATTATTATGAAATTTAGTGTATAATTTTAGCACCAGAAGTCCCAGCATTTCTTGTAATAAGAAGGTTCTAGGTTAATTTTTACATAAGTTATGAATATTTATAAAAACTTAAAATTTATGAATTATTTTGCAATTTTCTAAGTAACCAATAAGGATAGACATATTCAGCGGACGCCATATTGAAGTTTTCAATATGGTTCATGAGTTTCTTACTTCCAAATTTGTTTAAAATGCTTAGCCTTTTGGCAATAGACGAAAAAGCGAAAATTTAGCGTTTTTTGATCTTCATTTGTTTATAACTATGTATATCATCAAAATCGGCTTCAGGAAACATATAGGTTATTATTATAGATGTCCACACTACTTAAAAAATTTGGTTTGGGCCTGGAGGGGGTTGTGTCACCAACAGGATATTTTTTTCCTTATTTCTCTGAACTACTAATAGTTTTCGATATATTGGAACATAATCGATTTTCATTTTGTAACTTCAAAGGGTTGTAACTTTTTTTATATACAAATTTGTACTAAGGTAAGTCAGGTTCTATCAAACTATTTTTGGTCGGGTACGGGTGTTCTCCCGAACTGCCGTTCTCTGGGAAAGTTGTTTCTTCTTTTTTTTTTTGTTTCTAAGTAAAAGTATTTCAAATTGAAATTCTCAATGTTAACATTTTGGTATTGACAATGGATTGGATTCTTGGCTTCTAGCCATCTCAATTAGGGTGTACACTGGTGTATATAGGTTTTAAAATTAATAGTTTAGAGGTTAGATTATTAAATAAAAGTATAATTTTTGATTAACGTAAAATTATAATTTCTATAATAATGAAATATTGAAAAATCTTATAATTATTGTACTTGTAAATAATATAACTTATAATTAAATATTATCATAAATGATGGTATTTTACTCTGTATTTACAGTTATTGTGACTGACCATGTAGGCCAATCAAGTTAGGTTTTTTCTAGACATAACGGAAAAGACGAGGTTTGATAGTTGAAATGTGTAGTATGAGATATTACAAAAAGACTACCATCTTGGGATTCATCAATTTTTTAGTGGAACATTTTTTAAATAATTAATCAAAACGTCAAACTTAGTTTTTTGCTCATAACTTAAAAACTTGTTTATTTAGAAATTTGACGTCCACAGATAACTTTAAAAAAAAAAGATACACGAATGAGATATGCTAAATGAAAATCGGTTAATAAACAAATAAGTTATTGCAAAACGGAAGACAAAATCACTGTTTTTGAATATTGTTAATAACAATTTTATTGTTTATTAGAATATGTTTTAATATAACTAAAATTGAGGGCATTATGGTGTTTGAGTGGTGTGCAAAAAATGGTCCAGATCTGTTAAATAGTTTTCGCAAAATTGAATTTGTTTATAAAATTTTTTGTAAAACGAGCTAATTTCTGAGGCTGGTCCAGTTAATATGGCTGAATGTATCTCAATAATCCGGGGCTCATTTCCTTCGTAAGATGTATACTAACAGCGTATGAAAAAAAAAGTAAAAAAAAATTACATATACGTACACAAAATTATTTGTTAATAAATAGCAGTTTTTAAGCTTATAAACAATTACAATAATTTCGTAGAAATTAGATCAAATTAAAAGGCAATAAAAAATACGGAAAGCTGGTTAAAATACATAACTTGTAAAAAAATTTTTAGGTCGTACGACCCTTGGGGTCTGAGATAGCCACCTTTTTTGAAAAAATCACTGTTACGTTAATTAACAACACTAAGATCTGAAATTAACCAATATTTTATAAGAAAAGTCAAAGTTTTTAACAAAGTTTTTAGCAAGAAAAAATGTTAAAAATTGTTTAAACAGTATTAAACTCCGAATCCAAATATGGAGTTTATTTTTTTCTAGAATTAGTGGAACATGTTCAAAAATCAAATTTTATGCCAAAATGCGATAAATCAATTTTGATGATTTTTCAATTTTAACTCACTGTATTTTTGGTCGCTGTAAATATTTCCTTTTGAAAATTTTACTGTGTTATCTTTGAAGAATTTAGATAACAATGAGATTTGTCCAAAATGATTAAATACATTAAAAGAGAAGTTGTTAATTTTTAAACATTTTGTCGTCAGATTTCGTTAGTTTCATGCTTACAAAAAAAGTTGAGTGACAAACTTTTTAGTTTATAATTTTAACTAACACAGAAATAAAATATAATTCATGAAGAAGTTTTCCAAAAAAATTTAATTTAAAATATGCAATAGGAAAAATGTTATGTGACTTTATAGACGAGCGGCACACTGGCACACCCCAAAAAAAGCTTATTTCTCGAGATACTGATACTAATTTTGGTAATAGGTACTTTATATTTTTGATGGTGCTGAAAACGAAAATTAGGGTTGTTTTGAATTTTACGTGGGGGAACATTATCAAAATCGCAACTTTACCCTAAAAATAAAAATCACGTTTTTTGCGTTTAACTTGCTACAACTCAGTTCCATTGTAATATTTTTTTCTGAAATTTTTATAGTATATATTTCTCGCCATTCTGAAGACAATGGGACCTGCTTCAATATTTCTGTCTTGCTATAAAGAAAGTTATAAATTGTTTGAAGTAAAAGGTGTAGATTCTTGAATTGCAAAGTTTAATCGCAAAAGTTGAGTGACAAAATTTGAAATTTAGCTGTTCAATTAATTTTATGTTAAAATCTAGAGTACAGAGAACAAAATGTTTTATAGAAAAAAGGTGGTGTAACTTTTAGTTTTAAGAAACACGTGATTCCATTTTTTTTATTTTTAGGGTAAAATTTCGATTTTGACATTGTTTCTTTCCCCATCTAAAATTCAAAATAAAACTCATTTTCGTTTTCAGCACCATCAAAAACATAAAGTAAGACCAAAATTAGCCATTCACCACAGTGTGGTTGATATCTCGAGAAATCAGCGTTTTTTTTTGGGAGTACCACTCGTCTATAAGGTCGCGTAACTTTTTTTCTGTTGCATATTTTGACTTGAAATTTTCCAGAAAACTTCTTCAGGACCTATGTTTTAATGCTGCGTTGATTAAAATTATAAACTAAACAGTTTGTCACCCAACTTTTACAAGTTAACAGAAAACTAATGAAAAAATTGTTTAAACAATTTTCCGGCCGCGGTAGCTCTTGGTACCTTTTGGATTTGTTATAAGGAACTTTTTTTTTAGTAAGTTTGTGCAGGTCGACGATACAGCTTGGACTACACACGGATTCAAAATAGAGAATAAAAAATGGCCTATACCTACCAATCGGGTTCTATTGTACCAAGTTTACTATTTTTTTATCTATAGTACCACATTAAAATAATCATGTTTATCTTATTTTCATTGCAAAATTATCCAAAACAAAGCAGCTAATGGGATGTATAAACCTTTTTTAAGTGGCCTTTTTATTGTCATTTTTTAAATTTATTTATTTAAAATATAATTTTACTAAATAAATGTGCAAGATAATAATATTCATAAAATGCAAGTTTCTACCAAAATATATAAATATAATATTAAGCTTCAAATCCGGTATACTGTCAATGTTAAAAATGGGCTGCAACGGTCTAGCGTTAGCGAATAGTAGTCCGCGAATTTATTCTCATTCGGCTACGCCCATTATTTTTTTTTACTTTAGTCGCAACGCAAAATACTTTTTGTTTATAACACTACCGTTTTAATAATTTTTAACATTTTTTCTTGCTAAAAACTTCGTTAAAAACTTTGACCTTTCTTATAAAATATTGGTTAATTTCAGATCTTAGTGTTGTTAATTAACGTAACAGTGATTTTTTCAAAAAAGGGGCATTTTTTCAAAACAACCCTAATTTTCGTTTTCAGCACCATCAAAAATATAAAGTATTACAAGCTTTTTTTGGGGTGTGCTAGTGTGCCGCTCGTCTATAAAGTCACATAACATTTTTCCTATTGCATATTTTAAATTAAATTTTTTTGGAAAACTTCTTCATGAATTATATTTTATTTCTGTGTTAGTTAAAATTATAAACTTAAAAGTTTGTCACTCAACCTTATTAAGTAAGCATGAAACTAACGAAATATGACGACAACATGTTTAAAAATTAACAACTTCTCTTTTAATGTGTTTAATCATTCTGGACAAATCTCATTGTTATCTAAATGCTTCAAAGATAGCACAGTAAAATTTTCAAAAGGAAATATTTACAGCGACCAAAAATACAGTGAGTTAAAATTGAAAAATCATCAAAATTGATTTATCGCATTTTGGCATAAAATTTGATTTTTGAACATGTTCCACTAATTCTAGAAAAACATAAACTCCATATTCGGATTCGGAGACCTCGAAAACATAAGGAATGACGAAAATTTGTTATTCACTTTAAAGTTGATTTTTGTGGTCGGTATAACGTAATTTTAGGAGTTGCTGCCGGTCGCCAAGCGCGCCCACTATTCAGTCAGTCGACTACGCCCGCTATTTTTTACTTTAGTCGGAACGCAAAATACTTTTTGTTTATAACACTACTGTTTAAACAATTTTTAACATTTTTTCTTGCTAAAAACTTTGACTTTTCTTATAAAATATTGGTTAATTTCAGATCTTAGTGTTGTTAATTAACGTAACAGTGATTTTTTTCAAAAAAAGGGGCTATCTCAGACCCCAAGGGTCGTACGACCTAAAATTTTTTTTTAGAAGTTGTGTATTTTAAACAGCTTTCCGTATTTTTTACTGCCATTTAATTTGATCTAATTTCTACGAAATTATTGTAATTGTTTATAAGCTTAAAAACTGCTATTTATTAACAAATAATTTTGTGTACGTATGTGTAATTTTTTTTTACTTTTTTTTCATAGGCTGTTAGTACCTATACATCTTAACGAAGGAAATGAGCTCCGGATTATTGAGATACATTCAGCTATATTAACTGGACCAGCCTCAGAAATTAGCTCGTTTTTCAAAAAAATTTATAAACAAATTCAATTTTGCGAAAACTATTAAACAGATCTGGACCATTTTTTGCACACCATTCAAACACCATAATGCCCTCACGTTTAGGTAAATTTAAACATATTCTAATAAACAATAAAATTGTTATTAACAATATTAAAAAACAATGATTTTGTCTGTTTTGCAATAACTTTTTTGTTTATTAACCGATTTTCATTTAGCGTATCTCATTCGATGTATCTTTTTATTCTAAAAAAGTTACCTGTGAACGTCAAATCTCTAAATAAACAAGTTTTTAAGTTATGAGCACAAAACTAAGTTTGACGTTTTGATTGTTTATTTAAAAATTGTTCCACTAAAAAATTGATGAATCCCAAGATGGTAGCCCTTTTCTAATATCTCATACTACACATTTCAACTGTCAAACCTCGTCTTTTCAATTATGTCGAAAAACGGCTTATTTTTTACTAACTTGATTGGTCTAATGAAGCTGTATAATTTAAATAGGACATTAAAAATGTAGAGAAAGAATTCTAATACAAGTTTCTTAAACGTTTAAAAATGTGTAGATCGAATTATTTTTACGTATTTTACGTTTCATTTTTACATATTTTTGTTTAAAACTAGACCATGTAAAACTTTTTATGAAGAATAATTTTTTTCGTAAAATTAATAAAAAAAATTTCCCGTATGTTCTTAAGTAGACACGCTGTATATACACTCACCGGCACAAAATTCCGCCACCCAAA
Source organism: Diabrotica virgifera virgifera (assembly GCF_917563875.1). Taxonomy (NCBI): domain Eukaryota; kingdom Metazoa; phylum Arthropoda; class Insecta; order Coleoptera; family Chrysomelidae; genus Diabrotica; species Diabrotica virgifera. The sequence continues at coordinate 99,852,905 of NC_065450.1, read as the reverse complement.
ATTTTTGATTAAGTTTGACAATTTAAAACTTTATAATTTGTACTCCGATTTTCAAGATTCTTATATCAGTTTGTAGGCACATGTTTTCATGTCATTTGTTATTCTTCGTGTAACAAAAATTTTTTGCTTAGATGGCATTATACGGGGGTGAATGGAAGCGTTGTATTTTGTCCTAACTTTAAATAATTCTGTGGAAAAATTGGAGGGACTGATTTTGCTACATACTCCTTTTGTATTATTCTGAATAATACAAAACATACATTCCTTTTGAATATCTCTTTTCTTTTAAAAGCTGTAAATAAAAACACTCCTTTGAAGGTTTACTTAATTAAAAATATCAAATGCACTAAAATTAACAACACAAAATAAAATTAACAACAAAACAAAACAATTCAATAGCGGGCATGTCCACCTCTAGCAACAACGACTGCTCGCAATCTGTTTGACATCGAATAAAGATGTGCTATCATTGCCTGGGGAATAGCTCGATATTCCTCTACCAGCGCCATAACTGTACCTGTGCCTGTACCAAATTTTCTGGAAGCCTAGGAAACGGCGAATAGCTATTTTTAATTCATCCCATAAATTCACAATAGGATTGAGATCTGGGCTGCATGCAGGCCACTCTAATCTTATCAATCCAACCTCTATTTAAGATATTTATGTTCATGAGTTAATCAGTGATTTTATTTACAAAAAATTGTACAGCTCTTACAAGAAAATAGATATTCGGATAATGCAAAAATCAAAATCTTAGGAATATTTCCAGGATAATAAAACAGGAGTGTGTAACAAAATCAGCCCTTCAATTTTTCCGTAGAACTTTTTAAAGTTAGGAGAAAATACAACGCTTTCATTCACCCCCGTATAATGCCATCTAAGCAAACATTTTTTTGTTACCGAAATAATAACAAACGACACCAAAACATGTACATACATATAAACTGATGCAAGAATCTTGAAAATCGGAATACAAATAATAAAGTTATAAATTGTGCAGCTTAATCGAAAATTTTGGGTGTCGCAATTTTGTGCCGGTGAGTGTATATAATATAAGATGTAAAAAGTTATCGTTATCTGACTCCGCTAACAATTTTACATAATTTCTTCGAATATTTTACGCTCAATTTTATTTTTATTATATTATTTATATATTATTTATAATCATCGTTGGTCTATATTGAAGTAGTTACAAAATGATCTTGCATTTCGCTTTGAAACATAGCTTTTATTGTTAAGAATTAATTGAAAAGTAGTATGACTAAAGCGGAACTGTAGATTTCGGAGGAGACGAATTCGTGATTTAATGTAAATGCAGAGTATTCGAGTAGTCAAAATCCGCCGTGGAAATCGTGATTTAAAAAGGTTCACAGGCAAAATCGGCAACACCGTTAGATAAATACAGTCCACTTACTCAACAATAATTCTCATAGTTTCTTTGTGAAAGAGAACTTAGTTTAGGAGGATCGTATTTTGATGGAGATGTAAAAATATAAATAAATATGGGATGCTCCAAACTACTAAATATTTTTAATAGTTTAAATAGGGGCCTTTACACATCTGATTTTTTATGCAAAATTACAATAAACATTAGTTACACTTTACGAGAAATTATTTACAGAAGTACATAATATACACACATCGGAAAAGTCTAAGGATATTTTTAAAAAGAGATGTAATATATTCTTTTTTTGTTTTAAAAAATAAATAATAATCGAAGATCGAGTCAAAATTATTTCATTTTGCAGCTATTTCGGATAGCTATGTGCAAATATTACACTGAATAAGGTACGAAATCCTAAATTTAAAGAGTGTTTAGAAACATTCTGCCATTACATCAACCACAATTTCGCAACCGAAAACAATATTTTTTTTCCAAACATCGGACAAAGTTTTTTAAACCAATAAAAACTGCATAAGAAAAAGTTTTTTTTTTTAATCTTACATGGGATCACTCTCTCTTCATAGTGGTATTTTGAAATTATTGACCATAGCTCTGAAGATGGCTGTGTAAGCCGAAAGTGCTCAGCTAGGAATTAAATATTTTACACACCTCAAAAGTACGCTTCTCTCCCTGTCATTAAGTAGTTAAATTTAGTTCGGATTCAGAGCACATCACAGGCTACTCTGATGATACCAAAGGGTTGAAACATATTTTTTTACATATGTAAGCAGATAGTGGTGGTATCTGAAACAAATTAAATTTTAACTGTTCATTTATTATAAAATAATTCACTGTAAAATGAAAATGAGTGACTTCTTACATTTCAGTTCGTTCAGAGAGGACCCTAAACGCTAAACGCCCATTTATGTACATATGAACGTAAAAATAGTCAGTTTCCCAATGTCGAAATTCAACAAACAACTCAATATAGATGCTGTAGCAACATTTGCTTATTCGAAGTTTTATTTCCGGAGAAATAAACACTTCTCTTGGGACCAATCTCTGGTTACGCCTGTATTCGTGATTTCTATTATGTACTTACAAACCAAACGAATGATTGGTTGGAAAGTCTAAAAGTTGCACTTCACTACGTCTATTCATCATATTTCATTTCGTTCAGAGTTAACCATATATACCCCTCTGACGATCCCTAATGAGGGTGATAGTCGTACATAAGGTCGTTTATAGTTCTCTCTGAACGAATTGAAATAAGGCGCATTTAAATCAAAGCGAACATGAACGAACGAACGAATTCGTTCGTTAACTTTATTGTATTTGTACAGCGAATCAAGCACGACCGAACGAATTCGTTCGCTTTCGCACATGTTCCAACCAATGTCGGTAAGTTAGCGAATCATCAAAGGAAATCGTTGTTCAATGTGGACAGTGGATAGACGGTAGCGAACGAATTCGTTTAGAAGTACCTGATTTAATTTATTTAAAAACATTAGTTTGATAGGGTTGTTTATTGTGTAGTCGTGAAAACATAATTTTGCAATATCGAATGGACCAATGAAAAGATACTTCAATAGATTATATAGAAATGAAGAATGCCTATGAAACCCGAAATCGAAGCTTTATAAAATAATCAACAGAAAAACTGATGCTTGTTTTAAGATTTCTTTAGGAATGGGTTTTGATGTCTCTGAACTAAAAAAATGAATTAGCTTCTGGCATCATGTAGAGGAGAAAGACAAAAAGAGGGTTCGAAGTGGTTTGCTTTTAAAAGCCTAATGTTTTTATTGGATAAATTTCAACCCAGAAATACTAATGAGGTAAGAAAATTAAATTAATTGTTAAAATTAATTAAGAGCAAATTTATTTTGATACACCAATTTTATAATTTATTATTTGAACATAAAATAGTCATAATACCAAGAGCAAGCAACTTTTTCGAGAAAGAATTTTAAGAAAGCTGTTTCTTTAATATATTATTCTCTATGCTCCCTCAAACAGTGTGTAATACCTGCTACCTGGCTGATGATACAGATTGCGTTCATTAGTTCGAAGCACATTACAGGTACCTAGCTAAATATATTGAATTCAAAATTATTTTAAGAAGATAATTTTTTTTGTCATTACTTTTGTCATTTTTACAAATATGAATACAAATATTTTGTCAGTAATTTATATGCCAAAAAGTGTTACGTTTGACCTGTGCTCTTGTACGGAATGGAAGCATGGACGTTAAAGGCCAGTTCCATTAACAAATTTGAAGTGTTTAAAATGTGGTGCCAACGTCTAATGCTTAGAATATCATGGACGGACAGAGTCAGAAATGATTCAATACTAAGAAGAGCGGCTTTACAGGATAGCGAACTTTTTAATTATGTTAAAAGTAAGAAGACTGCATACTTAGGGCACATATTACGAGGGGCACATATACACTTTTCAGCAACTGATACTCGACGGAAAGATAGAGGGTAAGAGGGGTATGGGAAAAAGATGTCATGGCTGCGTAATCGCCACCGCCAGTGGACAAGAATCCACGGCTATGAAATGCTTTGCAATGCAGCTAAAAACGCCCACGCAGAAATGCACGGCATCTTAAGGAGAAGAAGAAATATGAATTTATAATTGCTAGACATTTTTGGACGTTTTATTTATCTCAAACTTTAGTTAATAATGCCAGATTTAAATAAAATATTAATAAATAAATCATATCATCGAAATTTTCAACAAAATAATAAAAAATACCTGGTTAAATTATTTTATTTTAATTATTAAAATCAAATTTTTTAAATTAAATAATTATAAAATAGAGACAGGACAAAATGAAATTATTGAAGTCGTATCAAAATTTATACTTATATTTATGAATATGACATATTTTTTTCCTTACAGAACATACATGGCATTTTATAAGCTATTATTGTATTAAAATTTACCCAACGAGAAACACGACAATAAACTTAAACATAATGTGTGACTGGCCCATCTTAAATACATCTGCAGGCAATATGCACTCCCGATCATCAACGAATGCCAACGTTCGCTTCAATGTAAATGGCCCTACTTTGTAGCGAACGAATGACCAAGCGAACACCAACAAATTCGTTCCTTCGTTCGTTAACTTTATTGTATTTGTACAGCGAATCGAGCACGACCGAACGAATTCGTTCGCATTCGCACATGTTCCAACTGATGTCGGTAAGTTAGCGAATCATCAAAGAAAATCGTTGTTCAATGTGGACAGTGGATAAACGGTAGCGAACGAATTCGTTTAGAAGTACTGATTTAATTTATTTACAAACATTAGTTTGAGAGGGTTGTTTATTGTGTAGTCGTGAAAACATAATTTTGCAATATCGAATGGACCAATGAAAAGATACTTCAATAGATATATAGAAATATATATAAGATGTCTCTCATTTTTATTTTACAGCGATTTCTTTTATATTAGTAATATTTAATCTTTATTAGTAATCTTAGTAAGATTTAAAGTAAAACAAATTTTTTGAAATTTTGAAAAAAAAAATGTCTTTTTTTAAAATAACTTAAAAATTATTAGTGACACCAAAAATCTTGAAGAGTATTTTTGATTTTTTGGAAGATAAAAATTGGTTAAGATATGACTGTTCAAAATTTGCATACCCTGGGTAGAGAATTTTTCATTTATTTAAAATTAATAAATAAAAATAGTTTCTATCCTTGTGGGATCGTTACTCACCGGAGGGACCGCAGACGTGCGGATACAATTAGCGTCTCTTTGCAAAAACTTAACCAAAAAATTAACCATTTTCTTTTTTTTGTCTCAGTTAGCCCTATTTGATTTTTTTAACATTTCAATTTTTTTTAAATAACTGCTTAAATAATTAAATATTAATTAATGCATTTGTGTGGGATGCGGGCCCCATCAAATGCCCTGGCCCTAGGCGGCCGCCTAGTCCGCCTAAAGGTTAATTCGGCACTGGCCGTTTTGTAAATTTAATTTAATATAATAGTAACGGAGATATTCTATTTGTTTATAAGCCAAAAAATTGTTTATAACTTAACATTGCTGAGCCTGCTTAAATAATCCGGTTTTAATTCTGTAAAGTGGATTAGATAGGTAGAGCGTCTCTTTATATGTAAAAAAAATTAGCAAACTTCTAAATGGTCCACTTTTTGTTCAAAGAGTTTTTAAAAAAAATTGAACTTTTTAAAAAAAATTAGATTGCAAAATTGTTATGCAAAATCTATTGGGTCGATTTTAATGAAATTTTTAGTGGAAGGTTTAAGTATGTTATTAGAATTTTCTAAACGAATTACGAAGGTTCTAGGTGCAACCAAAGTGGTTGAAAAACATTGAATAAAAACAGGCTTATTTTGCCCCTTATTTTGTATTTATTGCTATTTTGCAGAAAGAGTAATATTGTAAGACATTTTTAACCAGTCGTATATCATTCAAAATTTAATCATCTTTATTTTATTTCGTTACGACTTTGTTCCAAAAGGAATCGTTTTAAAGTTATAAGCAAAGAAAGTAGAAAAAATAGATGTTTTCGAAATTTTTGAATACTTTAATTTTTTTATTAATGTTCCGGGCATATTTGAGAAGGAGCATAAATCAACTATAATTATTGAAGTTGCCACCATTCTGGAACCGTATAAAGGGTTTAAGAGGGAAAAAAAGCAGGGAACAGTATGGAATCAAAGGTAAAAATAACCAATTGAAAATAGAGACTACAGAAATAGTAGAAGTATGGAAACAATACTACGAAGATAAATTCAAACACGAAGAAGTAGAAAGATATGAAGCAGGAAGAAATAGACCAGAACTGGAGGAGGAAGAGGAACCAGAGAGTATAAGGAAGGAAGAACTGGAAGAAGCTATAAACAATATTAAACTTGGAAAAGCAGCAGGAGAGGACCAAATAGATCCAGAAATGATAAAATGGATGGGTGAAAAAGGAGAGGACTGGCTATTACAGATATGCAAGGAAGCATGGAGTACAGAGAAAATCCCAGATGACTGGAGGAAGAACATAGTTCTACCAATATACATAAAAGGACACCATAATGAATGCGAGAATTATAGAGCAATATGCTTGTCATCGGTCGCCTTCAAGGTATACACTAGAATTATAGAGAAGCGTCTAAGATCAGTGATAGAGAAAAAATTGGAAGACGAACAGGCTGCATTCAGATCAAACCGTCAAACAAACGATAACGTCTACATCATAAGAAATATAATAGAGAGACAATGCCTTAAAGGGAATGAACTATTTCTCATGTTCGTCGATCTGAAGGCGGCATTTGATACAATAAACAGAGAAATATTGTGGAAAATATTGGAGAGTTATAATATACCAAAAAAGATGATAAAAGTCATAAAATCTATATATATGGAAGTAGAAGGCCAAGTACAAATAAATGGAGAAAGATCAGGCACTTTTAAATGGGATAAGGGAATGAAACAAGGAGATGGACTAAGCCCCCTCTTGTTTATAATAGTCATGGATACTTTAATCAAAAATACCAAAGATCAAACAAGAAACCTTCAATACATAGTAGGATATAAAAACTTAAATGCAATAAAGAACAACTCCCTTCTATACGCTGATGATATAGTTTTAATCACAGACACAGTAGAGAAAATGCAGAAACTAATAGATATTTGGCAAAAAGAGATTCATAAATTAAAAATGGAAATGAACCTCAACAAAACAAAACTTATGATAATAAATGAAGATGAGAAAAGAGAAAGGAATACTAATATAATAGTAAAGGAAAAAGTAATAGAACATGTATCTACTTTTGAATATTTGGGAAATATAGTAACAGATGATGGGAAAACGGACTTGGCAATAAGTAATAAACTGAAGAAGGCAACTAGCGTGTACTACTCTTTAAAATACAATTTTTGGAAAGTCAGAAATAAGCAACAAAACTAAACTCAGAGTATATAACAGCATAGTAAATCCGATAATGACATATGGGGCGGAAACATGGATTGTCCAAAAGAAACATGAATCAATGATAAACGCGACCGAGATGAAATACATGAGAAGAATAGCCGGAGTTACGAAGTTTGACAGATTCAGAAATGAAGATATAAGAAGAGATCTGGAACAAAAACCGATAATTAGGAAGATCGAAAACAAACAATTAAGCTGGTTTGGACACATACAACGAATGGAGCAAAATAGACTTACAAAGAAGGTACATGAAGCAAGAAAAAAGGGAAGGCCGAGGAAGACATGGATGGATCAGATCCAAGATATAGGTGAAAGGAGACACATCAGTATGAGGGATATGAAGAACCTGGCCACCAATAGAAGCAATTGGAAGAAGCGGATAAAAGGCGGAACCCGACATCCGACGCCCTGAAGGGCACTTAGGATTATGAGAAAGAAGAAGAAGAAGAAGTTGTCACCTAACTTTATCTGCAAAAAACCGAATACCACCTCTCATAACCACCTCAAAACAGATCCGCCCTGGTCTATAATTGGGTTGACCCGTTCTAAGTATGTACGTTCTTTATACTGTCTTTGAATTTGGTTGTGTCCTTCCTCGGGCGCAATGAAATTGGTCCGCCTTGCAATGAAATTCGTCCGATTGAGTTAAACCTTCGGATTAGGTAAATAATCTTTCTTTTTATGGCTATGGAACTTAACAAATTGTTCTAAAATTGGTCCGAAATAATATAAAGTAATATAGATTCGATTGGATATGGTAATTGAGTCAATACTCGCAATCTTTAGTTTGTATTTTTATTAGTTGTTACATAATCGTGGGGCAACCGGTTTCGAGTCTTACAATATATGACTCATCATCAGGCCCAGTACAAAAAAGTCTTCTCAATACAAACTACAAGCTAAAAAACACAAAACGAGAGACATGTACACATATATATACAAAACATAAAAACAACTTTGTCTTGGTTTTAATCACACACCATGAAGCCAAGCAACTGTGTAGTATTGAACTCAACCTTCCATAGTATGTAAAGATGAGACTTATTGAACGATCAACTATCCTTATGGGAGCTGGTGACTGCATGTACATCTTTAGCTGTGGAACAGTTTCAATGGCTGTTATGTAAGTACATACTAATTACTAATAACTTTATATTATGTCTTTTGATCGCATACTATCTTGTCAGAACTCCATCATCCCTTAACTAGTTGAGGAATGATGGTAGTATATATATTAAAATTATATACCAAGCAATTTTCATCAGATTGGTCGCTCCCAATGACAATAAGTCTCATCTTTACATACTATGGAAGGTTGAGTTCAATACTACACAGTTGCTTGGCTTCATGGTGTGTGATTAAAACCAAGACGTGTGGTGATTAAAACCAAGGTGTGTGATTAAAACCAAGTTGTTTTTATGTTTTGTATATATATGTGTACATGTCTCTCGTTTTGTGTTTTTTAGCTTGTAGTTTGTATTGAGAAGACTTTTTTGTACTGGGCCTGATGATGAGTCATATATTGTAAGACTCGAAACCGGTTGCCCCACGATTATGTAACAACTAATAAAAATACAAACTAAAGATTGCGAGTATTGACTCAATTACCATATCCAATTGTATAATGGACTCGCATTGGCAACCCTTTCATCATTTGAAATATAGATTCGGATATATTTCATGAAATATTCTGAAATTAGTTCGCAAGCTTTTCTTTTGCAGGCTGAATTTAATTTTTACAGCTTGTTTTTTTCGATCTTCGCGTCGTGGTTGTGATCCGGTTGTCGCACTGAATCCGTACTGGATCCGGTTGTCGCACAAACCCATTTGTCTTTACGATTTACCACCTTCGATTTATGTTTGAATTTAAAGTCATTCAATAGTAATATCACTTTGCTATGTTCAATACTTATTTTGTCTAGACCGGTAATTTTTAATTCCTTTTTAGTATCCCCAAAGGCCAAAGTATCAAATTTAAACAAAACCCAGGTTGTTCTAATGATTTTTTAATGCAATCATCTCCATTACATGAATCTATATTATTTTATAAATACCGATAATAATATACATACCCTCACCGACACAAAATTCTGCCACCCAAAATTTTTGATTAAGTTTGACAATTTATAACTTTATTATTTGTGCTCCGATTTTCAAGATTTTTGCACCAGTTTGTAGGTACATGTATTGGTATCGTTTAGTATGATTCTGGTAACAAAAAATTTTGCTTGCATGGCATTATACAGGGGTGCATGGAAGCGTTGTATTTTCTCCTAACTTTAAAAAATTCTGTGGAAAAATGGAATACCCGATTTTGTTTCATAGTCCTGTCATATTATCCCGGAGGCATCACTAAAATTTTGATTTTTGAATTATCCGAATATCTCTTTTATTGTAAGAACTTTACCATTTTTTGTACATAAAAACACTGATTGACTCATAAAATAGAGGTTGGATTGATAAGATTATAATGGCCCGCATGCAGCTCAGATCTCAATCCTATTGAGCATTTATGGGATGAATTAAAAAAGGGAATCGCCGTCATCCTACGCCTCCAGAAAATTTGCTACAGTTATGGCCCTGGTAGAGAAAAATGTCGGGCTATTCCCCAGGCAAGGATAACACATCTTTATTCGATGCTAAACAGATTGCGAGCAGTCGTTGCTGCAAGAGGTGGACATACCCGCTATTGAATTGTTTTGTTTTGTTGTTAATTTTGTTTTGTTTTGTTAATTTCAGTGAGTTTGATATTTTTAATTAAATAAACTTTCAAAGCAGTGTTTTTATTTACAGCTCTTACAAAAAAAATTCGTAAAATTCAAAAAACAAAACCTTAGTAATACTTCCAGGATAATACAAAAGAGTATGAAATAAAATTAGCACGCCAATTTTTCCACAGACTTTTTCAAAGTTTACACTTTAAAGAGAAAAAACATCGATTCCATGCACCCCCATATAATACCATCTAAGCCAAAATGAACCTACAAACTGATAGTATTATTTGCTTTGAGTCTCAGGCTGGTCATAAAGGCTACCGCCGAAATATATAATTCCAGCGGAGGGAGACCTATGATAGCCTCTAATGAAGCCGTTCCTGTACTATTCAAGGCTCCTGTTATATTTAGAAGCGCTTGTCTTTGTAGGGTGGTAAGAGTGGTCACACAAGATTACAAAGCCGTCTTTCTCCACCAGAGTACTGACCCATAAGTGACTGTCGGTCGTATCACTGATGTGTACAACCAACATATCACCTCTGGTTTCAATCCCCAGGTTTTACCTACAACTCGTCTGCAGTTCCAGAAGAGTCGCTTAGCCCTATTGGTTATATTGGTAATATGAGTATTCCAATTGAGTTTCGAATCCAGGGTTACCCCTAGATACTTAACCTCATTGGTTCTTTCCTCTTCAAATAATTTCAGCTCACTCAGTCCAGTAAGCTTCCTCTTATTTGCAAAGGCTACCAGTTTAGTTTTAGAAGGGTTCACGGAGAGGTTCTCTTTCAGACACCAGTTCTCTATGTAGTGAAGGGCATATCGCATCTGATACGCAACAGTGCTGGGAAATTTTCCCCTAGTTACTATTACGATATCATCTGCGAAACCCTGGACCCAGATTCCTTGGGCGCTTAGCCCATGAATCAGATCATTGACAACTATGTTCTATGTTCCATGTTCCATGTTGTTCCATGTTGACGGTGACAATACACCGCCTTGAGGGCATCCCTTAGTTGCCCTCAGATTTATGGTATCTTCATGCGTATCTGTGGATATTATTCTGCTCTGAAGCATCTAAATAATCCACTTGCATGTTGTGTTGTTGATTTTCTTCCTCACCAGTGCGCTTTGTATAGACTCGATTGAGGTGTTATCAAATGCACCTTCTATATCAAAAAAATGCAGCAAGGGTGACTTCTTTCTGATGCAGAATCTGTTCGAGTTCCGACACTAGATTGTGCAGGGCGGCTTCACCTGATTTCCCTGCCTGATACGCCCATTGCCGTTGGTGCAGTTGATTTTCATTTAAATTGTTTTTCTTGATGTGTTCATTCAAGATTTTTTCCATGGTTTTTAACATGAATGAGGTCAGACTTATAGGCCTGTAGGATTTTGCCAAAGTGTAATCTGTTTTTCCTGGTTTGGGAATAAACGCCACCCTTGCCCTTCTTCAAACTTTGGGAATGTATCCCAGAGCATGGCTAGCTGTAAATATTGGGATCAGGGGACCCATGATTATTTCCAGACCCTCCTGGAGAAGCTTAGGAAATATACCATCCGGTCCCGCAGTTTTATAAGCTTCAAAAGTTTCAATAGCCCATCTGACTTTGTAAGAACCAGAGATCTCGTCAGAGGTCAGCCAGTCCCTTTTGGTTGGGCTATTGTTTGCTTGATGATTGTTTTTACCAGTCAATTGCGTCGACCCTGGAAAGTGAACACTTAAAAGATGCTCTACAGCCTCCTTCTCTGTGTCCGTATACTTTCCATTGGGCAATTTTATTGACTTGGGTTTGTTAATGTTATCTCTTTTGAGGATTCTGTTCACCCTGCGCTTTCAGGTACACTTTCAATGTTTTCACAGAATTCTCTCCAGGATCTTTACTTAGCGGATTCGATTTTCTTATTATAGGTTTTCAGTTTAGCCTTATATGCTTCCCAACCACCTGATTTCTTCGCCCTATTGAAAAGCCGTCTTGTTTCTCTTTTGAGATCAGACGGCTCCTTATTCCACCAAGTTACTTGCCTGGGAGGGCGACTTTCTTTTAACAGGCAGTTTTCCTCATACGAGACGACTATTGCATGCTGCAACCAGTCTACTGCCATCTCAACCTCAACGTTGTTTTTTGGCCTTTTAGGATAATTCCGTACCCTTGTTCCAAGATCCCTCTTAAAGGATTCCCAATCGGTCACCTTAGGGTCTCTATAGAACCTTGGCTCCGGTTTGTGAGTTTATCTCAAAGCATATGTATGCATGATACCATAAGGATAACGCATCCGACACATGCCAGTCAGATATTATGTTCCCAATCCCCATAGAGCATAGGCTTAGGTCGATTAGTGATTCTGCTCTTGATGTCCTGAAGGTGGGCTTATTACCCCTGTTCAGAAGATCAAGTTCAGTAGTGCAAAGGTACTCAAAAAGTAACTTACCTCTATTGTTTGTATCTCTGCTCCCCCAAATAATGTGGTGAGCGTTGGAGTCGACTCCAATGATAAGTTCTGTATGTTTATCATTGGTGTATTCTAGAAGGTTCTCTAGGTTAGTCCCTGGAAGTTGTTCCTTAGTGTCAATAGGAAGGTAAAGAAACGCAACAATCAACTCTGTAACCGACCCATTGCAATTCAGTTTAACCCTGGAGGTGGTGAGGGGGTAACTTTAAAATCTTAACTGGAAACCTCCAGTTTTTATTGCAGATTTTAATTCCTTACGTAAAAGTGCGCAACTTTTATTCGGGACATTTTTTCGAATTGTGGATAGATGGCGCTATAATCGAAAAAACGATTGATCGTGATACCATAGGTAAATTTATTGAAACGGTCTAATATCGCGAGAAGTACACTTCCAAATAAAAAACTGAAATATACGTGTTCAATGTTTTTTCAAAAACCTATCTAATATCAAAATGCATGCACCCCACTGGAGGTGGGGTGGGGATAACTCTAAAATCTTAAATAGGAACCCCCTTTTTTATTGCAGTTTTGGATTTCTCATGAAAGAATAAGTAACATTTATTCGAAACATTTTTTAGAATTGTTGATAGGTGGCGCTAATAAATCGTATTTTTTCTATTATAGCGCCATCTATCAACAATTCTAAAAAATGTTTCGAATAAATATTACTTATAAGATTTTATAATTACCCCCCGGAGGGTCATGTATAGTGTTATTCGATAGGTTCTTGAAAAATATTGAAAACGTATTTCTTGATTTTTCATTTGGAAGTGTTCTTCTCGAGATATTAGACCGTTTCTATAATTTACCTATGGTATCACGATAAATAGGTTTTTCCGATACTAGCGCCATCTATCCATAAATCGAAAAAATATTTCGAATAAAAGTTGATTATTTTTTTACAAGGAATCCAAATCTGCAATAAAAACTGGGTGTTTCCATTTAAGATTTTAAAGTTACACCCACCCTTCTTCCAGGGGGTGGGAGTGGGGGTCGTGTTTGGTGTCATTCGATAGATTTTTAAAAATGATCGAAAATGTATTTTTCAGTTTTTCGACCAGATGTCCATTTCGTGAAATATTCGACCGTTCCGCTACTTTTGGGATACCCTGTATAATAATTATTAACTTATAAAATATGAACCTTAAGTATATTAACTTTTAATTATTTATTTAAAAAAAATTTAAAAAGATACGCAACAGCTGGGTTTCGAATTCGGGACTTCTCGATCTGCAGTCTAATGCTCTACCACTGAGCCACCATCAATTTGTAATTATCGATTTGTTGACGTACTTCAAAATGGAATATAAATGTCATTGCATTAGTCACATTTTAAAAATAGTTTGAAATTAAAAAAACTGATTTATCCTTAATGAAAAACTGGCACGAACATGTAAACCGAATGGAACCAGATAGATTAGCGAACATCTGTAAAAATAACAAGCCGTATAGCAGAAGACCAGTTGAAAGGCCGCCGAAAAGGTGGACAGACAATGTACCGGGTGTCGCAATAAGAATGGCTCTCGGCCATGTCTCAGGAACCGTTTATAGTACAGCTTTGGGGGAAAAAAATTTTATAACAAAAGTTGCCTCGGGAAAAGCCTGGAAATTATTTTCATAATTGTAAGTCCACCGCTAGAGGGCGTAACTGAATATAAAAAATTTAAAAATAAAATTTTTACAAAATTTGCCTTATGAAAGGGCACTGAAAATTAGATCATTGTATTATTCATAAAATGCTGCGCATATTTGATTTCACAAGTTTAAGTCTACCTTTGCAAATAAGAGGTGGGGTGAGAGGGAACCTTGTTATGAAAAAATGACTGTAAGTACAGTTCTGCTAAATAGATTTTTGCAAACTTGGTCTCTGTGAATACAGCTCTTTTTCGTCAATGTAGAGTTATAATTTTGAAACAGCCTAATAAGTAATATGCAAGCTAGGAGGCGCTATTTTATTTTTTTCATCAATCTAGTTTTCTTTGGAAAATGTTAAATACAAGTATGCATCTTTAATCCTGTATTACAAAATTAGACCAAATTAGCAACATAATAGCGAAAACCGCATGTCGATACCGTTTTTATATCTCGAGATATTTTAATAAACGTGTAAATTTTAAACATAACTGATGCTGTCACCGGTAAACGAAGTTCCGGAAATCAAAGTGGAAGCAAGTAGTGTGCTGTGGAAAAAATAGAGCGTAGCACTTGCGGTGTGCCGGCAGAAGTGAATACTTCTCTTAGATTCGATTATATTCGGCTCGATTCAATTCGATTACATTCCATTAGATTTAATTTTATTTAATGTATTATATCTTATGCATATAATTTAATGGATATACATAATATATACCCAATTTAATACATAATATTATATACTAGTGATTTTACCCGTTAATTTTAGGATTAATGAATATAAAGTTACATAAAGCTTTAAATTATAATTCTTAGACTATAAAGTAACCAATATTTTTTTCAATTTGGCGAAAAATTTAATTACTGATGAAATATAGTAAATATTTCGAGTAAATTTGAATCGTAAATAATGCATGGAAGAGTTCATTTATTTTTAGATAGGTACTCCCGTTAAAGGGGAGGCCCTTATAAAAAAGTGACCTTTTTAAAGTTGTTAATACATTATTCCTTTTAACCTACATATCCTCAAATTGTATGTTTAAACATTTTATTTATTTTATATAATAATAATTAAATTCACTACTGAAATAATTTTTTTTTAAAGTTTGTTAATCCTAAAATTAACGAGTAAAATCACTACTGTTTGTCAAACGTAGCAAAAAGTTTAAAAATCTTACAATCGCCATAACGCCTCATGCTGATTGTAAGATTTTCAAACTCTTTGCTACGCTTGAGCTTGACAAATCATATATATTGTGTATTAAATTGTGTATATCTTATAAACTAAATTATACGCATAATTGGTATATTCTTAAATAAAATTAAATCTAATCGAATGGAATCGAATTGAATCGAACCGAATATTTTTTCCATAGCACACTACTTGCCTCCACTTTGATTTCCTGAACTTCGTTTACCGGTACCAATATCAGTTATGTTTCTAATTTATCCGTTTCTTAAGATATCTCGAGATAGAAAAAAGGTATCGACATGCGGTTTTCGCTATCCTGTTGCTAATTTGGTCTAATTTTGTAATACAGGATTAAAAGTGCATACTTGGTTTAATATTTTCCAAAGAAAACTAGATTTCTGAAAAACATAAAATAGCGCCTCCTAGCTGGTACCTACATTACTTATTAGGCTGTTTAGAGATTATAACTCTTACATGGACGAAAAAGAGCTGTTTTCAACGAGACCAGTTTGCAAAAATCGATTTTGCAGAACCGGACTTACAGCCATTTTTTCATAACAAGGTTCCCACTCACCCCCACCTCTTATTTGCAGAGGCAGATTTAAACTTGTGAAATCAAATATGCGCAGAATTTTATGCAAAATACGATGACCGTATTTCCAGTACCCTTTCATTAGGCAAATTTTGTAAAATTTTGATTTTTAAATTTTTGGTATTTAGTTACGCCCTCTAGCGGTGGACTTACAAATATGAAAATAATTTCCAGGCTTTTCCCGAGGCAACTTTTGTTATAAAATTTTTTTTCCCAAAGCTGTAGTATAAACGGTTCCTGAGATATGGCCGAGAGCCATTCTTATTGGGACACCCGGTACAGTTAACAACAACTGAAACAGAATAAGAGGCAGACAAACAGGGGTAATCCTAGTCGCACGAACAATAAGAAGAAGATTTATCCATATAATAGCAGTTAAATATTGCATTGTTAGCAATTTCTGAGCTATTCTGAAAATTTCAGGTGCCTAGGTAGCCTAGAACTCTGTTTAAAATGGATTACAAAATTGCTGAGATAGTGACAAAGACGAAGCCAAGTAGGCCTCTATAAAAACGTTTTAAAAACATGTATTTCTCTGATTTGATCAGAGTGGGTGGTTTTGTTTATGAATAAAAGAAAGTTGTAAATTAATTTTAAATTTAGTATTTTATCAGTTCTATGCCGAACCAGACCGAAATTTTTTACTCCGCCCCAACCAATTATGTCATAACTGAAATACCAGACTATGATGTAAGATGTTAAAAATTAAAATGATTCCTTAGTTTTCCTTATAGTAGACTCTTGTCTGAATCTACAGAAAACACGATTGATGTTTTTATTACATAACTAAATAACATACAATTTCAATTTATAATAATCTGCAAAATGTTTCTAAGTAGTTTAATAATGTAGCTAGAAATGGAAGATTAGTAATAGATTATATTTTTAATTTATTTTTTATCTAACGTATTTCATAACTAAAGAGGTTATTGGCACCCGAATCATGTATTTACAGTAAGTTTCTACCATGTTTCTACCGAAGTATCCATGGGAGTTGATTATGTATTTTTAAACTCCTTTGGTACCTTGAAGGTAATTTATGTTTTTGGTGCATAGATTCGATTTTTCGAGGGTACCAGGCAGAAAATTTGTTATTGTTTAAATTTTTAAATGATTGTATCTCCTAAACTTTTACTGATATACCTATTTAACTTAACAAAATTTACCAAATAAAAATTGTTCCTTTTGAAAAAAATTAACAAAATGGCGTTTTGTAAACTGTGCTCCGATTATTAAAACCAGAGTTATAACAAATTTCGTGAAAAACAATTCCAAAATAGGCATTCGATGGTGCTTTTCCAAATACAACAGCTTTCATACGTGCGATTAACTTTCAAAGCACCTCACTTTAAAGTTAATTGTAAATGTAATGAAAAATTTGTCTTGGTAAAAGGTATATTTATTTAAAAAGCCCATAAAAGGGCTACAAATATTAAAACAAAACGTTTTCGCTCTGTAAGAAGAGCATCATCAGTGTTTCCTAAAGTAAGTATAACCGTATTAATTAAGAGAAATATTTTTTAAATTTAAAATGTTGACCAAGGTAAAAAACAAAGTTTGGTTATACTTAGAAGAACATGCTAAGCCACAAAGGTTAAAACCTTTTAAAAATACGAAGGAAGTGAAAGAAGTTCAGTCACTGACAGTGAATCACTGTCAGTCAGTCGGCAGCTCGCATCACTTAAAAATGGTTGGGTGATACCTTTACCATGACCAAATTTTATATGTTTGTTACGTCTCAGTGATTGTTTTTACTGTTTTACAAGTACATACTTTTAAAAATTAAACTAATTTTCATCATCCGGAGTTGCACAAATGACCAAATTTTCCAAATTTCTTAATGAGATGCAAACACATACAAACCGAAGTAGCCGGTATTTTTTATACCTTGACCATTAGCTCTGAAGATGACTTTTCAGTCGAACGCGCTTAGCTAAGGAAATAAATACATTTACACACATTAATATACTTCTTTCACTTCCTTCGTTCATTCAATTGTGTACAAATCTATCAGTCTTTCAACAACCTTTTAAAAATAGACTAAATGTCTTACATAAATGGAAACATTATAAAATCCAAAGGATGGATCTAATCCCTATGGATATGGCCTTAGGGCAACATATGACTCCCACAAGTGGTACGTGGGTTGCTAGGTAGTAATTAGGTCGTTACGTTGACAGAGGTGAAAGACAACTGCTAAGGTGAGAGTTTGAAAGCATTGATTTTAATGCTGTGATGGCATTATACCCCCGTATAATGCCATCTAACCAAAAAATGTTTGTTACCGGAATAATAACAAACGACACGAAAACATGTACCTCCAAAATGATGCAAGAATCTTAAAAATCGGAGTACAAATAATAAAGTTATAAATTGTCAAACTTAATCAAAAATTTTGGGTGGCGGATTTTTGTACCGGAGAGTGTATAATATTTAATCATTAATAATTGATGGATTCGAAAATTGATGGATAGAAAACAAACGGTTTCAGTGTTTTATTGTTAGACTAATCATTAATTTATACTGATTAAGTTTTTATTGCCTGCAAATACTTGAGAATATTTTCATATAGCGTCAGAAAGGCAAAAAATATATAAGTAATATTTTGTCAAAGCGACTAACCGGTTAATGCATGATACTGCTGTTGAGTTGAGTATTCAAATCATCATCGTGGCATCTACACTCCTGGCGGAGTGATTGCCGCCCTTTTTGGGCTCTTTCGATTTATTTGTTGCGGTGAATCAGTCCGCATTAATATTTTGGTTTTACAATTGGTTGTGTGACTTGGCATCTTCTACAATTTTTCTCCATTCGTTCCTATTTTTACTTGTTGCCCACTCTCTAACTCCCATCTACTTAAGGTCATGGTTTCCCTATCTGGTTCTCCCATCTGGTTTTTGGTCTTCCTCGTGGTCTGCCTGATACAGGTCTCCATTTGGTAATTTTCTTGATAACGGCTTCTAAATTTCTCCTTTCTATATGTCCCATCTATCTGAGTCTCTGTCCTCTGTGCCTTGATAAATCTGACGATGTCTTCTCCTTTCAAAAGTTCTCTTACGTCGTGGTTCATGAGTTTTCTAAATTCGTTATTATCTAAGTTTAGTGGGCGTGCTATCCTCCGAATTATTTTCTTCTCTAGGATCCTCAATATTTCTTTCTCTTTCTGTGTCAGATACATTACTTCAGCTCCATATGTGATTGCTGGTCTAATTGCTGCTCTGTAAATTTTCAGTTCAGTATTCTGTTTAAGCTTCTTATCTTTGAGGAAGTTGTTGTATTTCCAGTAGGTTCTGTTTCCTGCCTGGATTCTTTCATTTATTACTATGCTTCTATCATTAGTTCCATTAACTGAGACCCCAAGATATTTAAAGAGTTCTACCTTTTCAAACTCAGATTCACCAATATTTAAACTTGTCATAATATTATAATTGGATTTTTTCTTATGCATAGTAGGTATTTTATTTTGTTTTGATTTATTGCTAAGCCCCTTTTAGGTGCTTAGGTAAACTGTTTAGGTTTCTGCTAATTAATGCTATGTCGTCAGCATACGCAACAAGTTGCGACGTCGATGTTATAATTGTACCTTTTATTTATGTAGGTCTTATTGTTCCTTCTATAGCTACATTAAATAGTAACGTTGATAGATAGTCAAATACTTAATAATAATTTATCTTTTCGTATCTTTTGTTTTTTTTTTCTGAAACCGTTTTTCTTTTCAAAACCTCTTTGAGATATGAGGATATAATGTGTCATGACGATTGGCCTCATTAAAAGTCCTACCATCAAAACAAATATCTGCATATCTCTACAAATCTGAATTCACCTATATTCTTCCTTATGTGTAAAGCAGGGGAACACCATTGACTTTTCGAGGGTTCAATGACTTTAAGTTGTAACATCCCATCGAGTTCGAGATTTAGAGTATCGTGGTCCTAGTAGTCCAGGGTAATAAGGTTTTTTCCATGACACTCGAGCAGCCAGGGTACTGAAGCGTTTTTTCGACAGGTAATACCTATGAGAACAAATTGTGACTATTTCCTGCGTAGGATCTGGCGGCCATTTTTATTTATAAACAATTTAATGTCGAAAAACGGCATTTTTTCCGATTTTTTTCAAATCGATGGAAAACAGTGCACCTTCTGGTTACATTAGAACAAAAATCTTCGAGAGCATAAAAAAACCTTTAAAATGACGTATTACAAAGGTTGATACACTTATTTATTGTTAATATAATTGAGAAAAAAGTCTAAATTTCAAAAAAATTAATTTTGCAATAACTATTGTAAAAATTAGTGTACAACTTTGAATTTTTTGTCAAATGAGGGTTAATTAGTGCTTAACACGTGACAAAAATTTCAAAGCGATTCATTTAATTGTTTATATTTTATTCAAATTGTTTATCCCAGAGAGCTTTTTTTTTGCAATAACATAAGTCAGAAAAACAGAATGTTAGAACCACTCTGCAGGTGTCAAATGTAAGAGCATAAGCTAAACTTTCAAACCTGTTTAAAAAATGTTGATAAAGAGTGCACTTATGAGTAATAAATAATTATGAAAAATTCTCGTTAATTTTTCCTTATAAACAATTTGAATAACTTTCTTGTTATGGCCGGTACAAACATTTTTTTGCACATTCTAAAAGATGGCATTTTTATACGAACTTAGGAAAAAATAAGTTAGCCTAGGTCAATTAGGGCCAAAGTTAGCAACATTTTTTTAAAAATCCACAGCTAATTTGTTTATGATAAATAAGAATCGAAAATAGCGCTCTTCCACTTTTAAAGACACGAAGTATTCAGAAAAATTTTTGGATTTATTTGCTCTTTAAGGGAGTCGTCAATAAAGCTTCAAAAATGAAGTAGAAGCATAAAATCCGTGCGACCTAAAATTGAAATATCAACTTCAAAATCCTACAATTTTTTGTAACTTGGGAACCAACCAATGGATTTTAATGTTTTTTTAAATTTGTATGTACTTTTAGCGTACTTTACAAATATGGAGTCTGTTGATTTATAAATTATTTAATAAACAATTTAATTTGTTTAAAAAATTTTTTTCAAAAAAAATTTTTTTACCGTATTTTAGGTGAACAACTACAATGTTATGTATGTAATAATTGATAAAAAATTGTAATAAATATATTATTACTACACTCACCGGCACAAAATTCGGCCACCCAAAATTTTTGATTAAGTTTAATAGTTTATAACTTTATTATTTGTGCTCAGATTTTTAAGATTCTTGCACCAATTTGTAGATAGGTACATATATTGATATCGTTTCGTATTTTTCCGGTAACAAAAAAATTTGCTTGCGTGGCATTATACAGGGGTGAATGGAAGCGTTGTATTTTCTACTAATTTTAAAAAATTCTGTGGAAAAACGGAAGGGCTCATTTTGTGTCATAGTCCTGTCATATTATCCCAGAGACATCACTAAAATTTTGTTTTTTGAATTATCCGAATATCTCTTTTCGTGTAAGAGCTGTACCATTTTTTGTAAATAAAAACACTGATTGACTCATAAAATAGAGGTTGGATTGATAAGATTACCGCATGCAGCCCAGATCTCAATCCTGTTAAGCATTTATGGGATGAATTAAAAAGAGCTATTCGCCGTTATCCCAGGCCTCCAGAAAATTTGGTACAGTTATGGCCTTGGTAGAGGAATATCGGACTATTCCCCAGGTAATATTATTTTTTATTCATATAAATATAAAATCTAAGACATAACAATGATTTGATAAACAATGAATCAAAAAAATTACTGCAACTGTAAGCAAACTTATAGAGTAAAAGTCACACTTTTATAGAAATTTTTCTTTTATTATAATAATATATACAGAGAGGGCTAAATTATGGAATAAATTCATTTTCTCTAAAATCGACGACTTTGAAGAAAAATCCCGAAACAGGTCGATTTTTATTTTTAAATTACAATTTTTTTGGCATATATTTTATACTAGTGTCGTCATCCATCTGAGCTTGATGACGTAATCGATGATTTTTTTAAATGGGAATAGGGGTCATGTGACACCTCATTTGAAAGGGTGTTCAATTGTCTATTCAGTAATATAAACAATTATATCCTTATTTATACAGGGTGACCAAAATAATAATTTTTGGATTAAATTAATTGACGCAAAAAGAAGAATGTATGTAATTTATTTAACTCAAAATACATTGTACTGCTGCCAGTAAATAAAAAAAATTATTTCACAAATAAACATTTCTTTTCGCTTAAATTAAATCACAGACAACCTCTTTGCAGTTTTAACATTTAATTTGAGCGAAAATCAATGTTTATTTGCCAACTAAACATTTTTTTCAATTTTCTGACAGCGACAGAAAGTATTTTGAGATAAATAAACTCTATACATTCTTCTTTTTTCGTCAATTAATTTAATTCAAAAATTATTTTTTTGGCTACCCTGTATAAATAATGATATTAATATTTATATTACTGAATAGAGAATTGAACACCCTTTCAAATGGGGTGTCACACGACCCCTATTCCTATTTAAAAAAATCATAGATTACGTCATCACGCTCTGGTGGATGACGTCACTAATATGAAATATATGCCAAAACATTGTAATTTAAAAATAAAAATCGACCTGTTTCGGGATTTGTTCACAATCCTCCATTTTAGAGAAAATAAATTTTTTCCATAGTTTAGCCCCTCCCCTCGCCCCTCCCTGTGTAAAACACGGTAAAAAATTAAATAAATTGTTTTTTTTTTGTTTAAATAAATTAAATTGGTTATTATAATTTATATCAACTGACTCCATACTTGTAAAGTACGCTAAAAGTACATACAAATTAAAAAAACATTAAAATCCATTGGTTGGTTCCCAAGATACAAAAAGCTGTAGGATTTTGAAGTTAATATTTCAATTTTAGGTCGCATGGATTTACATACTTCATTTCTAAAGCTTTATTGACGACTTCCTTGAAAAGCAAATAGAGCAAAACAATTTTTATGAATACTTCATGTCTTTAAAAGTGAAAAAGCGCTATTTTCGATCCTTATTTTTTATAAACAAATTAGCTGTAAATTTTTAAAAAAATGTTGCTAACTTTGGCCCTAATTGACCTAGGCTAAATTATTTTTTTTTTAAGTTCGTGTAAAAATACCATCTTGTAGAATATGTAAAAAAATGTTTGTGCCGACCATAACAAAAAAGCTATTCAAATTGTTTATAAGGAAAAATTGACGAGACTTTTGCATAATTATTTATTACTAATAAATGCACTTTTTATTAACTTTTTTTAAACAAGTTTGAAAGTTTAGCCTATGATCTTTTATTTGCCACCTGCAGAATGGTTCTCACATTCTGTTTTTCTGACTTATTTTATTGCAAAAAAAAGCTCTCTGGGATAAACAATTTGAATAAAATATAAACAATTGAATAAATCGCTTCGAAATTTTTGTCACATATTACGCACTACAGAACCCTCATTTGACAAAAATTTCAAAGCTGTACATTAATTTTTACAATAGTTATTGCAAAATTAATTTTTTTGCAATTTAGACCTTTTTTCTCAATTATATTAACAATAAATAAGTTTATCAATCTGTGTAATACGTCATTTTAAAGATTTTTCCATGCTCACGAAGATGTTTGTACTAATGTAACCACAAGGTACACTGTTTTCCATTGATTTGAGAAAAAACGGAAAAAAATGCCGTTTTTCGACATTAAATTGTTTATAAATAAAAATGGCCGCCAGATCCTACGCAGGAAATAGTTACAATTTGTTCTCATATGTATTACCTGTCGAAAAAACGCTTCAGTACCCTGGCTGCTCGAGTGTCACGAACAGGGTATATTTTTGCCTTATTACCCTGGCCTATAGTACACGTTTGGCCAACTAGTCGGAGCAATGAGTTAAGCCAAGTACGAATAATTGTGATTACATGTTGGTGGAGTTGCTCAGTCTCAAAAGTGCACTAAACGAAAGTGATTGATAATAGCGTAAAAGACTATACGAATCCAAGCATCATTATTCTAAAATAGAAAATAACAGATCGATTACATAAATCATAACATTTCTTTTATTGCTGATCTATTTAAACTTTAATTTTTAAATAAGTATTTTTTCTGTTTTTCATTTCCTGGTACCTATTGCAGGTTTCAGCCACATTCAGAAATAAAATCAAATTACTTACATTGCTCTTATTATTATGTTTTTCTTGTTTAGGATTTATACACGTAATAATGATTCATTTTTATAAAAATCTACAAATTTTAAAACTTCTTCACAGTTCCAAACTGTCATTGTAGCTCGTAAATAGACTTTTTATGTTGCAAAAATTACGAGTGATCCACAATTATTGGGATCAAAGCTAGCCGTGCAAAAAGTTACGTATGTCTTGTTTTAATTTGAATTTATATCATTGGTTTATCAATTAATTTTGATTAACATTATAAAACATAAAAAATCATTCAAAACCTTTAACACAGAACTTTATTCAAAAATAAAAAGAATTAACAAAATTATAAGTAACAATAATAAATAAAATCAAACAAGATGCTGTATATGTCCACCTCCACCACCAACATCTCTATCTCTACATAACCTAACTTTTCTTGTTAAGTTGACGTACACTGCAAGGTTGACGTAAACTGGAAAGTATATCTGAATTAAGAATAGACATGCACTATATAGTGG
The DNA here is from genome assembly GCF_917563875.1 of Diabrotica virgifera virgifera. Classification (NCBI taxonomy): domain Eukaryota; kingdom Metazoa; phylum Arthropoda; class Insecta; order Coleoptera; family Chrysomelidae; genus Diabrotica; species Diabrotica virgifera. The sequence continues at coordinate 99,828,305 of NC_065450.1, read as the reverse complement.
CTGTCGTGCAGAGCCACCTATGGTGACAATAATTTTGGATCACACGTTATAAAACAATACCGAGAAAAAGCCAACTCAACGACCAAGGTGTGAACACTCTTTGTCAGATACCACCAACATCTCTACATTACCTAACTGTTCTTGTTAAGTTGACGTACACTGCAAAGTTTACGTAAACTGGAAAGTATATCTGGATTAAGAATATACATGCACTGTATAGCTATATCTGTCGTTCAGAGCCACCTATGGTGACAATAATTTTGGATCACACGTTATAAAATAAAACAATACCGAGAACAAGCCAACTCAACGACCAAGGTGTGAACACTGTTTGGCAGATCGCGCCAACCATCCTTTGATATGTACACGTATATCATTAGATATGTATGGTGACAAAGGAAACGGTCATTTAGGAACAGGTCTAGCATCACCAGTATCAATGGTGACATGGTGAGTTGGATTTTATCGTTCGTCCAATAGACCAGTAAGAATCTGCGAAAAAACGTCTATTTTTGGATGTAAGAGGTGGCATTCGGATTTTTGCAGATAAAGTTAGGTGACACCTCCAGTAATAATAATTGACTTATGCTCCTTCTCAAATATACCCGGAACATTATTAAAAAAATTAAAATATTTAAAAATTTCGAAAAACATCGATTTTTTTCTGCTTTCTTTGCTTATAACTTTAAAAAAATTCGTTTTGGAACAAAGTCGTAGAGAAATAAAATAAAGATAATTGAATTTTATATGATATACGGCTAGTAAAAAATGTCTTAAGGTATTACCTTTTCTGCAATATAGCAATAAATACAAAATAAGGGGGCAAAATAAGTCTGTTGTTATTCAATATTTTTTAACCACTTTGGTGGCACTTAGAACCTTAGTAATTGGCTTAGGAAATTCTTTGTAACATACTTAAATCGTGTACCAAATTTCATTAAAATCGACCTAATAAATTTTGCATAATAAATTTGCAATCTAAATGTTTTAAAAAAAGTTCAAATTTTTTAAAATCTTTATGAACAAAAAGTAGACCATTTAGAAGTTGGCTAATTTTTATTACATATAAAGAGGTGCTCTACCTATCTAATACACTTTACAGAATTAAAATCGGATTATTTAAGGGGCCTCAGCAATGTTTTAAATTTATAAACAATTTTTTGGCTTATAAAAAATGGCTTTGTTTAATAATTTTCTCGATTTTTTGAAAGTTCCACCACGTTTATCTCGAAAACTAAGCATCCTACGAAAAAATTTGTAAGAACATTTTTTGTTTAGAATTACCCAAGAAATACAAAAAAATGTTTTATTTTGCGAAAAATCGATGTTATGTAATTCCTCAAGTTCTTTTATAACAATCTTATCGACATCCGGATCAACTGTTATCCAAAAAATTCGTGTTCTACGGGTCAAAATACATAAAAAACTTGGGTAAGTCCATCTAAATAAAGGAGCCCGTAGCACCCCCTCCTGGCCACAGCACTAATTTGTTTATAAGCCAAAAAATTGTTTATAACTTTAAAACATTGCTGAGGCTGCTTAAATAATCCGATTTCAATTCTGTAAAGTGTATTAGATAGGTGGAGTACTTCTTTATATGTAAAAAAATTGACAAATCTTTGTATGCTCTAGTTTTTGTTGTGCAAGATTTTAAAAAATTTTAATTTTTTAAAAAAGTTTAGATTGCAAAATTATTATGCAAAATTTAGTAAGTCAATTTTAATGAAATTTGGTGTACGGTTTTAGCACATTACAAAAATTTTCTAAGCGAATTAGGAAGGTTCCAAGTGTAACCTAAGTGATGGAAAATCATTGAATAAGGACATGCTTGTTTTGCCCCCTTATTTTATATTTATTGCTATTTTGAAGCAAGGGTGATAAATTAAGACATTTTTAACCAATCGCATCTGATAGAAAATTTAATTATCTGTGTTTTATTCCTATATGACTTTGTTCTAAAATGAATAGTTTTTAAGTTATAAGCAAAAAAAGTAGAAAAAAAACTAAATTTTTTGAAATTTTTAAATATTTTATTTTTTTTTTATTAATGTTCCGGGCATATTTGAGAAGGAGCATAATTCTATTTTAACGAAGTTATCACCTAACTTTATCGGCAAAAATCTGAATGCCACCTCTCACATCCACCTAACAACAGATCCTTACTGTTCTACAATGCCATTTTTATTGTCGACTTATTTGAATCTATCCACAACTTTTTCACCTAAAGGTTTTCACTTTGAAATAAGATGATCAGTTACATGAGTTATGATGAGCTTAGTAATGGAAAAGAAATATACTCAGGTTTAGAAGTACCTAATCAACGAATATTCGAAATTAGTAACCTTTTTTTGGTTTCAAATTTACAGAGAAAGTAAATTTAGAGAAAAAGTTTAATTATTAACATGAAGGTGATGGGTAGTGACGGAACTACAAGACAATTAAATAACATTACAAACTCCATTTGTCACAATTAGACCGGGCAGTATCGTCGCCCCCGCTAGCGAAATTATTCCGATTCGATTTTTTTGCACAAACTTACTCAAAAAGAGGTTCTTATAAAATATCCACAGGGTGCCGAGCGGTGTCGTAGTCGAAAAAATGTTTAAACAGTTTTTTTTAAACAAATTCACAAAAATATTTTTTTTATTTTGAATAATATTTTTTTAGATAATTTGGGTCATTCTCGGCAAAAAAGGTCTCTTGTCATTTTTCTCTAAAATTGATTGTTATCGATTTACATATATGCGATTAAAAATTTGAAAAATGCGAAAATGGCCATTTTTAAGGTTTGATAACTCGATTAAAAATTATTATTATGAAATTCAAAAACTAGCCAAATCAAGTTTCAAACCTCTTCTTCAAGGTCCTGAAGAGATTTTTGTCATTATTTTATTACAAAGCTGCCATTTTTAATTATTAACAATTAGTGCTATAGTCCAACTGTATCGTCGCCCCCGTTAGCGAAACTATTTCGATTCGATTTTTTGTACACAAACTTACTCAAAAGGAGGTCCTTATAACACATCTACAGGGTGCCGGGCGGTGCCGTGGTCGAAAAATTGTTTAAACAATTTTTTTTAAACAAATTCACAAAAATAATTTTTTCATTGCAAACGATTTTTTTAGATAATTTGGGTTATTCTGAGCAAAAAAGGTCTCTTGTGATTTTTCTCTAAAATTGATTGTTATATGATGTCGAGTTATATGGCCATTTTCGCATTTTTCAAATTTTAAATGGCGTATATCTCGACAACAATCAATTTTAGAAAAAAATCACAAGAGACCTTTTTTGCTCAGAATGTCCCAAATTATCTAAAAAAATTGTTCGAAGTGAAAAAATGATTTTTGTGAATTTGTTTAAAGAAAATTGTTTAAAAAATTTTTCGACCACGGCACCGCCCGGCACCCTGTGGATATGTTATAAGGATCTCTTTTTGAGTAAGTTTGTGCAAAAAAATCGAATCGGAATAATTTCACTAACGGGGGCGATGAGAGCTCCTGGACTATAGCGCTAATTGTTGATAATTAAAAATAACAGCTTTGTAATAAAATAATTACAAAAATCTCTTTAGGACCTTGAAGAAGGGGTTTGAAACTTGATTTGGTCATTTTTTGAATTTTATAATAATAATTTTTAATCGAGTTATTAAGCCTTGAAAATGGCCATTTTAGCATTTTTCAAATTTTTAATCGCATATAACTCGACAATAGTCAATTTTAGAAAAAAATGACAAGAGACCTTTTTTGCTCAGAATGATCCAAATTATCTAAAAAAAATTGTTCGAAATGAAAAAAATATTTTTGTGAACTTGTTTAAAAAAAATTGTTTAAACAATTGTTCGACCACGGCACCGCTCGGCACCTTGTGGATATGTTATAAGGACCTCTTTTTGAGTAAGTTTGTGCAAAAAAATTGAATAGGAATAATTTCGCTAGCGGGGGGCGACGATACTGTCCGGTCTAAATAGGAAATCAACTACACCAGTAACTTTTTTACTTGAGCCAATCGGCTCTTTGAGGATTGGGTAAATTAATCTGAATTTTATTTGTATTAATAAAAACAACTCCTCGAGATTCTACTACTGTGATAAAACATTGTGTATCTCATAAAAGTGTGAAAGCGTGAGAGAAGATTTGTACTTGAAGATAATGTCGATTATCGAACGGTTTGGAAAATATCTCAAGTGATTTCAAATTATTAGAAATATTTTTATGTACCAAGACATATTTAGATTCGGGATTAAATTTCCCATTGAGAACACGCCCACCGAACTAGTTTTTTTTTTAGTTTTTTGAACAATTCCAGCAGGTACATACTGTGACATCTTCTTTTCCATAGTGGTAACAAAATTGTTTATACTTTTGTCTGCATTGGCGGAAGGTATAGCCACAGTATATAGAGGTTCCAAGGTATAGCCTTGTTTAATGCAGGTAAAAAATATTACGTTTCTTAGATTTTCTTTTGTAAATTATTAACACTATCTAAGCCTTGTTTGGTTTTTTTAGTTAAATCTTCTGGTTCTATTGTCCTTAGAAGAATTAGGAGTTTCCCTAGAAGTACGGGGCTGGTAGTAATTAAAAAAGAGTCGAAAATATTTCTTTTTTGACATGAGGTATAGATAAGATAGCATTATTTTCGAGCTTTCTAATGACCATAGAAAGTTCTTCGATAATGTTGGTATGAGTCATGGCTATGAAAGGAATGTATTCCGGATGAATATTTTTGATCGCATAAGCTTAAAAGTTTATGCGATCTTTCGTTTTCTCTAAGGGAGAACTAGTTACAACATTTAGACAAAGATATTATGTAATATTAGAATAAAGCAAAAGGTTAATTTCTCTTCTGTTTTCTTGATTTAATCTGACTAAAAAGATCTTCATTATAGTCGTAAGGTAAGAAAGTAGCTTTCAAAATAGTAGTAAGTTTACTCTAATTGGATATTGTATTACGAATGAACCGAAGCCAAACTGAAGCACTACCAGAAATTAATTTAACAGCAGAACGGAAAAGAATAGCTTCAGAAATATTACAAGATTCTGCTAAGCCTTTTTTTTTAATGATAACACGGACTTTGAATCACCTTTGATTTTTTGTGATTCATTCAGACCAATGACGTAAAATAGGTATATAGACCCAGCAGTGCCCTATGCTTGATATAAAATCGGGTGTCATCAAGATATAATATGAAGATTGGAAGTATGTTTATAATCATTATTACAACCATGGCGAGCTCGTTTATTTTATGAGTTGATTTTTCTTCGTCATAAGGAAATCTATGAAAAAAAAACTAGTTAGAAAAGTGGGAAATGTTCCATGATCTACACCTATTACCAAATAACGTTAAAGACATTTTACATTCAAATAACACTATCGATAACCTACTTTTGTTTTAACAGACTTTAATTTACTAATTAAAGTGTAATTAACTGGTACCGTTACGCTAATAACCTTATTAGGTTAAAGCGGATTTTTGTAAATAAAAAAGTAATAAAAGTAATTAAAAAAAGGTACTGTGTTATTGTATTCCTTTTCCATGGTAAATATTATTGTCTTTTCTTTATCGTTTAATTATTTTGGAATGTGTGCAACAACTCTGATCCTTGAGGCATATTGAGAACACATCACCTACACATCTCCACTATATCACAGTAGGATCTGGTTACCCATATTAAAAGAGGCAATCAATAGAAAAAAAATACCAATATTAAAAGTCAACAACATCAAGGTCCACCAACTCAATCAAGGTACATTATTTATGTGCTAAAAAACATATAATAATATTATGTACTGTTATATTCCTATTTGACATAAGAAATAAACGTCTATAGTTATATTTAAAATTCAAATAAAAATAAAGGTTTTCGTTTTTCTCGACCGCGGGCATGTAAATTTGGAACACCCTGTATAAAACAAATTATGTATAGGTAGTTTTTAAGAAAGTGTTTCGGAGAAGTGTTTACGAACCCCAGGAACAATACGACTCAAGTAAACAATTAGAGTGATGTTTAAAAAGAAAGTGTTCGTGGAAAGGTGTGAATAACCACCGATAATTTATATTCTAGCAAATAAGATAATAGGTTATTAAATTTGTAAAGAGGGTTAATGTGGAAAGTAAAATTGAAATGGGGAATATTATTTTTTCTTGAAATCCATTAAGATATTTAGAAAAAGGAAAGTTTGTGTTGGTAAATACGGATAATTGAAAGTTGCTTGGGATTGGTTGATTTTTGAATGCTGGAAGGGGTATTTTGGAACAGGAGAATGAATGAGCAATGAGAGTCAGAATGTTTTGAGCGATCGAAAGGCGAAGTCCAGTTTTCGAGAAGAGTGTACAAAAAAGTAAAACGCCGGGTTGGTTAGTTTTGTCTTAAAAAAAAATAAAAAGTAAGATATCGTGGAGCGAGTGATAGACCGAGTCGAGATAGTATATAACTCCTTGAGTCTAGAGTATCCCGGTTTTTGTTGAAGTGTTTGAAAAAGGTAGAACACGGCATCAGGAGAAGGCAGGAACGAGGGCTGTACGAGGCGTAGTTTTCAAAGGATCACAGACATTACTGGAAGACTGGGACGAGTCGTTGGATCGCAACCCAAGCCAAGAGGAAACGTGTTTTCTGTGAAGACATTGTCAAATCATCAGTAAAGGTCAGTCTAATTTGTTATGACATGAATGTATGGTTTGTGTATTAAATACCACATTGAAAATTGAGCCACACAATCACTATTAAAAAAATTTCACCAAACCTAAATCAATTTGTTACTGATTAATCATAATAGTTCATTATAAATAAAATAAATTTGGAGACAAAAAGAAATAAGATTCCCATTTTTGTAACTGTTGTATTAAATAAAGATAGAAAGATAAGATATAAGAAATATTAAGCAGTTATTGCTATTTAGATAAAATAAACGATTTTTATAATTTCTAATTGAAATCCGTATGTGTGTATTATTTTACTCTCTTTTATCTATCCCGATTAGGAATCCACTGAGAAATACTTTGAAGTCACGAAAGTAAGTAATTGATATTATAATTTAGCCCTGAGATTGACACTATATTGGTATTTGATCTGTTTGATTAATGAGATAATTATTGATTAATTAATTAAGATAAATTACATCTGAGAACATCATTATATTTCAAAAGTAAGATCACAACAGTACATATAAAATCTAAACAGAGTTTGGTCTTAACATTGAGAGTAAACTAAATGTAGCTAAAATTAAATACCTACTTATCATGCCGGGATAGTATTCTGATGGTTTTTCCTGATGATTTACTCTGGGATTATCAACAGTAGAATTTTGCTATTGTCATTGCAAGTGGTTGTCTTTTTAAGTACAAATCACCTGCTATGATTTCTCTGAGAGATATTTGAGAGGGGTTAGGTGGAAGAGCAGACGTATGTTGACTACTAAAGCTTATTATTTGTAAAAATATATTGTTAAAAGTAACATACGTACTGAATCTCGCCCCAAATTTATTTTCTGTTACTTTTGTATCTTTTTTGGAACAATAATAAAGACCTTTATTATTATTATTTATAACATATATATATATATATATATATATATATATATATATATATATATATATATATATATGATTATTATTATTATTATTATTCTTAAGTTAAAGTTGATTTCATGTAATCGAATGAACTATCTTCCAATAAAGTCGACCTAGGAACGCAACCCATAAATATTGACAATATCATTTTAAAGTTATCCACTTTAAAATGTATAGCATATGTCTGAATTGTCAATATAAATAAGTCAGATAAAATTAAATTATTACTTTATTTATTATTACTTTTAGAAGAATTTTTTACCAAACAACAAAAACAAAATGTGTTTAATTTATTAATGTTCGACTGGTAACAGTGGCGCACCCGGGGGGGGTTTGGGGGTTAAAACCCCTCCCAGGGCATATAACAAAGATACAGGGTCGGGCATTAGTGTGACAAAGTCCAATTACTCGTTTGTCGTAAGAGATACGAAAAAAAATTATTTAGGTAAAAGTTGGGGCACACATAGCACCATAATTTAAAAATATTTTCAAATATACAGGGGCGTGCGTATTGACAGGGTGACACAAACTTATGTTTTTTTAAATGGAACACCCTGTATATTTTTACATTTTTGGATTCTACTCAATGTTTTCTTTCTTAAAATATATGGCTTTGTAATATTATACGAGGTAGTTCAAAAGTTAATTACGTTTTTTTGTTAATTTCGTAGCAACATCGACACCCTGTAGAATTGTAGTCATTTGACATCAAATTTTTATTTTATGTCCAAACGATTTTTAATATAGTCTACTATTGTTAAACATTAACGGTGTAGCGAAATGTTAAATTTTAGTATACAGGGTTGGTCGAAACTCGGAATGAGTATTTTCTTTGTTTTCTTAAATAGAACACCCTGTATTTTAGTATTATAATGAAATGATCTTTTATCGTACTTTTTTATTTCTTAAGCATTCCCTATAGCTAAGTGCTTTAATTTGTAAGTTATTCGTGATTCGTTAAGCCAAACAATAAATGCAAGAAAAATTACGTGAAATTTTATTAGGTGGCCGTGAAAATATTCAATCAAAAATAATTTTTCAAAAAAAATACATCATAATCTAGCCTGATCCTTAATTTATTGATATTGGATGAGATATCCAAATAAATTCGTAGTTAAGATTGTTGGTGCTCAAAATATTAATAAAAACATACAATATTCTACCTAGTCGGCTATGACACTAAATTTCTTTAAACATTTGACATTATACTATTTTTATAGTTCCAGTTGCTTTGTTACCATTACTACATAATATGAATAATTATTCTAGTGAGGAACTGATAAGATTTTTGTGCTAATGGAGTATACCAAAAAGTGCTACTAGCAATAAGAATGTTTCATCAGAAATTACCTGATAGACGACAACTAAGAAGAGAAACGTTTAAAAATATACTAAAACGGTTTCAACAGGCTGGACACTTAGATTATGATAAATCTGATCAAACAAAAACTATTGATAAGTGAAAAAAACAGGAATTAAATGTAATCCTTAGTTTCACTGAGGATCTGCATATTAGTACAACCGTTCTTACAATCTAAGTATCTAGTCTGTTGAAACCGTTTTAGTACACTTTCAAAAGTTTCTCTTTTTTGTTGTCGTCTATCAGGGAATTGCTGATGATAATTTTTTATTGCAAGTAGCTCATTTTTGTTATACTGTCCTAGCACAAAGCCATTTTAATCAGTACCTCATTAGAAAAATTAATATTAGTAATGGTAACAAATCAACTGGAACTATATAAATAGTATAATGTCAAATTTTTAAGCAAATTTTGTGTCATAGCCAACTAGGGAAAATTTTATATGTCTGATTAATATTTTAAGAACCAACAACCTTAACTACGAATGTATTTGGATATCTCATCCAATATTAATAAATTAAGGACCAGGCTAGATTATTATGTATTTTTTTTGAAAAATTATTTTTGATTGGATATTTTCACGGCCACCTAATAAAATCTTACCTAATTTTTCCTGTAATTAATGTTTGGCTTAAAGAATCACGAATAACTTACAAATTAAAGCACTTATGTATAGGGAATGCTTAAGAAATAAAAAAGTACCATAAAATATCATTTTAGTACAATACTAAAATACAGGGTGTTCCATTTAAGAAAACTCAGAAAATACTCATTCCGAGTTTCGACCCACCCTGTATACTAAAATTAAACATTTCGCTATACTGTTAATGATTAACAGTAGTAGACTATATTAAAAATCCTTTGAATATAAATAGAAAATTTCATGTCAAATCACTACAATTCTACAGGGTGTAGATGTTGCTACGAAATTAACAAAAAACGTAATTAACTTTTAAACTACCTCGTATAATATTACAAAACTATATATTTTAAGAATGAAAACATTGAGGAGAATCCAAAAATGTAAAAATATACAGGGTGTTCCATTTAAAAAAACATAAGTTTGTGTCACCCTGTCAATACGCACGCCCCTGTATATTTGAAAATATTTTTAGATTATGGTACTATGTGTGCCCCAACTTTTATCTAAATAACTTTTTTTCGTATCTCTTACGAGAAACGAGTAATTGGACTTTGTCACACTAATGCCCCACCCTGTATATAAAGAATAGTAGTAAAGCACTAAAATCGCCTAAACCTCTACTTTTTTAAAGTAAGACGGATTATGAAACCTTTTGCATTCGATTCGGGAGAGCTTCAGGGAAATTCTTGAATACTTGGCATGAATAATTACAAATGAGAATTTCATTCTTGTAGGCGGAAAATCCATTTTCCAAAGTGCATCTCAAAGTGTTTACACAATAAAAATTCACAACTTGGAAAATAATCATGAGAATGAGTTTAATTTTCATATTCGGAGGATTTTGAGGTCGCTAAACAGGAATATAGGGTCGGCGAAACTGTAAGAGGTACCTGGTGCCAGGAATCCACGTCATCTCTAGGAGTTTTTTAGAAATTCGTTATTGAAAATAATTTATTATCTCGGGGTTTTAAGATCGCTGAACAAGAATATTGCAACGAAGATGCTGTACGAGATACCTGGTGCCCTGTATCTACTTCGTCTCTGGAATTTGTATAAAAAATCCGTAATAAAATTTGTTGCAACTTGTTATTCCGGGGTTTTTAAGGTAACTAAGAGTTTTAATCATATACTCGAGGTTCTGACATCTGTATATCTAAAAAAATTATTATTAATAGTGAAAAAAAATTTCGAATTATTTTTTTTTTCATAATTTTCGCTCTGAACGAAAATAACTTACTGTTACTGTTACTCCGTTACTTACCGTTGAATTTTATAGCGAATTTCTATAAAACTCCAGAAGACGAAGTAGAGTCCGGGCACCAGGTAACTCATAGTTATACAGCATCTTCCATGCAATATTTATTGCAAAACTCCAGGAGATAATATAGATACCGGCACCAGGTACCCCGTACAGCTTCGCCGAACCCATATTCCTGTTTAGCGACCTCAAAACCCCCGAGTATAAAAATATAACTCATTTCCATGATTATTTTCTGAGTTGTGAATTTTTATTTTTTGGCACTTTAAGAAGCACTTTGGAAAATACATTTTATCTACTCTATGTCATATTATGTATAAGTTTTTAGTTTGTGAAAACTGTCATTATAGATAGCAGTGCGTGAAGTGTGCGTGAAGTAACAATGTATTTTAAATGAGATTTACTTTTTCGCACTGTTTTTTGGCACACTTTCATATAATCAAATATCCTTAACTTTCGCGTTGTCATGGTGATGACATAATGAGCAATAAATTACAACAAAAGTTTTGACAGTTTTGTGGTTTGAAAGAAGTTAGAATTTTTAAATGTCAAAGTTCTAAAAATTGTAGAATAGGAATGAATTCCAGTGACGAAGAGTTACAGTTTTTTTATTTGTTTATCGTAGATAAAATATTGTATGAAACTGTGCGTGAAGTACTTTTTGCAAACTAACGCGATGTATAGAACTCCCTCCGCTGTTGCTCGTGCTCTAAATATCGCGTGCGTTCGCCAAAAAGCATAATTCACGAACTGTTTCATAAATAACTATTCTTTTTACAACAATGCAATTTTTATTTGTACCTCATGCCGAGCATTCACGAATTTTCCTAATGCTCTCTCGAATCGAACGCAACAGGTTTCATAACGTAATGCTTTATATCCTCGCCTACAGGAAAATGTAACTTGTTTTTCACAAACAATACAAAAAAAATTCGGTGTCCAAGCCAACCCCTCCCAGAGGAAAATTCTCGGTGCGCCACTGACTGGTAATACCTATATCATTTATTTGACAAGACAAATAATGACATGAGTTCAAAGTCAGTTAAATACGATATATTTCCCTAGGGCGTTATTTTTCAAAATTACATCCTAGTGTATTAAATATAAATAACGTGTTAAATATTATGAAGTTGACAAATAACAACCTAATAGTCCAGAGAAATAAGGTTTTTCTCGTGACACATCCCCCTCCAGGCCGAAACCAAATTTTTTTAGCAGTATGGACATCTATATTATTAACCTATATGTTTCCTGCAGCCGATTTTGATGATATACATAGTTATAAACAAATGAAGATCGAAAAACGGTAAATTATCGCTTTTTTCGTCTATTACCAAAAAGTTAAGCACTTTAAACAAATTTGAGAGTAAGAAACTCATAAATCGTATAAAAAACTTCAATATGGCATTCGCTGAATATGTCCAACCTTATTGGTTGCTTAGAAAATTGCAAAATAAATCATAAATATTGAGTTTTTATAAATATTCGTAACTTAGGTAAAAATTAACTTCTTATTACGCGGAATGCCGAGACTTCTTGTACTTAAATTATATTTTAAATTTCAAAGCAATTGGTCAAATAGTTTAAAAGTTATTTAATTTATTTTTCCCAAATTCATTTTTTTTGCAACACTATAAGTCAGAAAATTATGAGGTTACAATAATACTTCGGACAGTTTATGAAAGAAGAACATTTATACTATTACCTTAATTAAAAATGAATGACAAAAAATAATTTTAATCAGTGTAAAATTATTTTGCAAAAACATGTCCATTTTTTGCTTACTTATAAACAATTAGAATAACTTTTTAACCGTTACCCGTAGAAAAATTATTTTTTCATATTTAGAAAGACTGAATTTTTATACACATTTAGAAAGAAAAACAACTGTTCTAGGACATTTAGGGACAAAGTTAGCCCCCCCATTTTTTTAATTCACATGTTTTTGCAAAATTATTTTGCAATATCTATAATTATTTTTTGTCATTTTTTTTAAATTAAATTAATACTGTAAATTTTCTTCATTCATAAACTATCCAAAATATTACTGTAACTTCATCATTTTCTTACTTACAGTGTTGCAAAAAAAATTAATTTTGGAAAAACAAATTAAATAACTTTTAAACTATTTGACCAATTGCTTTGGAATTTAGGGTGTAATTTAAGCACCATAAGTCTCAGCATTCCATGTAATAAGAAGGTTCTAAGTTAATTTTTACATAAGTTATGAATATTTATAAAAACTCAAAATTTATGATTTATTTGGCAATTTTCTAAGTAACCAATAAGGATAGACATATTCAGCGAACGCCATATTGAAGTTTTTTATACGGTTTATGAGTTTATTACTCTCAAATTTGTTTAAAATGCCCAATTTTTTAGTAAGAGACGAAAAAAGCGAAAATTTACCGTTTTTTGATCTTCATTTGTTTATAACTATGTATATCATCAAAATCGGCTGCAGGAAACATATAGGTTATTATTGTAGATGACCATATTACTCGAAAAATTTAGTTTCAGCCTGGAGGGGGATGTGTCACCAACACGATATTTTTTTCCTTATTTCTCTGAACTATAAGTAAAACTATGGTTGCCACAATTACGTTACGACTATTGCTGGTAAATATACGTATTTGAAAACTACTTAATTCATAATTCATTCAAATTTTTTGCATATAAAGAATATTTAGTCGGTCATTAGCGTTGAAGGCACATGGGTATTATGGATAATAATAACCTTGGCACCTTAATGACTATAATGGGTCTGGATCACGCGTATGAAAAAAAGTTTGATTAAAAGCTGAAAATTTGTTAATAGCTTAAGGGTGTCTAGTCGGACAAACTTTGATATATGGGAACACTGGAACAGGGGAAGTTTTAATTGTGGAACAGGTTAAAAATTTGGAACGGTCAGACCACGAAAACGTCACACGTATTTTGTCCGACAGAACTTCCAATTCATTTGTTACCCCTTCATTAACCTCTCATGCAAAAAATAAACTGCTATTCTGTCATAATTCCTGTCATTTGACATGTTCTACGTGTTCCACTCATTATCATGTTCATTTGGTGATAAATAGCATCGTGATTTTTGCATAAGAGTTTAATGAAAGAGTAACAAATCAATTGGAAGTTCTATCGGAAAAAATACATGTGACATTTTCGTGGTCTGACCGTTCCAAATTTTTAAACTGTTCCACAATTAAAACTTCACCTGTTCCAGTGTTCCCATATATCAAAGTTTGTCCGACTAGACACCTTTAAGCTATGAACAAATTTTCAGCTTGCTATTAATCCACTTTTTTTCCATACGCGGGATCCAGACCTATAATGTTTCGGTATAATTAAGTGGAAATCGAAACGTCAAATAAACTAAATTTTAAAGAAAGATTATGGATTATTCCCAACAAAAGTAGTAAACCGATTGTTATTGTTCCGACTTATTACCTTTTTTTAAAAAATCGAATTGAAATAAACATAATTTCATTCATAATAAAAAAAACTTACATAATACTACGCTCTGTAATTATTTACTAACTTGGTTGAGCTTCTCATTTTTTATTGAGCTCCTCAGATCACCTTTTTCCCAATGAAAAAAATTATCTTTGAGCTGAAAAAATATACATATGATAAAAATGCATTAGAAGAAAATAGCATGCAGTATTTGGCAATTCAAAAGTTAGAAACGTTTATGTACAAGAAACAGTGATAAATGTTAGGCTAAAGTAAATGTTATGCCAGAAAAAATTGTTAGGCTAAAATTAAACTAAAAACCTTAGAGAGAAGCTGCTTTAGAAACCTTAATCGAGAGTATAAAGAAAAAACCAAAAATGCGGCTTATTTACCAGAATAGTTGAGGATTATCGTATATAGGAATACTATAGGATACTTATCATGGTGCGGGACCATATAAACAAGCGAAGAACTACAATTGAGAACAGGAGTCACAGATGTTGTATATCAGGTGGCTAAACTAAATGGAACTGGGCCGGTCATGTGTCATGTCTGACAGATGGGAGATGGACAAAGAGGTTTCTCGAGTGGAGACCAACAGCCGACAAAAGAAGTCGAGGAAGACCACCCACGCGATGGACGGACGATATAAAAAAAATGACGACAAATTGGATTCTAAGCGGCCAGGACAGAAGACAGTGGACGGAAATAGGGGAGGCCTATATCCAGCAGTGGATGCGCAGGGCTGATTGATGATGATGATTCTTGTCAGATTAGATGGAAAACTATGCTCATAAAAACAAAACAAAAATACTTAGAACGTCAGAAATCAGAAGTCAAATCAATTGCTGAGAAAATATTAAGGCTATGGGTACATAATTCGCAAATATTTTACGTGTATCCCTACTTTTTCTGTCTTTACACGGCAAATTACGTGTAGTAAAATTCACACTGGTGTGGATATGTAAACATTACTAGAATGTCATTCTACTTGAAAATGTCATAATTAATTTAAAGAGATGGCTTTTGAATGTTCTTGGATAACTGTTATTTTTATAATTGCAAATTATTAATTCAGTTAATAAATGTGATAATTTTTTCACTAACTATGTTTTCAGTGATTGTAATAATTTATTTGTACAACAAAAACTAATAATCAATCGAGAAAAGAGGAAAAGTGTTAAAGTGATTTTTTAATAATATGTTGTTATTTTGGAACGCTTACAATTTTGAACATCTCTAACAACAAAATACTTGGATCACAGGATATATCTGATGTATTCTCTGCTTGGATCTTTCACAAATAATACACAATAAATAACTTTTTATTAAGTTCACGTCTTAAATCAATTATTTATCAAATACACTATATATAAATAATATTTAATCAATTTCTCAAAATATTCCCGATGCAATGTCAAATATTTAAAATTGTCACTGATTGTCAGTGTCTGACTGACAATATATGCTGACAATATTATATTCGGTTGAGTGCGTTGTAAGACAAAGACAGATTTGGAAAATATTACCACGGCATTGTGTTCATTTTTTTCAAATCCTGAAAAAACCAATAAATATTTTTGAAAAATTTAAACGCAGAATGAAAGACTAAATTATTACCGAGGACCGAAAGTCCCTTAGAATAAATAAAAAGTTTATTTTGAATGAGATATTTGAATTTAAAAATCACACTAAATTTTCTCTTAGTTTTTTCACCCCTGTAACTTATTAAAATAAACATTGTAGAAGTTCTCAGGGACTTTCGGCCCTCGCTAATAACGTAATCTTTCATTCTGCGTTTAAATTTTTCCAAAATACTTATTAGTTTTCTCAGGATTTGAAAAAAATTAATCCCCATTTGAATAGCATTGCAGCCGAAAATACGTTCCGATCCTCTTAAGAGACAATAACAAATAATTAATACGAGATCTGTAACATTCAGGATATTGTACGATCAGAAAAACTGAGAAGAAGAGAGTGAATGAAGCATGTTATGTACACGAGTGTACGTTATAACGACGACGTTCGGAATACAACTAACTATACGGCTTTGGCCACACGGGCGTTTTTTTACGGCGCCGTAAGAGCAGTAAGCGCCGTAAAATTACGCGGCAGTAAGCGCTGTAAAAAGCATGGCCACACGGGGATGTAAATTACGGCGTGCCGCGAGATAAAAATACAGGTTTTTGGTCGTTGTTGTGGCTAGATATTTGTTGTGGCACTAACATACTGTGGGAAATGAAAACAGGAATACTTCGATGTAAATAAAAATTTTGATTCTCGTAACTGTTTTAAACTCATTCATACATACTTTCAATATTATGATAACTATAACGCCCAGAGTCCTGTTTATAGGACTGGTTATAATTCAAAAAGTAAAATAATTTCATGAATATTTCTTTATTAAGAACAATATTACTGATAATTATGTATAAGTGAAATTTTAAAATTTGAAAACAAAATAATTCCGGCGAAATGGGTTTAGTTAATTTTTTAACGAAAATGTAGCTCGCAGTCAAACACGCTTGTCTGACCACGCACTACGCGACGGCCAATAAAATGAATTCGTGCCTTCGTTTGTGACACGATGCCAAAGATGGGCCGGTTCGATGTTGCTGCGCGATATTTTACAGCTCAGTCTGGCCATCTACTATTCTCAGCGTGGGACCCATTTTCGCGCTTATTTTTACGGCTCTTACGGCGCCAAAGATGGGCCGGTTCGATATTGCTGCGCGATATGTTACAGCTCAGTCGGGCCATCTACTATTCTCACCGTGGGACCCATTTTCGCGCTTAGCGAACGGCTCCACGGGCGAGAAATTGACGCTAGCAGTAGTCGTAAAACGAACTTAAGGTTCCAGGGAACGGAATAGGAATAGCCGAACTGAACCGACTACGCACAAGTCCTGTAGTCGGTACAGTTCGGCTATTCCTATTCCGTTCCGCGGAACCTTAAGTTCGTTTTACGGCTACTGCTAGCGTCAATTTCTCGCCCGTGGAGCCGCATTTTCTTAGGCTTTGGCCACACGGGCGATTTTAAACGGCGCCGTAAGAGCCGCAAAAATAAGCGCGAAAATGGGTCCCACGCTGAGAATAGTAGATGGCCAGACTGAGCTGTAAAATATCGCGCAGCAACACCGAACCGGCCCATCTTTTGCGTCGTGTCACAAACGAAGGGACGAATTCATTTTATTGGCGACACGCCGTAATTTTCATCCACGTGTGGCCATGATTTTTACAGCGCTTACTGCCGCGTAATTTTACGGCGCTGACTGCTCTTACGACGCCGTAAAAAGTCGCCCGTGAGGCCAAAGCCTTAGGACAAAAACAGACCTATAACATTTCTTAATCAACATCCATTTGAAAACTATATTATTTAATCCGGTCGTTTAAGAGCGTAGGCGCAAAATTTCGGGCCAATGCTTTTTAAATGCATTTATTTTTTTGAAATCCTGAGAAAGCTGATACATATATGTTATGTACCTACAGTAGGAAAAATGAAAGAATCCCATGAACGAACATATAAAACACGCTGTATTTTCCTGTCACCGTGTCACACAAAAAATTGGCCAGCGCAAGTACATGTAATAATTATTGTTAATCTGGACAATTTTCTCTGTGACACGGTGACAGGAAAATACAGCGTGTTTTATATGTTCGTTCATGGGTATTCTTTAATTTTCCGACTGTAAGTATTTTTGAAAAATTCAAACGCAGAATGATTGATTACATTTTTACCTAGGGCCAGAAGTTTCTGAAAACTTCTATAATGTTTATTTTAATAAGTTACTGGGGTGAAAAAGAAGAGAAAACGGAGCGTGATTTTTAATTTCAAATATGTATCAGCTCCGTGAAGTTAGCCCGAAAAAGTCGGGAAAAAAAATGTGATCGATGCCATTCGATTGTCCATTGATTGTCCACGTTTGTCCACCATGTTATTTCGTTAGTCCACCTATCAATTTTTTTTATAAACAAACATTTTTTTTCGGGCTAACTTCACAAATCCACAAATTTTCGAAAATTTAAAAAAACTCTTGCTATATTGTTTGTCCACCACATAATTTTTTTGTCCACCCTCTGATATTTTCAAAATAATTTATATATATATATATATATATATATATATATATATATATATATATATATATATATATATATATATATATATATATATAATATATTGCTTACGGATAATAGGACAGTACCGCCGAAAAAGTACTTCAGACATTAGAATGAATGTTTATGCGGGAGCAGAATCTCAACTACCCATTTTTCTATGTACACCCTCGCAGCGTTTGTCCAACCCCTTAAAGTGCAAAACAACCCCCTTGAAGACTTTAATTTATTTTTTTTAATTCTCAACCCGGGCCAAATTCACGTCCGCTTAAAAACGCATTTAAACGTTATTTCAGGTTCAGAATCCCAACTACCCGTTTGTCCACTCTTTCGCCGCGTTTGTCTAACCCCTTAAAGTGCGAAACGAACCCCCCCCCCCCCCCACAGATTGACATTATTTCTTTTTATTCCTCAAAACGGGCTAACTTCAAGTCCGCTTAAAAACACATTTACATGTTATTTCAGGTTCAGAATCCCAACTATCCGTTCGTCCACTCCTTCGCAGCGTTTGTCCAACCCCTTAAGGTGCGAAACGAACCCCCTGATATTTGTATAACTATTTTTCTAATTTCTTATTTCGGGTTAACTTCACGTCCGTTTAAACGCGTATTTTAACATTAATTCGGGTGTCGAATCACAACTACCCGTTTGTCCACCCCTTCGCAGCGTTTTTCCAACCCCTTAAAGTGCGAAACGAGCCCCCTGGAAATTGTAATTTTTTTTTTATTTCTTGTAATTTGTGGATTTGTGGCTTTGTATAATTTGTGGATTTGTGAAGTTAGCCCGAATTGAGAAATAAAAAAAATAATTACAATCTGCGGGGGGGGGGGGGGGGTTGTTTCGCACTTTAAGGGGTTGGACAAACGCTGCGAAGGGGTGGACAAACGTGTAGTTGGGATTCTGCCCCCGAATTAACGTTTAAATACGCATTTAAGTGGACGTGAAGTTAGCCCGAATTAAGAAATAAAAAAATAATTGCAATCTCCAGGGGGGTCTTTTTGCACTTTAGGGGGTTGGACAAACGCGGCGAAGGAGTGGACAAACGGGTAGTTGGGATTCTGAACCTGAAATAACGTTTAAATGCGTTTTTAAGCGGACGTGAATTTGGCCCGGGTTGAGAATTAAAAAAAATAAATTAAACTCTTCAAGGGGGTTGTTTTGCACATTAAGGGGTTGGACAAACTCTGCGAGGGTCTAGACAAAGGAGTAGTTGAGATTCTGCTCCCGCATAAACATTCATTCTAATGTCTGAAGTACTTTTTCGGCGGTACTGTCCTATTATCCGTAAGCAATATATTATATATAAAAAAAATTATTTTAAAAATATCAGAGGGTGGACAAAAAAAAATATGTGGTGGACAAACATGGACAAACGATGGACAAACAATATAGCAAGAGTTTTTTTAAATGTTCGAAAATTTGCGGATTTGTGAAGTTAGCCCGAAAAAAAATTTTTGTTTATAAAAAAAAATTGATGGGTGGACTAACGAAATAAAATGGTGGACAAACGTGGACAATCAATGGACAATCGAATGGCACTGATCACATTTTTTTATTCTGTTCCCGAATTAACGTTTAAACACGCATTTAAGCGGACGTGAAGTTAGCCCGAATTAAAAAATAAAAAAAATAATTACAAATAACAGGGGGTTGGTTTCGCACTTTAAGGGGTTGGACAAACGCTGCGAAGGAGTGGACAGACGGATAGTTGGGATTCTGAACCTGAAATAACATGTAAATGTGTTAAGCGGACGTGAAGTTAGCCCATATTGAGAAATAAAAAAAATAATTACAGTCTTTGGGGGGTTCGTTTTGCACTTTAAGGGGTTGGACAAACGCTGCGAAGGGGTGGACAAACGTGTAGTTGGGATTCTGTTCCCGAATTAACGTTTAAATATGCATTTAAGCGGACGTGAAATTAGCCCGAATTGAAAAAAAAATAATAATTGCAATCTCCAGGGGGGGCGTTTCGCACTTTAAGGGGTTGGACAAACGCGGCGAAGGAATGGACAAACGGGTAGTTGAGATTCTGAACCTGAAATAACGTTTAAATGCGTTTTTAAGCGGACGTGAATTTGGCCCGGGCTGAGAATTAAAAAAAAAATAAATTAAACTCTTCAAGGGGGTTGTTTTGCACATTAAGGGGTTGGAAAAACGCTGCGAGTGTGTAGACAAATGGGTAGTTGAGATTCTGCTCCCGCATAAACATTCATTCTAATGTCTGAAGTACTTTTTCGACGGTACTGTCCTATTATCCGTAAGCAATATATTATATACAGGGGGTCCCGAAAAGATTGGTCATAAATTATACCACTGATTATGGGGTCAAAAATAGGTTGATTAAACCTCACTTACCTATATACAATAGTGCACACAAAAAAAGTTACAGCCCTTTGAAGTTACAAAATGAAAATCGATTTTTTTTAATATATCGAAAACTCCTAGAGTTTTTTTTATTGAAAATGGACATGAGGAATCCTTATCGTAGCAACATCTTAAAAAAAAATTATAGTGAAATTTGTGTACCCCATAAAAATTTTATGGGGGTTTTGTTCCCTTAAACCCCCCCAAACTTTTATGTACGTTCCAATTAAATTATTATTGTGGCACCATTAGTTAAACACAATACAGTGGAACCTCGATAACTCGGATTAATCGGGACCGCGGCCGATCCGGGTTATCGAAAATCCGGGTTAGCCGGAGAGCATTGTAAAAATTAATAAAATACGGTATACTTATAGATAAAGTCCGTTATAATTAAAATAACATGAAATATATATGCACAGTACACATCTAACTTACCTATTATAGTTGTATATTGTATAGAGTATAGTATAGACTATAGACAGTATAGATAGAGTATTGTTCATTTCTAGGTAAAAAAAACTCAGTCAGTTTCGGTTGTGTCAATTTCGTCTGCCATCGGAACGATGTTATGTTATTTAAGAACAGTGGCTCTTTCATTGTTTAAAGTTTAAAAGACCATTGTTCTAAAAATAATTTTTTAAAAGACAGTTGAAAATAAATAAAGGAATAAAAGGTGCCTGTTGTTTGCGATAGCCCGATAATGGATAATGAACGTCGCTCTGTCGCCGCTGCCGCTATGTGCCATGAGTCATTTTTACCGTATAGTTCAAATTACACAAATACCCATTATCTCTCAAATATTATATTATGGTCGAAGCCAAGTTTTATCAATGAAACTCGATATTTTTAAGACATTCCAGAAGCTGCTACAGATAAAATGTTTTAACATAATACATACATTTTTATTGTTGAAATGTTTGTCTGATGAAAATCGGTCCGGGTTATCCGGACTTCCGGGTTATCGGGGGCCGACTTATCGAGGTTCCACTGTATTTCTAAAACATTTTTGCCTCTTAGTACTTTTTTGATAAGCCAGTGTTTATCGAGATATTTTGAATATTTGTCGAATCCACCACCTATTTGTATATGGTTAAGTATGATTATAGACACCTGTTAATAATCTGAAAATTTATTTATAACTTAAATATTTTGGTATATTTTGAAAAAGAAGCCACATCTCGATAAAAGTTGACTTACCAAAAAAATACTAAGAGACAAAAAAGTTTTAAAAACACTGTGTTTAACTAATGGTACCACAATGATAGTTTAATTGGAACGCACACAAACATTTGGGGGGTTTAAAGGAACAAAACCCCCATACATTTTTTATGTAAATATAGTAAAAAAGTAGCCGCATCTCGATAAAAACTGGCTTATCGAAAAAATACTAAGAGGCAAAAAAGTTTTAAAAACGTTGTGTTCAACTAATGGTAAAACAATAATGAATTAATTGGAACGTACACAAAAGTTTGGGGGGGTTCAAGGGAACAAAATCCCCATAAATTTTTTATGGGGTGGACAAATTTCACTATAATTTAATTTTAAGGTGGGCCTGTCATAATAATGATACATGCCCGTTTTCAATAAAAAATCTTTGAGAGTTTTCGATATATTGAAAAAAATCGATTTCATTTTGTAACTTCAAGGGGCTGTAACTTTTTTTGTGAGCACATTTGTACTAAGGTAAGTTAGGTTCAACCGAACTATTTTTGACCCCAGAATGTGTGGTATAATTTATGACCATTCTTTTCGGGACACCCTGTATAAAAAAAATTATTTTAAAAATATCAGAGGGTGGACAAAAAAAAATATGTGGTGGACAAACATGGACAAACGATGGACAAACAATATAGCAAGAGTTTTTTTAAATTTCCGAAAATTTGTGGATTTGTGAAGTTAGCCCGAAAAAAAATTTTTGTTTATAAAAAAGAATTGATGGGTGGACTAACGAAATAAAATGGTGGACAAACGTGGACAATCAATGGACAATCGAATGGCACTGATCACATTTTTTTTATTCTGTTCCCGAATTAACGCGTAAACACGCATTTAAGCGGACGTGAAGTTAGCCCGAATTAAAAAATAAAAAAAATAATTACAAATAACAGGGGGTTGGTTTCGCACTTTAAGGGGTTGGACAAACGCTGCGAAGGAGTGGACAAACGGATAGTTGGGATTCTGAACCTGAAATAACATGTAAATTTGTTTTTAAGCGGACGTGAAGTTAGCCCGTATTGAGAAATAAAAAAAATAATTACAGTCTTTGGAGGGTTCGTTTTGGACTTTAAAGGGTTGGACAAACGTTGCAAAGGGGTGGACAAACGGGTAGTTGGGATTCTGTTCCCGAATTAACGTTTAAACACGCATTTAAGCGGACGTGAAGTTACCCCAAATTAAAAAATAAAAAAAATATTTACAAATAACAGGGGGTTGGTTTCGCACTTTAAGGGGTTAGACAAACGCTGCGAAGGAGTGGACAGACGGATAGTTGGGATTCTGAACCTGAAATAACATGTAAATGTGTTTTTAAGCGGACGTGAAGTTAGCCCTTAATGAGAAATAAAAAAAATAGTCTTTGGGGGGTTCGTTTTGCACTTTAAGGGGTTGGACAAACGCTGCAAAGGGGTGGACAAACGTGTAGTTGGGATTCTGTCCCGAATTAACGTTTAAATACGCATTTAAGCGGACGTGAAATTAACCCGAATTGAAAAAAAAATAATTGCAATCTCCAGGGGGGTCGTTTCGCACTTTAAGGGGTTGGACAAACGCGGCGAAGGAGTGGACAAACGGGTAGTTGAATTCTGAACCTGAAATAACGTTTAAATGCGTTTGGACGTGAATTTGGCCCGGGTTGCGAATTAAAGAAAATAAATTAAACTCTTCAAGGGGTTGTTTTGCAAATCAAGGGGTTGGACAAACGCTGCGAGGGTGTAGACAAATGGGTAGTTGAGATTCTGCTCCCGCATAAACATTCATTCTAATGTCTGAAGTACTTTTTCGGCGGTATTGTCCTATTATCCGTAAGCAATATATTATATATAAAAAAAAATTATTTTAAAAATATCAGGGGGTGGACAAAAAAAATTATGTGGTGGACAAACATGGACAAACGATGGACAAACAATATAGCAAGAGTTTTTTAAATTTTCGAAAATTTGTGGATTTGTGAAGTTAGCCCGAAAAAAAATGTTTGTTTATAAAAAAGAATTGATGGGTGGACTAACGAAATAACATGGTGGACAAACGTGGACAACCAATGGACAATCGAATGGCATTGATCACATTTTTTTTCCGACTTTTTCGGGCTAAGTTCACGGACCTATATATGTATCTCATTAAAAAAAAACTTTTTGTTTGTTCTATACTCGTTATAATACTTGTTAGAATTATTATAGCACGAATTCTTCAACGTATATCATTATCCTCTATAAACCACATAGGCCTGGATCCCGCGTACAAAAAAAAATTATTAAAAGAAAGCTGAAAATTTGTTAATAGCTTAACGGTGTCTAGTAGGACAAACTTTGATGCATGGGACACTGGAACAGGGGAAGTTTAATTGTGGGACGTGATTAATTGTGGAAAGTGTCATCCTGACAAGTTTATGATTGTGAAAACTAGCAGGTTGTTATTAAGTTCATTCAATAGCAAACTTTATATAATATATGAAAAAACCCACAAGGAAAAAGGTTTCCCTGTAGCTCTGTATACCATATATCACAAAAATTTAAGTAAAATCCTTTATAAATAGTATATTATATTTATAATATATAATATACAGGGTGATTGATGAGTGGGGTAAAGCTCAAAGATCCGCTATAGTAATAGATAGCAATAAAAGTGAATAACAAAAATTGTAGATAACTTTGAGATTCATATTACAAAATTAGAATGTTACAGGATGTTCGATAGTGACAGAAAAATTCCAATGAAGCTGAAGGGAAAATTCTATAAAACAGCCATAAGACCGGCTATGATGTACGGAATTGAATGTTGGGCAGTAAAAAAGAAAGAGGAACAACGAATGCATGTGGCGGAAATGAGAATGCTTAGATGGATGAGTGGAGTGACAAAGAAGGATACAATTAGAAATGATTATATTAGGGGAAGTCTAGGTGTGGCACCAATTGATGCCAAAATGAGAGAGTATAGGTTAAGATGGTTTGGTCATGTTCAACGTCGAGACGTTAATCACCCAATACGAAGAATAGCTGAAGTGCAGATTCCTGGAAGGAGTAGGAGAGGAAGACCAAAGAAGACCTGAGGGGAGACGATAAGGCAGGACATGTTGATAAAGGGGATTAACATTGATATTACCCAAGATAGAATTGTGTAGAGAAATGCAATTAGGGAAGCCGACCCCGCATAGGGATAAGGCAAAGAGAATGATGATGTTACAAGATGTTCGATAACCTAGTGGCAGACCAAACTTATGTTTTTTTTTAATGGAACACCCTGTATTTTATTTTATATTCGAAATCTCCTTAACTGTCCCACCACAAAAAGATAATGGTTTGTTATGTTATTCAGGGTATGTACAAGGTTATAACCAATTTTATATGAAAATCGTAAAAAGTTCAACATCCTGTATAAACAAAAATAAGCACAACAGAAATGTCAAAATTTTCAGAAATAATTAATATTGATAATTTTCGTTATACCGAATACAGGGTGACTCAAAACGCAAGTACATTATTTTCTCAGTAATTTTAAATATCATCTATCACTATTGAAAAGTGCCATTACCATACTTTAATTTTTATTTAACATTCTCTATGCCTAAAGGACATCGCACACATCTTATGGAAAATATAATGTCACTCAAATTTAATAAAATTTATACGAATATATTCGTTTTAAATTAACGGTCAAATCTTATCATTGCGCCAACTCTTAATTATGAATAATTACGGCGCAAATTGCAATTAAAGTTTATCGAAATCACATTTTTGGAGTCAATAAAAGTGTCAGTTACAATCACTATTGCTTTGGGTGCTATTTAAAAGAGCTTAAACCCCGCTGGGCCTAAGCGGATTAGTGAAACTAATCCGCTGATTTATGGAGTACCGACAATTTGGGTATTTTAAAATATTTTTTCTCTCTCTAACTTATGTACGTACCCATTTGATTTTAGATTTATTTATATCAATTTCTGCTCTTATTATTGAAAATATAGAGTTGGCGCAATGATAAGATTTGACCGTTAATTTAAAACGAATCTATTCGTATAAATTTTATTGAATTTGAGTGACATTATATTTTCCATAAGATGTGTGCGATGTCCTTTATTAGTTTTCGAGATACAGTGGAACCCCGATAAGTCGGCCCCCGATAACCCGGAAATCCGGCTAACCCGGACCGATTTTCATCAGATAAACATTTTGATTTTCAATATTTTGTATTTTTCAAATTAATTGTGGCTTATTTCCCATCAAAATAGTTAATTATCAGACAAACCTTTCAACAATAAAAATGTATGTAATATAATATTTGAGAGATAATGTGTATGTGGGTAATTTGAACTATACGATATTAAAAATGACTCATAGCACACGCCGCAGAAACAACAGCCTGTAGTATCTATTCCTTTTTATTTCAAACTGTCAGCATTGTTTAGGAAAGACTATTTAAAAAATTCTTTTATAAACAATGGTCTTTAGTTTTCACTGTTCTAATAATAACATTACATCGTTGTGAGTGTATTGTGTGTCTTGTATTGTTCGCTTCCATTTGCTTACGTTTGTGTTTGGTGTTTTTTTTAGTAATTTTAATGAGTAGGTGCTGTGCATATTTATAAATATATTTCATGTTATTTCAATTCTAACGGAGTTTATCTGTAAGTATACCGTATTTTATTAATTTTTACCATATTCTCCGGCTATCTCGGATTTTCGATAACCCGGATCGGTCGCGGTCCCGATTAATCCGAGTTATCGAGGTTCCACTGTATTTTCATTTTTCAGAGCAAATTATTAATAGGCGTCTAAATTTTCCCAAATTTTAAGTAAGCCATGACCTAATTGTCGAAAACTGACAGTTCATCATGATAAACTTCTTATTGTGTATTAAATAGTTGAGATGAATTTTACTGTTGAGGAAATGGTTGATCTGGCTGGATATTGGGATATCTGGCATTATCAGTAACAATTTATCATGAACATAAACGGTTTCCTGAAAAATGACAACCTACAACAGCAAGTTTTGAAAGATTAAAGGATCAGTTTAACCGCCCTGGTCCAGTTACGTATAAAAAACACGAATGTACAAAAAGTACTGTAACAGAGGAAAACGAAATAAATGTGTTGCTGGCAGTTACTGAAAATCCACATACAAGTATACGAAATATTTCCAAAGAAAAAGAACAAACTTACTAGGTACTCTGTGCAAAAAATTCTTGCAAAAAACAGAATGCCCCCTTACCGCATTAAATGCACCAAGAATTAAAGGTTATTAATATGTATATTACCACAAAATTCTGTCAGAGTAATGGATAATGCTAGTTACCATTCTCGTTTAATTGAAAACTACTGAAAAGCTACCAATTTTGGTAGTTGTTACTACCAATTTTACTAGACGGAAGAAGAGGGCCAGGTCGAACAATAAAGCTATGGCTTAAAAACTTGAGAGAATGGTTTAACAGATCCTCTGCATCCCTTTTCCAAGCTGTCGTCAACAAAATCACTATAGCCAATTTGATAGCCAACGCTCGATAATCGAGCACAGCACATGAAGAAGACCAATTTGGGCTTAGAAATGCATTAGTTACTTAATCGGGTCTGAGGAAAAATATCTCATTTGATAGTACGATGACTAAATACAAACTCATGAATATCGTTCAACAACAGAAACAAAAATATAAAAAAGATCTCGGAATAAAAGCTAATATGGGCACAAGTAAATGGTGACGTAGCCAGAAACAACAGTACATTTAAATTAGTTGGGGGGGGGGGACTGGCATGGGAGAAAGAGCTGGAGAGAACGGTTGAGTGAAGTAATACAGTGAAAACTGTGGAAATCCTTAGTATATATAAAAGACTTACAGGAAGCTTTATCGAAAGTCACTGCAGAAAATTGGAAACGACGCCGACGTACTTACATATAATTATTATATACATTATACAGCATGCAAAAAAAGGAAGAAAATTATGGAACTTAGATTTCTTAGATGAAGAATGCTTACCTATTAGGGCCAGTTATCATTGCACCAAACAACACAAATTCAGATGATGATTATAAACACGATATGATATAATATCTGAACTGTGATATTTATTTATTCTTGCTTATCTTTAATATTATGTTCTTTAGTTATTGTATAGCGAGAAATTGCTTTAAACAGGCATTTAATATGTAAAGTTTATACCAAACCCTTCTTTTAGTGCATCATAGTTTGTCGAATTCTCTATATCGTGATTATTATACATAGAACTCAGAAAATTATTATGTATTCATTGACGGATAGTTACATACTTTCACAATGTCAAGGGGTAAAATTACAATTGTCTATCTATATATATTGTTATATTTCTATTTGATATGAAAATTAAATTTTGATAATTATAAACAAAATTCAATTTAATATAAAATATTTTCAATTTTCTCAACCACGGGCATATAAATTTAGAACAACCTGTATACAACAAATTGTTATATGTAATTTTAAGAAGTGATTAGAAGAAGCTTACGAAACTCGGGACAATGCGCCGAGAATAAACAAAGTGAATGGCGCGTACCATTATCGTTGTTCGCGGAAGGTTCGATCATTAGCCTATGCTAAATAAGACTCAGTTGAAATACATAATAGGTCATTATCGTTGTTCTCGGAAGGTTCGATCATTAGCCTATGCTAAATAAGACTCAGTTGAAGTAGACAATAGGTCATTAAATTTTGTAAATAGTAGAAAGTAATTTTAGAATGGGAATTAACTATTTTTTTTTTAAATCCATTAAGCATATTTAGAAAGATTAAAAATTGGTTTTGAGGAATACTGCGAATGAGAGTTGGTGGTGGAAGGTTGATTTGTGAATCTGGAAGGGATATTTAGAAAGTAGGGGAATGAATGAAAAATAGAGATCAGAATGTTTTGAGCTGTCGAGAAGTGAAGTCCAGTAGTAGACGGCAGTGTACGGAGAGTGAGAAAGCCGGTGTAGTTCCGTGAGTGTGGAGTATCTATCGTGGAACGATAGGTAGGCCAGGTTGAGAGTAAAGAACCTCCTTGAGCCAAGAGTTCCCGGTAGCTGATTGCAGTTTCGAAAAAGGTAGAACACAGCATCACGACAGAAGCAGGAACGAGAGCTATACGAGCTAGTTTCAAAGGAGAACATTACTGGAAGCCAGGACGAGGTTTTGATCGCAGCCAAGGATAGCAGGAAACGGGTCTTGTGTGAAGACATTCTCAGTTCACCAGAAAAAGGTCAGTCTCATTTGTTTGGACATGAATGTATGGGTTTTTCGTATTAAATACCACATTTAAAATTGAAGAACATAATCAATAATATCAGAAAAGCTTCATCAAACTTAAATAGAATTGTTGCTAATAAATCATAATAGTTAAATGTTAATAAAAACTTTCAATTGGAAACCAAAAGGAAATAAGATTCCCATGTGTAAATGTTATGTTTAAGAATAATAAGATATAGCAAATATTAAGCATTGATTGCCATTTAAATAAAATAAACAATATTTTGATTATAATTGTAACCCATATGTGTGTATTATTTTACTCTTTTCTTTCCTATCCCGATTAGGAACCATTGAGAAATACTTAGAAGCCACGAGAGTAAGTAATTAATTTTATAAAAAGCCCTGAGATTGAAAACATATTGATATGTGATCTGGTAAATTAAGTAGATTATGATTAATGCATTGATTAAATTAAATGACATATAAGAATATTATCTCATATCAATAATCAAGATCACAACAACTGGCGCCCAACGTGGGGCGTTGTAAAGTATTTCTAGTGGCAAATTTGAAGGATAGAAAGAGTAAAGCCGGTATTTGAAAATTTATATGCCTGTGGTAAAAAGTGAGATACTTACATGTGATAACATAAAATTTTAGATCTCTTTAGGTACAAATTTTACATAACTGATTTAATATTTTATTTTTACGATATTTACATTTGATATATTTATTGACAATTTATAATATTTGGGTGAGAAAAAGTCGTCTTGGTAACATACTAGTAAAATTTCATATTTGGCGGGGACAGTACTTCTTGAAAACAAATGTCTGTGACAAGAAGCCAAAGCAAAGACAACAAAAAACAAAAAGAACATTCAAATCAAGAGAATAATTCAGACCAAGGAGATATTTTAGACAAGACAATCATGGCATCAGAACAGCAAGAATTATCAGGAATAGATAAATTATTACAAATGATGCAACTCCAGTTACAAAGAATGGAACAGAAAATGGATGAAACACAACAAAAACTGGATGACAATCAAAGAGAAACAAAACAAACAATGGATAAAAATCAGGAAGAAACACCAAAGAAAATGGATAAAGTGGAGAAAAAAATGGATGACAATCAACAGGAAACAAAACAAGCCATAGAAGAAAACAACAGAAATATAGAGAGTATTAAGAAGGAAATGGTTAAAAAAATAGAGGAGATTGCAGAAAAGAGCGAGAAACAGGAGTTAGAGATTAAAGAAATCAAAATCAAAATAAAGGAGATAACGAATTGCCAGCAAAAGGAAATAGAAAATTTGGAAAACAAGTTGGAAAACGCTATTAAAGCAGACATAGAAGAAGTGGAAAGAAAGATTGCGGAAATCAATATTCAACAAAATGTCGGAGAAAGAAGAGAAATGGTTATACATAGCACAGATGACGTGAAGATAAGGTTTGGCGGGGATGTAAGAAGATTACACCCAGTGCCGTTCATAAATAGCCTGAAAAAGAAAATACAGCACATCGGAAATTTCGAAACAGCAAAAGAAACTATCAGAAACCATCTCAAATATGAAGCAAGCCTATGGTTCGATAGCAAAGAAGAAGAATTCGGCAATTGGCAACAATTTGAACAAAAATTTTTGAATTATTTCTGGGGAAAGGTCCAACAATTGGAAATTAACAAGGAATTGCAAAATGGGAAATACAATGATAGGATGGGTGTATCAGAAAGGACATATGCTTTGCAAATTTACAATAATGCAAAACATTTACAATATAATTACTCATCGGAACAATTAGTCGAACTGATTGCAAGACATTTCGAGGAAACGCTGGAAGACCATATCACATTGCAAAATTACAAAAACATAGATAGTTTATGCCAATTCCTACAAATAAGAGAATCACGTCTAAGAGAAAGAAAATCAAGAAGGTCGCGAGAAGATTACAGGCCCCGAGAAACACAAGATTACAGAGATAGAAATCAAAATAGGAGGGACTATACAAGACGAGATTTTAATCCCAGAAGGGAAAACGAAAATAGAGACAACGGAAGAGGAAATTATGAACAAAGAAATAGGCAATGGAATGAGGACAGAAATCGAGAATACCAGAATAGAAACACCACACGCTCAAATCAAGAAAACAGAAATAATGGTAGACAAAATGAACAGGGATATCGAGAAAACCGAAACAGATCCGACAGACCAAGAGAAAATAGAAGAGAAGTAAATAATACCCAGACAGATGAATATGACGGAGAGAGACATTATGACGAAAATATAAACAACGATGAGCAACCGGCGTCTTTTCACGACGGCGCTCACTAAAAACCAAAAATCAAACAGGAATCTTTTGTCACCCCAAGGAGTTTATTAAATTGGCAGGAAACAACGAAAAGAAAAATGGAGTTAATTTAAAATTTGTGGATGGATTTATCAACGAGAAACCAATTAAAATTATGATAGACACTGGATCTGAAATAACATTGGTCAACAGAAAACTAATAGAAGAAGTTAACTTAACAAATTTAATTTACAAAATACCTAGGGTAAATTTAGTGGGCGCAAATAAACGGACATTGGCAACTATAAATGAAGGCATACGAGTAATGGTACGACTGGGTAAGAATATGTATGCACTACAATGTGTAATAATGCCAAACATGTCACATGACATGATAGTAGGAGTTGACGAATTGGCAGAAAAACATGTAGTGATAGATTTTAAAAATAATACGATGAAACTAACAGAAGAAAAAGAAAAAGAACAGGACAAGGAACATGAGAAACAAAATACGGACGAATCAGGTAAAGAACAAACAGTGGAAATGAATTTGACAGCGAAGCAAGGACAAAGAAAAAAAAGGAGAAAAGGTCAGAAAAAGATAAAAGAAAATGAACCCTGTGGCTCCTCAAAAGAAGAGTTGAGCCCAGAAGAAGAAAATTTGAGAGTATCAGAAACAAAGGAAACCTGGGATTCCTCAAAAGAAGAGACGAGCTCAGGAGAAGAAGAAATAAAGCTAAAAAATGAAAGTGAAAAGAATATGATTGAAACAGTAGTATTTGAAGAGGAGGTAGATGCAAACGAGGATGCAGAATGTACGGTAAACATGTGTGAAGAATCTGAAAAAAAAGACAGAAAATTGATATGTGGAGAAGGGAAAGAAAAAGAATTGCGGTTGATGTTAAGAAACTACGAAAATTTGATCAATGAGGAAAACAGAGTGGCTAAAAAGTACGAACATTCATTTGAGGTGAAAAACTTGGGAAATTTTCGATCAAAGACTTACCCGATTCCATACAAGTATCGACAAGAGATGAAAGAAGAAATAAATAAAATATTGGAAGATCAAATCATCGAAAGATGTGATTCACCGTATGTTAACCCGATTGTGATAGTAAAGAAAAGCAATGGAGAATTGAGATTATGTTTAGATGCCAGGAATATCAATCAGCACACTGTATCACAATATGAATCACCTCTAAACATCGAGGCCATTTTTGGAAGAATCACCGGGTCACACATATTTTCAAAAATTGACTTAAAACACAGTTTTTGGTTGATACCGTTAGCTGAAAAGTGTAGAAACTACACCGCTTTTTCTATTGATGGTATTGTCTACCGGTTTAAGGTAGTGCCATTTGGATTGCAGAGTGCTTGTGCTGCACTCGTCCGAGCTCTACATACCATTTTGAATCGCCATGAAGATTTCATAGTTCATTATATCGATGATTTATTAATTTTTTCACAAGATACTCAGAGTCATCTGGAACACATAGAAATAATTCTGGAAGAATTGGATACAGCGGGATTGAAATTAAACATTGAAAAATGTCAATTTTTTCAAAAAGAAGTCATTTATGTGGGTTTTCAATTGGACACCAAAACAGTAAGATTAGCCGAAGACAGAGTCAAGCTCATAGATGAATACCCAAGACCAACGAATTTGAAAACATTGAGAGGTTTTCTTGGCACGATTAATTATTTTAAAAAGATGATTCCCGATTTGAGCCAAAAGGAAATCCCTCTGATAAAATTGCTTAAAAAAGGAATAAAATGGAATTGGAAAGAAGAACAGGAGGAAGCTTTCGAAACATTAAAACGAGAATTCGCAAAAGGAACGAAAATATACCACCCCATTTACAATTTACCTTTTATACTCCGAACTGATGCGTCCATACAAAAATTTGCAGGAGTTCTGTCTCAAATACAAAACGACCAAGAAGTGCCGATATGTTTTATATCTCGAGTGACTAAAACACATGAGAGAAAATATTAGTGTTACAGAATTGGAGTTTGCCAGTGTACTATACTGCGTAAACAAATTGAGGTTTTACTTATTGGGAGCAAAATTCACAATCGAAACAGACCATGCAGCTTTAGTACATATCATGAAGAATAGATTAGTAAATAATAGAATACATAGAGGCATTCTATTATTACAGGAGTATGATTTTGAGTTCCGATATATAAAAGGAAAAGACAACATAATAGCCGACGCTCTAACACGGGATGAGGACACGGGAAAAAAGGAAACAATTACTCTACAGGTGGGACTAAATAGATTAATACAAGAAGAAGGGATATATTCGTTAAATGAGATAAGGACAAACCAGGAAGACCTAGAGGAAAGAGAGAAAAGAAGAGCGGAAGTAGAAAATAACATATATTTTAAGAGAATAGACGGAAAGGAACTATATTTAGTGACACAGACATTGGCCGAAAAGATAATAAA
Organism: Diabrotica virgifera virgifera; assembly: GCF_917563875.1. Classification (NCBI taxonomy): domain Eukaryota; kingdom Metazoa; phylum Arthropoda; class Insecta; order Coleoptera; family Chrysomelidae; genus Diabrotica; species Diabrotica virgifera. The sequence goes on along the minus strand of NC_065450.1, from coordinate 99,794,398 downwards.
GAAATTACATGAGGACAATGGGCATATCGGTAGCAGAAAAGTTTGGCTCGTTTTTAGGGAAAATTACATCAGCCGACAGGATTACCGCATTGCAAAGGAAATTACCCAGAAGTGCGATGTATGTCAAAAATATAAGAGTCGGAATTTCAAAAACGAAAATGTTGCCAAAAATATTGAAGCCCGAAACAAACTAGACATTGTAGCAATAGATATGTTAAGCGATCTAATTATGACCACTAAAAGGAACAAACATATTCTGGTAATGGTGGATGTGTTTTCAAAATACGTAAAATTATATAGTTGCCGCACCACAAAGGGGGAAGAAATATTAAGAAAAATCGACAATTTTATAGCCATAGTAGGAACACCAAAAAAGATTCTACTGGACAATGCAACGTATTTCCGAAATGATCGTTTCAAGGGACAACTTCGAGAACGAGGAATAGAGACAAATTTTGTCAGCATCAGGCATCCACAGAGTAATCCTTCGGAACGATTCATACAGGAAGTGACGAAATTTCTTCGCATTGCAACAGATGGTCAACATCGCCACTGGGACAGGAAAATGGCGGAAATAGAAAGGTATCTAAATACAATTCCGAGCACAGTAACAAAAGCGACCCCAGAATACATCATGAAGGGTGTACTGCCGATAAGGCCATGGGAAGACCAAGAGCCAAAAGAATATCAACAGGTGATTGAAACCGTACAGAGAAGATTACGGCGAAGCAACGAAAAATATATCCAAAGACAGGAACAAAATAGAAAAAGAAGACCAGTGACTTTCCAAAAGGGTGAAAAAGTACTCGTGAGGGCATTACGAGTATCAAATCTTCCTGGGGGCATTTGCGCAAAGTTGATGCCTGTTTTCGAAGGCCCGTACATCGTGAATAATGAAAATGGGATAAATAGTTATGAGTTGAGGCACAGGAACTCGGAAAAGATCCGAGGAATTTATAATATTCACGATGTATACAAATATCACGAATAAAAGACAGAATTACATGAAGTAGATAGTAAGTTAGGGTATAAGACATAGATGAAAGTAAGGAAATATACAGGGAGTTGGTTTTGCCTCGAGAAAATTTATTTAAAAATGCAGATAAATTTTATCGAATACAAGGCGGGGATTTGTTATATTATTTCTATTTGATATGAAAATTAAATTTTGATAATTATAAACAAAATTCAATTTAATATAAAATATTTTCAATTTTCTCAACCACGGGCATATAAATTTAGAACAACCTGTATACAACAAATTGTTATATGTAATTTTAAGAAGTGATTAGAAGAAGCTTACGAAACTCGGGACAATGCGCCGAGAATAAACAAAGTGAATGGCGCGTACCATTATCGTTGTTCGCGGAAGGTTCGATCATTAGCCTATGCTAAATAAGACTCAGTTGAAATACATAATAGGTCATTATCGTTGTTCTCGGAAGGTTCGATCATTAGCCTATGCTAAATAAGACTCAGTTGAAGTAGATAATAGGTCATTAAATTTTGTAAATAGTAGAAAGTAATTTTAGAATGGGAATTAACTATTTTTTTTTTAAATCCATTAAGCATATTTAGAAAGATTAAAAATTGGTTTTGAGGAATACTGCGAATGAGAGTTGGTGGTGGAAGGTTGATTTGTGAATCTGGAAGGGATATTTAGAAAGTAGGGGAATGAATGAAAAATAGAGATCAGAATGTTTTGAGCTGTCGAGAAGTGAAGTCCAGTAGTAGACGGTAGTGTACGGAGAGTGAGAAAGCCGGTGTAGTTCCGTGAGTGTGGAGTATCTATCGTGGAACGATAGGTAGGCCAGGTTGAGAGTAAAGAACCTCCTTGAGCCAAGAGTTCCCGGTAGCTGATTGCAGTTTCGAAAAAGGTAGAACACAGCATCACGACAGAAGCAGGAACGAGAGCTATACGAGCTAGTTTCAAAGGAGAACATTACTGGAAGCCAGGACGAGGTTTTGATCGCAGCCAAGGATAGCAGGAAACGGGTCTTGTGTGAAGACATTCTCAGTTCACCAGAAAAAGGTCAGTCTCATTTGTTTGGACATGAATGTATGGGTTTTTCGTATTAAATACCACATTTAAAATTGAAGAACATAATCAATAATATCAGAAAAGCTTCATCAAACTTAAATAGAATTGTTGCTAATAAATCATAATAGTTAAATGTTAATAAAAACTTTCAATTGGAAACCAAAAGGAAATAAGATTCCCATGTGTAAATGTTATGTTTAAGAATAATAAGATATAGCAAATATTAAGCATTGATTGCCATTTAAATAAAATAAACAATATTTTGATTATAATTGTAACCCATATGTGTGTATTATTTTACTCTTTTCTTTCCTATCCCGATTAGGAACCATTGAGAAATACTTAGAAGCCACGAGAGTAAGTAATTAATTTTATAAAAAGCCCTGAGATTGAAAACATATTGATATGTGATCTGGTAAATTAAGTAGATTATGATTAATGCATTAATTAAATTAAATGACATATAAGAATATTATCTCATATCAATAATCAAGATCACAACAATATATAATCTTTATCCCTTCTACCCTGAGGTGTAGGGATCTGTTTCTGATTCTTTTATTCTTTTTTGTTCTTCATAAATTTCTTCCATATCTTTCTGTTTTCAGTTAGTTTTTTGGCATCGTTCCATGTTGTTCCCATCTTTTCCAAAATATCCATTATTACTGCATTCCATTGTTTTCTTGGTCTACCACGTTTTTTCCTTTCTATATTTCTGCTTTCCCAGATTCTTTTAACAGGTATATTATCACTCATTCTTTGAAGGTGTCCCCACCAACCCAGCTGTCTTTCTTCTATATAATTTTCTACTGGTTCTATTTCTAATTCTTCTCTTATTTTTATATTCTTAACTCTATCTCTTCTTGTCACTCCCATTACTCTTCTTAGATATTTCATTTCTATTGCCTGCAATTTACTTTTATCCCTTTTTGTCAATATCCACGATTCACATCCTTATGTGAGTACAGGTCTATACACTGTTTTGTATACACTCATTTTCGTTTTTCTTGATATTTCTCGTCTATTTACAAATCCACTGTTTATTGCATAATATAGTCTATTTGTTTTTTGTATCCTATAATTTATATCTATTTCTTGTTTTCCATTTTCTTCAAATATTACACCTAGGTATTGATATTTACTGACTTGTTCTATTTCTACTCCATCTATTTGCACATTTATCCTTTTCCTATTTCTATCTATTACCATTGTCTTACTCTTATTCAATTTCATACCGTATTTTGTTAATACCTCATTCCATACTATCAAGCTTTCTCTTAGGCCTTTCTCGTTTCCTGCTGTAATAACCACATCATCCGCAAATGCACATTCTGTCATCCCTATTTGTTCTAATTTCCTATATCCTATGTATATTGGTTTAGTTCTTTGTTTCGTTTCTCTTATTATTTCATCCATAAATATTATGAATAGAAGCGGACTCAATCCCCCTCCCTGTCTAACTCCTACATTTGTAGCAAATTTTTCTGATATCATATTATATCTTATTACACAGTTATTTGTTTCTTTATATAAACTTTGTATTACCCTTATTAGTTTCTGATCTACATTTTTCCTTTTTAAACATTTCCAAATTGTTTCTCTATTCACTTTATCAAATGCCTTTTCCATGTCCATAAAGGCTAAATATATGGGTTTTTCTGCCATCCACTTCCTGCTAATAACTTCTTTCAAAGTGAATATATGATCCTGTGTACTTCTACCGTTTCTAAATCCACTTTGAGATTCTGTTAATGTGTTTTCTGTGATCAATCTCAATTTTTTCTCTATTATTGTCTCGTATATTTTTGTTATTGTGCTTAATAATGTTAGTCCCCTATAATTGTTACAATCTTTGTTATCACCTTTCTTGTGTATTGGCAATATTAAGCCCATTCTCCAATCTTCAGGCGTTGTTTCTTCCCTCCATGTTTGTCTATATATATCTAATAATACTAGTTTTCCACTATTTCCCATATATTTTATCATTTCCGATCAGTATCTATCTAGGTCTATCTATGTTAGTATATTTCGACATTTTATCGTTGACGCACTGAAAGAAGGGTTTGGTATGAGCTATATAATTGTACGTACATACTATACTAAATTTAAATTAAAATAAAATTTCATTTTCCCAACATTTAATTATAAGTACCCAATTCCCCGGCACTAAATGGGCAGATCCTTCCTTTTCCTTTTCATATTAACTTATTAGTCTCAGCTACCTGCAATTCATAATACAGGGAGGATAAAACGAAAGATAACAAGTAAAGACACATTTCTAATGAAGAAAAGCTTATGAGTCGCTTTAATTTTTTGAACAACCCCATGGCACAGTATAAAGAGGGATGGGACAGTAGAACCACTCTCCGAAAAATTGGAAGTAAAATCTGTAGTCGCGCATGGCGACCGCGCAATGTTGGCAGTCGCTTTTGCCCCACTCTCGCATTGCTATTCGCATAGAAACTTACGGATTTTAACAGGGAAAACCCGCATCCACCACTGGTGAATTACCAATTGGGTACTGCCGGTATTACTTCCTGAGATCAAAGCGCCGACAGAAGAGTGATTTTACTGTGGAACCTCTATATACTGTGCCCATGGGCTCTATAAACCATGCCAGCGACCGTAGCGGCGAAATATGACAACTTTGGCAAATAATGATTGAATAATAATTTTTTTCAATAGATATTTCGCTTACCTTATTATGGCCGTTTTTATTTTTATTATTTATTTTTATATTTTCATACTGATTTTTTTCCTTCCCCGATCTGGTGGTATATTCCTATCGTCATTTATTTCCATTTTGTGTTACACACACACCACAAAAGTAACAGTTCAATAGAGCCACCTAATGTTAAAATCTGGTAATAATAATTCACACTGCATAATTGCTTTGGATGTACACTTAGTTAATGTTAACACCGACGACTAAACTATAACAAAAAAGTGAAGAAAAACCCTTAAAATTGATATTTTCTTCAGAGAACTTCCAAATATCCGTTTTTAAATTTGACGTTTATTGAGAGAAGAAGCAAGTTTTCAATCCTAATAGTAAATTAATAATATTGAAAAATATTAAAAATCACTAAAATATTTTTAAATTGAAAACTTATTGGTACATTTTCATGGTAACACCTCCAAGACTTCTATAATTTGCAAGTCATATGGATGCTGCAGTGAAGACGAAAGGGAAGGAATTCTACACCTTGCAATTCACATCCCCCGTCTGCAGCCGGCAAAGTTCCAACTGAAAAATGCACCTGGTTACTCTACGGAGTAATACGAAAATAAAATAAAAATGTGTACCATTTTTATTCGGTTGCAATTCGAAGGCAAACCAATCTTACTTTTTAATTAGAATACGGAGTGCAGTCCAGTTCCTTTAACCGCGATTTTCTGCTCTTATTGGAGCTTCATCAGAAGAAACGTAGTAACCAGGTGCATTTTTCAGTTGGAACTTTGCCGGCTGCAGACGGGGGATGTGAATTGCAAGGTGTAGAATTCCTTCCTTTTCGTCTTCACTGCAGCATCCATATGACTTGCAAATTATAGAAGTCTTGGAGGTGTTACCATGAAAATGTACCAATAAGTTTTCAATTTAAAAATCTTTTAGTGATTTTTAATATTTTTCAATATTATTAATTTACTATTAGGATTGAAAACTTGCTTCGTCTTTCAATTGCCAGATGGCGCTTGCCACCTATTATCATCACTTTGGTTGCGATGTGTGGGAAAACCTCTCGATGCAATTTAGTTGGAGTATGGAGAACAGTGCCTACGTTTCTTCTGATGAAGCTCCAATAAGAGCAGAAAATCGCGGTTAAAGGAACTGGACTGCACTCCGTATTCTAATTAAAAAGTAAGATTGGTTTGCCTTCGCATTGCAACCGAATAAAAATGGTACACATTTTTATTTGACGTTTATTTTTGACATTTGAACTTATTGTTTTTATAATAAATTTTATCAAAAATGGTAAATAAGAATATTACATTAACGTCAAATATGTCATATGTGTATCATATGTTTAACGTCAAATTGTGTTCGCCAAAATTTTCAGGCGACTGCGCTAGGTGTCGCGTGAGTCATGCAAGGAGCGAATAAGGTCCGGACACATTTTTGAATTTATAATGGAGTGCTGTGCTATCAACCTAAGGAGAACAGAATATTAAAGTCAAGTAAGTGGAAATACAATAAATAAACTGTGAGACTAAATAATACGGGAAGAGAACAGAGAGTGAAAAATGCTTATAGTTTCCAGGTACTCATAACAGATTATATTAGATATAACTGCTAAAAGTTTTGTAAATGGGAAGCCAAGACTGTGTAGTTAGGCCAATACATGAAAATAAATAGAATTGGTGTACTCCGTTGGTTGTACTGGCCGTTTTTGTAGCAAATCTTAGATTTCAAAGTATTCCGATAATAATAAAAGTGCAGTTTTTGCGGGATAACCCAAGGGACAAAGCGCCAGTCCCGTCCCGTGTCTTGTCCCGTAGTCCCGTCCCGCACCGCGTGCCTTCCTAACTCTGAATTATAGCAACATTTATTTAATTTTAATATAGTCCCAATAACTATAGATAATTCTTTACCATAGAAAGTCAAGACTTTTCGCGGTATTTCTACAATTATTATAATCTTTGCGGGTCAAAATCCTTGAATACTTGTTTTCTCGCGGATTAATGAAACAATCAGTTCGTTCACAGGAAAATAAAAGAATAATATACACTTATAAAATTATTACAAACTCATGTACTTACATATTATAAAATTTTGTTAAACTGCATAAATATTAAATACCGAGTAAAAATGGAAAGGGTATCTACCTGACCATGCAGAAATTCAAGGTAGATTTTGTAAATGAATAAAGTTTGCCATAATTTATAAACTAAATCTTTTTACTACCTCCGTTGTTTTACAATCTGCTGTAATAAAATTTTTTCGAAATAACCTGGCTTCTGATTTCATAATTAGCTATACAACTGAATGATATTAGTTATGCTCAAGTTTTTTGGTTTTTTGAGAGGAAAGGTATTTCGTTAGCTTACCAAGTTTCTTGTAAAAATTCTCGACTTATTCAGTTTAATATCATTTTCAACAAACTATTAAATTTATCTTATGGTATAGATATAATATATTTATATAACAGTCCTTATTAAAATCAACGGTAATTATGATCATAAATCATCATAACCTTTTTTTACCCAAACTGCATAAAAAACATATAATAGGTATGTATTTTTTTTGTATAAAGAGTTATAATAAGTAAGTATATAAGTTTTTTTCGTATAATTATCAATAAAGCCGGATAGCTCAGGCGGTAGGATGTCTGACTTCCACACAGGTAGGCTGGGGATCGAATCACAGCACCGACGAGAACATCTACACATTTTTAAAATGTATATAGGCCCCAGGTCTAATCAGCCTGAATAAAGTGAGTACGTTGGGTAAAACCAGGAGTAATAATAGCGGTTGAAGCGTAGCACTGGCCATGTTACCTTCCTTGTTTACCGTAGAGCAGGGGTTCCCAAACTTTTTTGTACCACGCCCCCTTTTGTTGAAATGAAAGCTTCTCGCGCCCCCCCTTTACAATAAATTGTATGCGTCTAAATGGGAACAAAACAAAAACAAATAAGTATTAGCTTGAAAACAAAACATTTATTTACACTGCCATAAGATACAACAATATCAGTTTCCATAAAATACAAAAATTATTAATAAAAAAAAATAGATTAGGTTGGTTAGTGAGATGGATGTGCTTACATTTTATTTACTAGTATGCCTATTCGTGACTGAGTTTTAGTAAGTGCACAGCACAAGTCACTAGCAACATCAAGTTTATTCCGATACTTTGTTTTAATTGCCACAAGTGTTGAAAATCGCACAAATAGTTACTTGAAAAAGGCAAATATAAATGAAGAGCTTCCCGTGATACACTAAGATACACTTGGAAATATTTTAACCAAAATGAAGGTTTGTCCATTATTACAAAGTATTTGGCAGAGGAATCATGCAAAAAATGATTTGGATTTATTTGCAAAGCATCTTCTTGAAGTGATTCAGGCAGGAAGTCTATGTTGACATGGAATGGATCAGTTGACATTCTGTAAAAAAAATTGTCACAAGTGTTTCAGAAGTATTTTTGGAACTCTTTAATTAGGCTCTCCAAATGGTTTGATATTTGGATTTCCAAACTTGATCCTTTGTGTTTCTTCTGAGATTGACTCTACTTTAGAGAAATTTGAATAATTTCAGGGGTTTGCTGAAATTTTACGCCTCCAAAGTTGAATAACTAAGTCTCCATCACAATGAGTAACTACTATATTTGAGTCTCCACCCTGCAGTTTTAGGTTAAGGCTGTTCAACAAGTCAAAGATATCTGACAAATAAGCCAATATTACTTGGGTTCAATGTTTTTTAAAGGTCATGTTTAGCTCATTTTGCTTTTGATGTTCGAAGGTGATTACTTCATCCCAAAGGTCAAATAATCTTGCCAACATGTTTCCTTTTGAGAGCCATCGTACTTCTGTATGAAGTAGCAGTGTTTTGTGATCACTTTCTAAAACTTCACAAAGAGTTTTAATCAGTCGAGTATTCAACGCACTGATTTTTTTTATGTACTTCACTACTTTAATACACAACTTTAAGACAGCCATAAGTTCATTTGGAAGGGTTTTTGCTGCCAAGGCTTGTCGATGTATAAAACAATGTATCCCAATCACATCAGCATTTTTCTCTAACTGCGAATAGCCTGAGCGAAAACCAAGCGCTAAATGTGCGCCATCTGTACATAAACTGATCAGTTTTTGCCAAGAGAGTTCATGTTTGTCAAAAAACTCTCACACTGCTTTCATAACATTAATAGCTTTTGTCGTGGTCTCCAGTCTCCAACTCTGTAGAAAAGAGTAGCTCGTCTTTCATTCTTTCGTTTTGAATATACCGAACATAAACAATTAACTGATTAACTTTGTGCTATGTCAGTACTCTCGTCTAGCTGAATAGAAAAAAATGGCGATTATTTTACTGCATCAACTACCTGGTTTTGTATGTCTTCGGTCATATCATCAATTCGGCGTTTTACAGTGTTGTCAAAAAGAAGTATTTGAGATAACTTTTGCTTACTCTGCGTTACCAGACACAGTTTAACAAGCGTTTAATTTTGAATTTTAGAAAAATAACTAAATTTATTTTAATGTTCAACTTGTCTCGCGCCCCCCTGATATGTCCTCACGCCCCCCAGGGGGGGCGCGCCCCCCCAGTTTGGGAACCCCTGCCGTAGAGCCTAGATGTAACAGACTACACTGCTGCAATCCCTAAGCCGCGTTAGCGGTATAAAACGGAAGACAGATTTATTATCAATACGTCCCTGAGAGTACGCTTGAGAATGACAACTACAAGCTATACTGGGACCGCACTGTACTCACAGATCAAACAGTGCAGTGGCACATAATAGATCAGACGTGTACTTGTTAATAAATTAAAAAGAGAAACAACAGTTATTGATGTGGCGATACCTAACAACAATAATCTACGTACTAAATTTGCTGAAAAGAGCACCAAGTACAGAGATCTGGAAATTCAAATACGAAGACAATGAAGAATAGCAATAGTAAAATAGCACTGACCATGTTACCTTCCTTGTATACCGTTGGCCCTAGATGTAGCATAGCAGAAGACTAGTACCATGCTATAACCCCAAAGCCGCGTTAGCGGTATAAAACGGGAGACCAGATTTTAAAGGGATACTATTACGCTTTGGCCACACGACCGATTTTTTACGACGCGACGCCCATTGGTTTGACTACCTCCTCCACCAATTTTAGATGAAATCATTTCATCTAAAATTGGTGGAGGAGGTAGTCAAACCAATGGGCGCCGTAAATTATCGCGTCGTAAAAAATCGCCCGTGTGGCCAAAGCCTTAGTATTATTATTATTATCAATAAACACATTACTTCTTATGACCATAGGTTTTTTTCTTAGATAATTAGGTACATATTATGTATTTTAATGTTATTTACTATCTTTAATGAGAACTAACAGAGGCGTCATTTGATAGGATCGGGGGGGGGGGCAGTTGCCCCCTCCTGACCCTGAAAATGACTGAAATTTACAAAAAATACATCAATTTTTATCATTACATCATACATAATGTATTGTATATATAATGCTTGCCCCCTAGTGTTGCCCACAATCGGTCTTGGTCTTATTCTTGCGTTTTCACAAGACCAAGACCGCCTAATTTTAGCAAGACCAAGAGCTACCGTGCAAGACTTGAGCAAGAACAAGACTAAGCCTGCGAGACTCTTGCGTCTTGCAGTTAGAACTGAGGGTCATTTTAGGGAGTATACGTACGGCTATAAGTACGGCTGTATAAGTTCGGCTATTTTCTTAGACACTCTATGAGAAACAAAAAAAAATTGCCAAAAATTTTGAAAATTGGATTTATGCGCATTACGAACAATACCATAAACAAACATAGCGAATCAAAATATCAATTAAAAAACACTTGACACATTTGACATGCACTCAGAGGTCATTATTATAATGTAAAAATAAAATATTTTGTACATTCTTTCCCAGCAGCCGAATTCTTCGCTCTGAAATTAATTGTCCAGATTTTGAGAATATTCGTCTTCTAATCATAACATAACATTCCTGCGTTGCGACGCCTACAGTAATATCGAATATCGTATACAAACTTAAAAACTTTAAAAATGTGTCACCTTAGCTAATAGAAAATAAACTTAATAAGTATATAAGTAATTAATTTTTTTCATTATTAGTTTTCTAGGAATCCAAACACCAGAAATCTTATCGGTATACATAATATTATAGTAAAACTATTATGTGTTGTTTATGCTGACTGTGCTATGAGGTCACTCGGCTAAACAAAATTTGCCGAAACAGCGCGGCTATTATTTAAAAGTATCATAAGTCATAAGATAATGATACGAGACAAAAGTACAGATAATGCCGGATATCATGTAAACAAAATACCGAAATATTATTTTAACGATAATATACACTTCTCCAAGAAATTAACGCACCACCTTAAAAACAGGTCATTTTTAATGTCTCAAATTTTCTAAACCTGTTGTCCGATTTTTGTGATTTTTTTTAATATGTTGCCTTATTCTTTATAAATATTGCTGTAATAATATTGTTGCTAGACAGGTCAATTATTGTCATTGTATACCGGGTGTACCAATCAAACTGTGTTTTTTCTCACCCTGTGGAATATACTGCATATGGAATAGCATACTGAAATTAAAACCCAACTATAGCCTCATATTTTCTTAGCATTATGTTTTTTATTCATTCACTTACATTGGATAATAAAAAAGTTGGGTACTTTTTTAACCAGCCATGTTTTTCATCAATACTGGTTACTGTTACTGTTTTGGTTAGAAGATAGGCATGTATCACTTAGATCGTGGGTTCAAAACCCACCCGGTGTCAGTTGTTTAGGTATTTATTAATTTGGCTAGTCTTCACTATGGCTATGATATTCAAGCTTAAAATGTACCTCTGTTACGTTGTTCTAAGATATGCAATAGGCTAATTGGCATTTGCGAGACTTGCAAGACTCGGAGTGCAATACCAAGTCCAAGACCAGGTGTACTGGCGCAAGACCAAGACCAGGACCAGGTGTACTGGCGCAAGACCAAGACCAAGACTGTCTAAGTCTCGTCTTGGTCTTGCAAAATTTCAAATGACGCTCCTGATTAACGATTAACCACAATACATATTGTTTATTACACATTTATTTTTCGACGATATTGATTACCTATATTGTTTTCAACATTATCAGGCTTTCTTGTAGACAAAATCCTATAATTTTGAACATTCGGGTCATTATTTACTTAATGTAAATGTATATTTATCGCTAAACAAAATATTTTTTAAAAATTGTCTGCATTAGCCCTCTTTTGTTATGAAATTTGGATAGAAATTTCTGCTCGTCTCTCAACATCTGCTTCTCTTAGTTGTGATGACATTAAAATTTATACGAGCGGAACTTATTCCTTTTTAAAGTTTTTAAGGCTATGCAATTTTGATTATCAAACTGGTCTGCAATGGATCGAGAACTTATTGTAAGATTTTCAACTACTGCTGTTAATACAGTATACTCTCTCTATCTATAACGAGAACTGAAATGGAAAACTAATTACCTCGTTATAAGCCGATCTCGTTATATCAGACCAACATTAATATTGTGCATACATTATGAATATGTAGTTTTCTAAGACATTAACTTCCTATAGTGAAGCAATTCCGAGCAATATAAGATGCGAAATATTGTTTGAATAGAGCTTTTGAAAAACATTCGGTGGATAAACAGGAAGAAGTTGACATGTAGTGCAAAATAAGCACATAGATTTTGGGTATTTCTTTATACAGCCAGCTGGGGTATTTATTTATAGCCATCACAGCCAAAAACCAGGTGCCAAAAAAAGTGCCAGGCCACACTATATTGGATCCCGAATTTAATTCAGAAAAATTAAACAATTAATAAATCTAGTTGATTCATAACGTCTGTGACAAGAACCGATTTGACATTCTTATAGTAGGGGAGCAAAGTATGCTAAATGTGCAGTCACTCGAGCACTTTGGGAACATAGTGGGTTGTGAAGAGTAGGTCCTAAAACCAAAAAAAGTTAAGTAAAGTTTTTCATTTTCGTGGGGACTTTCCATTTTTTAATTTAATTTTCCATTTCCAACAATCGTTTTTTCAGATTATAGCGCCATCTATACTTAATTCGAAAAAATGTTTCGAATAAAAGTTGCTTATTTTTACGTAAGGACTCCAAATCTGGAATAAAAATTTGGGGCTCCTATTCAAGATTTTAAAGTAACCCCCCACCCCACCTTCGTGGGGGGTCGTTAAGTGTATTTTGCAGTTTTTCGATCTAATGTTTATTTTGCGAAATATCGCGGGATTTGTATTTAAAATTTACCCCCCACCCCTCTCCGTGGGGGGTCATGTTTGGTATCATTCGATAGATTTTGGAAAAATATTGAACACGTATTTTTTAGTTTTTCGATCTAATGTTCATTTCGCGAATTTGTGAAAGCTTTTAACTCGCCCATTTCCTTACGCCCCGTTCAAATCGTCATAGGTCTGGATCCCGCGTATGAAAAAAAAGTTGATTAATAGCAAGCTGAAAATTTGTTAATAGCTTAAGGGTGTCTAATCGGATAAACTTTGATATATGGGAACACTGGAACAGGGGCAGTTTTAATTGTGGAACAGGTTAAAAATTTGGAACGGTCAGACCACGAAAACGGCACATTTATTTTGTCCGCCAGAATAGACTTAAACTCTCCGAACAGAGATTAAACTCTCATGCAAAAATCAGACTGCTATTTATCACCTGTCATTTGACATATTCTACATGTTCCACTCATTAAAACGCCCATTTGGTGATAAATAGCAGTCTGATTTTTGTATGAGAGTTTAATCTCTGTTCGGAGAGTTTAAGGGCCGGTATTTCAATAGCTACTTAAGCTTTTGCTTAGCTAAGCCTGTGTCAAAAGTTAAGGAGAAGCTTAAGCTGGGTGCCGTATTTCCATCATTCTCTTAACTAAACTGATGCTCAGCTGTAAAGTTAATTGGTTTGGTACCTCTGAATACGTCAAAGTGCCAGAGCTAACTGTTCTGAGGTAAAAACCACTACTGTTGACATTTAATTTTATCTTGTCATCTGTAACAATGTTATTTTTACTTCACTTAATTTTGCATAAGCAATAGATCCGTCTTTGTAATTTTGTTTATTGGATATATTCCTTAAAATTTTAAATTGGAATGTAAGTTTATTTTTGTAAAATAAATATACCTACCAAGCATTGTAGAAATAAACAATTTTCATGTGCCTACACCTTCCAAAAGTAGTAAGAATTTTAATAATAGTTATTACGATTAATAAATTAATAGATTATTATTTAATAATCCAATAATAACGTTATTACTTAAAAGTTGGTTTTCAAAACAACTCTATAATTAATAATCTATAGAAATAACCTCAAAAAACAGAAAACAAATTTTAAGCAAAGGCTTAAACTAACTCCCGCGCGAGCTTAAAATTATTTGGTTTAAGCCTACGCTTAAGCCTCAAATTGAAGTGGAAATACAGGCATCTAAGCTTAAGCAAAGGCTTAAAGTAAGCTTTGGCTTAAGTGAGGTTGGAAATACGGGCCCTAAGACTGTACTGTCGGACATAACACATGTGCCGTTTTCGTGGTCTGACCGTTCCAAATTTTTAACCTGTTCCACAATTAAAACTTCCCCTGTTCCAGTGTTCCCATATATCAAAGTTTGTCCGACTAGACACCCTTAAGCTATTAACAAATTTTAAGCTTGCTATTAATCAACTTTTTTTCATACGCGGGATCCAGACCTATCAAATTTTTGAAATATACACTGTTTTGCATGTACTTAACTAACCTTATCTTAATCTGACAATTTCGAGTATTTTTAGGGACAGATTTTTTTCGGCCCCTGCTTAACGAACTCCCCTGTGTTAAGAGCCAATATATGGTACAGGTACATCTGCAGGGCACCAGGTTTCTCCCCATATGATAATCTGACGAGCTCGAGTAACTGCAAAAATCCCCGCTTGGGCTCCCCTACCATTATTAACGGAGTCAATTGATGTTAATTGACAGTTATTTATTTGTTATTTATATTATTGCTGTTACTGTCTCCGTTAGCTCAAATGGTTTTCTACTAAATTTTTTATTTAGTAAACTATACCTATATATTGCAAACAGCACAAAACAGAAATACATGGAAAAGACGGAGGGAGACCTACATCCATCAGTGGATAGATCCGGCTTGAATGTTGATGATGATGACCTGTATACACTGCGCGTCATAGAAAACGGGCACCCTAAAAAATGGGTCATTTTTGATGTCGCGTATCTCCTAAACCTGTTGTCCGATTTAAAGTGATTTTTTGAATATGTTATAGCCCTATTCTTTGTCAATATCCCTGTAATAATATTTTTGCTAAACAGGTAAATTTTCATTGTATACCGGGTGTACGAATCAAACTGTGTTTTTTTTTCTCAAAGTTCGCAACACCCTGTGGAATATTCTAGCATTTATAAAATACTGAAATTAAAACCCAACTATAGCCTCAGGTTTTCTTAACATTCTGTTTTTTGATTCATTCGCTTATATTGGATAATACAAAAGTTATGTACTTTAACAACTAGGCATGCTTTTTGTCAGTACAGGGTGATTCTAAAGAAGTACGACAAACTTTAAGGGGTAATTCTGCGCGAAAACATAATGACCGGTTGCTTTATAAACATATGTCCGCAAATGGTTCGTTTCCGACATACAGGATGTTGAAATTTTTCTTACAAACTGACGATTTATTTATTGCCCTAAAACCGAAGACGTTTTAAGACGTCATTTTTGAACATTTTTTGACATACAATTAAGAATTATCAAAAAAATTTTTAGTCACCATTGGCGTGCATACGAATAATATGATCGGTCATATTACCCGTATGCGCTCTAATTCTTCTTATTTATGTGCAGTCTTCTACCGAAGGTTGGCGACCATCAAACGATAGGTTTCTCTGTTTTGTGCCGCATGTATTATGTTCGCAGCTTCTGGTATTTGAAACCATTCTCTCAAGTTTCTCAGCCAGGATTTTTCTTTCTGCCCAAACCTCTTCTACCTTCAATCTTGCCTTCCACGATAAGCTGTAGCAGACTGTACTTATCATTACGGAATACATGACCCAGGTATGACGCTTTCCTCCTTTTAACAGTTGTTAACAATTCCACCTCTTTACCCATTCGTCTCAATACCTCTGTGTTGGTCACTCTGTCTGTCCAAGGTATTCTCAGTATGCGTCGATACAGCCACATTTCTAGAGCCGCTAACTACCTCCAAGAGAGTACTCCAATAGTGAATATAAAATTCTTAGTTGAATGTCAAAAAATGCGCAATAACCATCTCTTAAAACCTACCAAATTTCATTTGCATATCTCAACCGGTTTTAAAGCAATAAATAAATCATCAGTTTGTAAGAAAAAAATTTAACATCCCGTATCTCGGAAACGAAGCTTTTGCGGATATATGATTATAAAGCAAACTGTCATTATTTTTAATGCAGAATTACCCCTTAAAGTTTGTAGAACTTATTTAGTTCCTAAAAACCTCCTAGACTTATAACTCCCTGTACCGATGAAGAACATGGCTAGTTGTTAAAGTACATAACTTTTGTATTATCCAATATAAGGGAATGAATCAAAAAAACAATGTTAAGAAAACCTGAGGCTATAGTTGGGTTTTAATTTCAGTATTTTATAAATGCTAGACTATTCCACAGGGTGTTGCGAACTTTGAGAAAAAAACACAGTTTGATTCGTACACCCGGTATACAATGAAAATTTACCTGTTTAGCAAAAATATTATTAGAGGGATATTGACAAAGAATAGGGCTATAACATATTCAAAAAATCATTTAAATCGGACAACAGGTTTAGGAGATACGCGACATCAAAAATGACCCATTTTTTAGGGTGCCCGTTTTCCATGACGCGCAGTTTATAACTACTTCCTCTTATAGAAAGAGCAGTTTATGAAAATGGAAAAAAATCAGTCTCAGAAATATGATTTTATGAGAAGATATGTGACTAAAAAAAACATTTTTTCAATCTAATAGAACATAATACAACATCCAGAAATGCTATTCCACATCTTACCAGACTGAAAACAATGGGAACCTTCTCAGGTAACACCTCCGAGGCTTCTACAATTTGCAAGCCATAACGGATGCTGAGACTAAGGAAGATGAGGGAATTTTACAATTTATAATTCACGTCCCATCTAATCACCGCGGTAAAGTTCCAACGAGAATGGTTCCCTTCGTACTCCAATCAGAGTAAACATGTAAATCAAAAATGAATAACCATTTTCAATTTCGTTGCAACACGAAACTACAGCCGCATCATTATTCTAGTTTAATCAGAGAGTGCAGCAACCACCTCTACCGGTTTCGAAACTTATTAGTAGGGAGTTTTTGTACACACAAATACGTAAACGTAACGCATCTTTTTGACATATACGCTTGCGCATTAATGGTTGAACTCCCGTATCGCGATACGTATTACCTAAGGTTACGGGCTGGTACGTTAGGTTCATACGCATCCCTATCGAGCCGAAAGTCACCGAATGCACACGAGGATCTTGCCCGATTACCTACCAAATGAACATGTCATCAGCGTACTACCCGTTTATAAACATTTTAAGGTTATATTGGTTATTGGTTTACTCTATTTGAGTAAAATTATTCTGTGTTTGTAATTGGAAATTGGAACTTCATAATAGATTTAAAATTTTATTGTTTTTAAGTTGTCTATTAATAAAGCAAAACAAACAAATCTTGTATTAATTTAAGAAATACAGTGATCACCACAATTAATAACTAGATAAACAAATGACCTAGTTTCAGTAAAATTTTCAAATAAATATTACCACACTAGTTACATTATACCTACTGGAATTCTGATGTAGGTATACAATAATTTACAACTAAAAAGTAGGTATAAACAAAAATAAAAAAAATTTAACCTAAGGAAAAATAATATTTTTATATTTAAATAGAAGCAATTAAAACCATACAATTTCATCATTCATTTATCTTTTTTTACATTTGTATATTAATTGTATATTGTGTGAACATTGTTTTATTTTTTTGAATGTCAACTGAATTTAAAAATGACTTTACGATTTGCTTTACGTTACGTTAAGGCAGTTACAAAAACTACCTATTTTAACATTCATCCTCTACGACACGTTAGTTGCTTTACGTACACGGAGATGCGTACGTTACGTAGCAACAAAAACTACCTAGTCTCTCATCAGGAAGCACATGATGGAGGCATGTCGGGTTGCATGTTTTGGGGATTCGAAATAGTGTTATTTTCTTACATAATATTGTGGTAAAGTTTTATTGCACGAATATTATTCTTATGAACTTTTTTTATCGCTATAACACAATATGTGATGTAGAACGATTTGTCAAAACGAAAAAGCCTATAATTAAACCTTTCCCTCCTATTTAGTTCATTTACTCACGGTAAAATATGTATTGCAAAACTTACGAATTTTAAAGAACCTATTGGATTGACATTAAATTTGGCATACACTTAGCTAACATGTCAAAGAAAAAAAGTCGTATTGTGCCGATGTGTGCTTTTGACCTGGGGGCGAGTTTTACCCCTTCTCGGGAATGAAAAAATATACGTTCAAAATAAGTCCGGAAACTGATAAACTGACTAATTCTAAGCTACTTTTGTTCTACAGAGTTTTTCACTAAGTCAATATTTTTCGAGTTATCATTATATGTGATTTTCATTTTTCCAGAAAAAAACCACCGTTTTTAGACGGCTTTTCGCAAATCACTCAAAAAGTAAATATGTACTTATTTTATCGAAAAAAATATTCTTAGCAAAAATATAACATAAACAAATTAAAAAAAAATGGTGTATGCATGGAGTCTAAAGACATCGTAAACGCAGGGTTGTAGCTAATGAAATGTAGGTTCCTATTCGTCAAATTTTAAATCGAATATATTGAAAGCGATATAAAAAATTCAATCTATTCAAACAAAACTTTTACTAAAATAAAACATTTCAGCGAAAACCATATATTATTTCTTTCTTGGGCCATTTAGAAGTTATAGGCAGTTAAAATGGGGGAAAATATAAGTGGACACCTAGTATATGTTAACGTAAAAAGTTTTCCTCACATCTTTGGAAGTTAATTGTTTATCAATTGTTTATAAGTTGTTTAAAAATTGTTTAAAACAATTGTTTTGTATACATGATTTTGAAAATATCGTTGAAATCATCATTTTACTTTGATCAAAAATGTTTCTATTTCCTTTTTAATTATGCTGATACCAAATCTGACATTTCAATTTGAGAAATTAAAAAAAAATTGAGCTCTTATACAGTATATCTGCGTAACTAGGAATCATATGGAAAAGTTTTTTATTATAAATTTTACGAAAAAAAAGTTAATCTTTATAAAATGCTCTGCGTGGTCTAAAATCTAAAACTCAACCATCAGATATCAAATTCTATCAATTTTATACGAGGTATGTCAAAAATATGAATTTCGTTCAAGAGCAAAGTACCTTTATATTTCAGAATATCAAAAATTTTTATTAAAAAAACTATGATCTAACATGCAATTACATCCTTCTAATTAAAAAAAAAATCTGCAAATTTTTCTCGAATTACGGATGCCCAACATCATTTTATAATAAGTATGATAACTATTTTATTATCAATTTTACTAAAAAAAAAGTTATTCTTCATAAAATGCTCTTCGTCTAAAATCTGCGATACCATCAGATATCAATTTTTTTTTTAAATTTATTACGAGGTATATAAAAAAATATGAATTTTGCTTAAGAGTTAAGTACGTTTATAGTTCACAATATTTCAATTATAAGGATGTAATTGAATATTGTAACATATTTTTTAATTACAAACAACTTTTCTTAATAACAATTTTTGATATTCTGAAATAAAAAGGTACTTTACTCTTTAGCGAAATTTATATTTTTTGACATATATTACCTACCTCGTATAAAATTTATAACATTTGATATCTGATGGTTGCGTCTTAATACGATGCAGAGCATTTTATGAAGAATAACTTTTTTTGTGTAAAATTGATAATAAGGATATAGACTAAAACGATTTCTTTAATGAAATTAAAGCAATAAGTTTTTTTCATTACCTGATGATACTGACCCCTTAAGGATTTTACAATATATATTTGAAAACAAAATTTAACCTCCACCCTTCCAAACATAAGCATTTCACTAAGAATAATTATTTTGGCATTGCCTGGATCTGTAGCTTCTGGCGAGCGATCTTTTTCAAAGTTAAAAATTATTTAATATCGACAATGCTTCAAGAAAGAATGTCTGGGCTAGCAATATTAGCAATTATTGAACAAGAAATTTTTGATGGTATACATTTTAGCGATATAATTAATGACTTTGCAACAGCAAAATCTCGGAAAATATCGCTACAACAATAAACAGCTATTTTTTATTTTTCTATTGTACCTGGCTATCAGTGTTGATTTTATAACGAAGTTACGTAGGTATTTTTTATCAGAAGTATCTGCATATTTTTTAAAATATTTAAGTATCAGTAGCATGTAATATGTACTTATATTTATGTATGTAGACATTTTAGACCAGTAAGGATCTGCGAAAAAACGTCTATTTTTGGATGTGAGAGGTGACATTCGGATTTTTGCAGATAAAGTTAGGTGACACCTTCAGTAATAATAATTGACTTATGCCCCTTCTAAAATATGCCCCGAACATTAATAAAAAAATTAAAATATTTAAAAATTTCGAAAAACATCAATTTTTTTCTACTAAAAAGGGGTAGTTCCCTGGATTGGCTGTATACCTTATAGTTAAACAAACTGGAACATGAAGTAAAAACCACTTCTATGTAAAAGGTATATTTACTAAAAATTTTTAGAATCCCAATGGATTCAATAAAATGAGTTCATCAGAACGTTTTCAAACCTATCGGTCCATCATCAGTGAATTTGAATACTTGCAAAATAGCCCCAGAACCAAACAATGGTTGTGATTATAAATAAATCTACATTATGTTGAAATAAATTTAAAATGGCTAAACGCCGATGTTCAGGGATTAAACCTCTGGGAACATGGTGAAACTCTACCCGAGGACCCAATCAACCATCTTCGGTCAAAGATTATCTATCATCGTTGACCGAAGATGGTTGATTGGGTCCTCGGGTAGAGTTTCACCATGTTCCCAGAGGTTTAATCCCTGAACATCGGCGTTTAGCCATTTTAAATTTATTTCAACATAATGTAGATTTATTTATAATCACAACCATTGTTTGGTTCTGGGGTTATTTTGCAAGTATTCAAATTCACTGATGATGGACCGATAGGTTTGAAAACGTTCTGATGAACTCATTTTATTGAATCCATTGCAATTTTTTTTCTGCTTTCTTTGCTTATAACTTTAAAACGATTCGTTTTGGAACAAAGTCGTAGGAAAATAAAATAAAGATAATTGAATTTTGTATGATATACGACTGGTAAAAAATGTCTTAAGGTATTACCTTTTCTGCAATATAGCAATAAATACAAAATAAGGGGGCAAAATAAGTCTGTTGTTATTCAATATTTTTTAACCACTTTGGTGGCACTTAGAACCTTAGTAATTCGCTTAGGAAATTCTTTGTAACATACTTAAATTGTGTACCAAATTTGATTAAAATCGACCTAATAAATTTTGCATAATAAATGTGCAATCTAAATGTTTTTAAAAAAGTTAAAATTTTTTAAAATCTTTCTGAACAAAAAGTAGACCATTTAGATGTTGGCTAATTTTTTACATATAAAGAAGTGTTCTACCTATTTAATACACTTTACAGAATTAAAATCGGATTATTTAAGGGGCCCTAGCAATGTTTTAAATTTTGAAACAATTTTTTGGCTTATAACAAATAGCTTTGTTTAATAATAAAGAAAATTAATTTTTAGCAATGCAAATAATTAAAACCAGTATAATTTGACTTAAACTTTCAAATGCTGTTAGCAGAATTGCTATTTTATTTTTTAATCAAACGTTATTCGCGTTCAAAAATTGCAATTTCTCGATTTTTTGAAAGTTCCACCGCGTTTATCTCGAAAACTATGCATCCTACGAAAAAACTTGTAAGAACATTTTTTGCTTAGAATTACCCAAGAAATACAAAAAAATGTTTTTATTTTGCGAAAAATTCGATTGCGAAATTCGATTTTATGTAATTCCTCAAGTTCTTTGTTTACAACAATCTTATCGACATCCGGATCAACTGTTACCCAAAAAATTCGTGTTCTACGGGTCAAAATACATAAAAAACTTGGGTAAGTCCATCTAAATAAAGGAGCCCGTAGCCCCCTCCTGGTCACAGCACTAATTTGTTTGTAAGCCAAAAAATTGATTATAACTTTAAAACATTGCTGAGGCTGCTCAAATAATCCGATTTCAATTCTGTAAAGAGCATTAGATAGGTGGAGTACTTCTTTATATGTAAAAAATTGACAAATCTTTGTATGTTCTAGTTTTTGTTGTGCAAGATTTTAAAAAAATTTAATTTTTTAAAAAAAGTTTAGATTGCAAAATTATTATGCAAACTCTAGTAACTCAATTTTAATGAAATTTGGTGGACAGTTTTAGCACATTACAAAAATTTTCTAAGCGAATTAGGAAGGTTCCAAGTGTAACCTAAGTGATGGAAAATCATTGAATAAGGACAGGCTTGTTTTGCCCCCTTATTTAATATTTATTGCTATTTTGAAGCAAGGGTGATAAATTAAGACATTTTTAACCAATCGCATCTGATAGAAAATTTAATTATCTTTGTTTTGTTCCATAGGAATTTGTTCTAAAATGAATAGTTTTTAAGTTATAAGCAAAAAAAGTAGAAAAAAAAAACGAAATTTTTTGAAATTTTTAAATATTTTATTTTTTTTATTAATGTTCTGGGCATATTTGAGAAGGAGCATAAGTCAATTATTATTAACGAAGTTATCACCTAACTTTATCCGCAAAAATCTGAATGCCACCTCTCACATCCACCTAAAAACACATCCTTACTGGTCCATTTTTAAGTTTTGGGTTATTTTCTAGTATTTTATAAACCACGTGTCTCTACCCCATTAGCTAAGTAAAAGCTTCAAAATTGTGTGAAACCTAATTTATTTGAATTTACTTTGTTATGATTTTATTATGGTAGTTTCATTTTGATAGGTATTTTACTTCTGAAGTTCAGTTTTTTGCTTTATTTCAAGCACCTACCTAACTACCTTCAATAAAATAAATTTGAAAAACATGATCCAAAATGGCTTGGGGCACCAAAATCATTTTTGCACAGAGGCGTCAGTAGCCCTTAGGGGGGTCCTGCGAATATGTCATATGTCTACGTGAAATAACCAAAAAATGCGGCACTTTTCGGGGGAAACTGATCACAACTTTTTTAAAGTGTTTAAAAAAAGCTTTATTCTTTATATAAAAAAGTTTGTAATATCAAAAGTAAGCAAGTTACGCTCAAAATAAAGTTGTTCCCCTTTCTTTTATAAAAAAAATCGTGAACATCTCCCCTAATTCACATGCCAAATCAAATTAATCGTTACCGCTTCACAAGTTACTTTACTTATGTATTGTTTGTATGGTCTGTAAGTTGTATCGGTTCAAAGTGCTAATTTTTGAAAGGGCTGTAGTTGAAAGGGTTTGCAACTACATTATGCATATTCAAATTTTAAACAGTCATATCTCAACCAATTTTTGTCTTTTTCAAAAACAAACAATCCAAAATACTCAGAAAAGCAAAACCCACGGTTTTTTACTGTTTGAGATTTTTGGTATCACTAATAATTTTTAAGTGATTTAAAAAAAGGTTTTTTTTTTAAACTAAAAGAAAAAAAAATTTACTGAAACCAAATATTTTCAAAACTAAGCACTTTGAACCGACGAGACGTACAGATCATATAAACGATACATAATTAAAATAACTTGTGAATCGGTAACAATTAATTTCATTTGGGATGCTAATTAGGGGGTGATTTTCATGATTTCTTTTTTAACAAAAAAAAGGGACCAACTTTATTTTGAGCGTAACTTGCTTACTTTTGATGCCAGAAACTTTTTTAAACAACAAAAATAAAGCTTTTTTTAAACACTTTGAAAAACTTATGATGCATTTTCCCCAAATAGTGCTTAATTTTTTGGATATTTCACGTTGAAATATTCCATTTGAAATTTGACGAATAAAAACCTACTTTTTCATTAGATGCAACTCTGCTTCTACTGTGTCTACAGGTTTTACACATACACCATTTTTTTTCACTTTTTTATAAGTTATATTTTTGCTAAAGATATTTTTTCCATAAAACACTTAAGCACCTTTTGATTAATTTACGAAAAACCGTTTAAAAACGTGGATTTTTTGTTGAAAACTGATTATATTCACTCGCAAATTATTGACTTAGTGAAAAAATTCTGTAGAACGGAAGTAGCTCAGAATAATTAGTCAGTTTATCCATTTACGGAATTATTTTGAATGTATTATATTTTTTCACACCCGAAAAGGGGCGAAACTGACCTCCGGGGCAAAAGCACACATCGGCACAATATCACTTTTTTCTTTGACATGTTGGCTATGCGTATGCCAAATTTCATGTCAATCCAAACAGTTTTTTAATATTTGGACCAAAAACCGGACTAATTGTGCGCCTCGCTTGACAAAAAAACTATACCTCGTTTGTTGTTAGTAAGTAAATTAAAATTAGATATAAGTTAAGGATATAGAAAATTATGCTCATTTTCATAGTTGATTTTTTCGTGAACAAATTAACGGATTCCGCTATTTTTTTTGTTATTTCAGATACTACTTTAGTATTTAAACAGTTGTGCAAAAGTTTACTCAAACGTCTTTTTTGTACTTACACCGGGTGGAACAAAAGAAATGTGTTTCTTATGTTAAGTTTGAGACACCCTGTAGGGAGCACAAGGTACAAATATGAGTATACATCAGAATCTTAATGTAGTCTTGTTTGTGAACATTTTGTTTTTTCAGTATCCCTGAAATCTTTAGAAACAAAGAAGGTAGACGGTTTTGTAGTTTAACATGTGTTTTAACCGAAACAAAAAATTGAGACACCCTGTAGAAAGGAACAGACACAAGCATTTTATTTTTTTTTCTGATATCTTTAATAACAAAGAAACTAGATGGTTTTACTTTTTAATATGTCGTGTTTTAACTGACGACATGCGATACGTGAGAAGGCCATGTGAATAAGTACTAGGCACTAAGATGAAATTATTTCCTATATATATATATAGAGCGAAAGGAACATAGCTTTCAAAGAAAAAAATCTGTGTAATGTACCTCTCAGTATTTAAAGAGGCTCCATGTAGACACCAAATCCGTAATTATTTTTAAGAAAATTCCACCCCAAAACATCACAGAGCCTCCATTAAACAATATCGTCTCTCTTATGTTGCGCTGTGCATACCGCTTAACTGGTCGACAAATAACTCTTAAAGGTGACCATAAGAACTGTTTACGTTATGTGCTATTATTATTGTTATGAACTATTATTTTTTATTGTTAATTTACTTTTGTTTCAGTTAAAACAAACGTTAAAGAGTAAAGCCACCTATTTTCTTTGTTTCTAAAGATAAAGGGAGATTAAAAAAATAAAATGTTCACAAAACACGACTACAATACGATTTCGATGTGTACTAACATTTTGTATTTACCTCGTCCTCGCTACAGAGTGTCTCAAACTTAACATAAGAAAAACATGTCCGTTCTTACAACCGGTATAAGCAGTGGCGACGCGTGACTTTTTCTAAAGTGTTACCAAAACCAGATATTAAATATATACCAGATATATTATATATTATCTATATATATAATGTATTTTATAAATATTTTTATATATACAGTGTTCCCATACATCAAAGTTTGTTCGACTAGACACCGTGAATTTTCAGCTTGCTATTAATCAACTTTTTTTTTGTACGCGCGATCCAGGTCTATTATAAAAATAGATGAAATAAAATTAAAAAATTAAAAATTTAAGAAATTATATAAAGTATCTACAAACTAAAAACATATTTGTTGTTTTTAGGTAAAATGTGTATTATATCACCTTTATACTTTATTAAAAAATCCAAATTGTATAATTAGTATACTAATCAGTACATTCATTTGACATTTTTAGCCTAAAATATTAAATAATTTTTATTTTATTGATTATACACTACAATGTACTGTATAATCAATATTATTATGTCATATTATAATAATGTTGTTGTTAATTAATATATTTCGACAAGTGATTAAAATCGATTAATATGATTTATATAGGATAAAAAGGTATATATATTATCTGTATAATAAGCAAGTACAGTTACAAGTTATAAACTAATAATTAATAATGCATATTATGCAATAATCGAATCCAAAGGGCCGGTACGGTTAACTAACCGGAGTTTAATCGAGAAAATACCGGCCCTAAGAATAACAGACTTCATAAATGGAATTATAATTATTACCTATAATTATAATAATAATTAAAATTGCATTTATTAAGTCTGATATTCTTACGGTCGGTATTTTCTGTCCCGATAGACACCGGCCCTACCTAGCGTCACCAAATTAAAATTTGGTA
Organism: Diabrotica virgifera virgifera; assembly: GCF_917563875.1. Taxonomy (NCBI): domain Eukaryota; kingdom Metazoa; phylum Arthropoda; class Insecta; order Coleoptera; family Chrysomelidae; genus Diabrotica; species Diabrotica virgifera. Next base: position 99,768,096 of record NC_065450.1, on the reverse strand, counting down.
ATAACACCAATACGCGGTTTCAGAGCCATCGTCCCCGCAAAATTTTCAGAGACGATCCAGTCAAAGATCCTACTATCGTTGCCACTCACAGAAGTGGTAAACGGCGCGGCGCACGGTAAGGGCACAGTATAATAAATATGGAACCTCTTTATACTGTGGTAAGGGCGTATTATAATAACGTGCAACCGATTTTACATAAACTCGCTGATATTTTCGTGCGTCTAGTTGGCTATTTTACTGAATTAGGTAGATACTATTAACAAATATTTCTATTTTTAAAAAATATAAATGGAATTATTTCATAGTAGTCATAAAATATTTATTTACAAATTTTAACTGTTACCAACGGTAACAATGGTTACATGGACGCTTCGCCAGTGGGTATAAGTACAAAAAAAGAGTCTGAGTTAACCTTTGCACAACTGTGTAAATACTACTTAAGAGGATCGGAACGTATTTTCGGCTGCAATGCTATTCAAATGGGGATTCATTTTTTTCAAATCCTGAGAAAACTAATAAGTATTTTGGAAAAATTTAAACGCAGAATGAAAGATTACGTTATTAGCGAGGGCCGAAAGTCCCTGAGAACTTCTACAATGTTTATTTTAATAAGTTACAGGGGTGAAAAAACTAAGAGAAAATTTAGTGTGATTTTTAAATTCAAATATCTCATTCAAAATAAACTTTTTATTTATTCTAAGGGACTTTCGGCCCTCGGTAATAATTTAGTCTTTCATTCTGCGTTTAAATTTTTCAAAAATATTTATTGGTTTTTTCAGGATTTGAAAAAAATGAACACAATGCCGTGGTAATATTTTCCAAATCTGTCTTTGTCTTACAACGCACTCAACCGAATATAATATTGTCAGCATATATTGTCAGTCAGACACTGACAATCAGTGACAATTTTAAATATTTGACATTGCATCGGGAATATTTTGAGAAATTGATTAAATATTATTTATATATAGTGTATTTGATAAATAATTGATTTAAGACGTGAACTTAATAAAAAGTTATTTATTGTGTATTATTTGTGAAAGATCCAAGCAGAGAATACATCAGATATATCCTGTGATCCAAGTATTTTGTTGTTAGAGATGTTCAAAATTGTAAGCGTTCCAAAATAACAACATATTATTAAAAAATCACTTTAACACTTTTCCTCTTTTCTCGATTGATTATTAGTTTTTGTTGTACAAATAAATTATTACAATCACTGAAAACATAGTTAGTGAAAAAATTATCACATTTATTAACTGAATTAATAATTTGCAATTATAAAAATAACAGTTATCCAAGAACATTCAAAAGCCATCTCTTTAAATTAATTATGACATTTTCAAGTAGAATGACATTCTAGTAATGTTTACATATCCACACCAGTGTGAATTTTACTACACGTAATTTGCCGTGTAAAGACAGAAAAAGTAGGGATACACGTAAAGTATTTGCGAATTATGTACCCATAGCCTTAAAGAAAAATATAAAGTGGAAGAAAAAAAATAGCGGAATCCGTTACTCTGTTCACGAAAAAATCAACTATGAAAATGAGCATAATTTTCTATATCCCTACCTTACGGCTCGCAGTGTATTTTAAGCTATGACTATTTACACTTGTTTACAATAAAGCCACGAATTTTATTAATGTGATAATTACAACATACATACCTCCAATAATTTTATTTATCCGGTTACAGTATAGCATACAGCACCTTGTATTTCCATAATTGCAAATTACTTCCGTGGGCTTAAATTTTAACTGTTCTTCGACTTCGAACAATATTGACAAGAGATCTAAAGGAATACACAGAAATGTGTTTGGTCTTTCTTATTAGGCAATAAAGCTTTACCTAACGGTACTTTAGTTGTCTACAATGCGTCTAAATATTTATAAGCAAAATGTTATTCAATAAATAATACGGTATTTTTTTTACATTTGTATGTAGGTATTTTGTGTTTTAATAACAAACTAAAGTTAAGAATTGTCAAATCGACATTTCGAACACGTACTTTTGATCGAGGAATAATATAGAATAGAAAAGGCGAATACTAAAATCAACATCAAAAAAATTTCAAAGTAGGAATTCTAATTCCAATTGAGAATTACTTACATAACTATTATTAGTCAATAATACTATCTGACAAAGAAAGAAATTGTATATGTTGCAATGAAAAGGATAAGATTTAAAAAATACTAAAACTCTGGCGACTGAAAAAAGATACAATACGAAATACGACCACCCACATTGTAAGCAGATGACATAAAACAAATATGCGACAATCGGCACCAAAAAGCGATGAGTTAAGGTGATGCAAAATACTACACGCAACTTTAAGTACCTATACTGAGATAAAAATACGATTTTTTAGGAATAATGGTCATTTTTTTACAAATTTGCCAGATGTCATACTTCATAAATCTAGCACGGTGCTAGTCGAGGTCAGCGCCTAGCAACATTCTTACAATTATTGTGCGATATTTTGCAGAAATTAAGTAGATTTTGTAGGTATAACAATACTGATATAACTATCGTGTCTGCATTCTAATTATCTATGATGGGTAACATAATTTTTTCTGTACATTTTATCGTTTTGCTAAAGTAAAACAAAGCAGCTATTACTTTGTGAATAAGGTAAATATTTCATAACAAAGATAAGTGCAAATATTTTCAGGATAAAGGATTTACCTATACTATGCAGTAGTTGCATACCTCTTATTGGAAAAAGTAAAGAGCCTCTGCGACATCCGTTTCCGAAACCAAGGAACTGCAACCATCTGCACTAGTCCAGTTGGAAATGATACTATTACAAATACTCCTTAGGTAACCTCACACCACTTACACTTTGTGTTATCCAAACTCACAATACCCATATAAATTTTCTTGCCATATTCACCAAAATGAGTCCAGCATTAAAACTGAAAAGGTAACACATCGCATCCGCACTTGGTTGGATACTATTCTTAGTTAACGGATGACCTTGAAGTGGTTCACACCGGTTATGTCGCTACAAGTACTCAGGTACCGCCAACAACGAGGTACTGACGATGACTGAAGAACCAAGAACCACTAGCTGTGTTCCCAAGAAACCTGAAATGCTTATATGTTCACACAGCGCCAAGGATTATAACAGAACCGACTACAAGCACGCGGTACGACTAGATTATTATAAGTTTATGGATATGTACTTAAAACATATAATTTCACCTAAAATTCATCAAAATTTTAATAAATTTATATAATAAAAAACATTCCTTCAAAGAGAAATTCCACAAGAGTAAACTGGATTTACCAAATAGGTACTCGAGAACACCTGTTGAATATAAGACAGATAATCGAAAAATCTAGGGAATTCAATATCCCACTGTACATATGCTTTATAGCTTATCGTAAGGCGTTCGACAGAGTCAAGTGGAGACACTTATGGTGAATAATAAAAGAAGTGGGCGTACCACAACACCTCAGTTCGCTTATAACTGAACTATACGTACACACTACTGGATCAGTTAAAGTGCTTGACACACTTTCAAACGAATTTCATTCAGAACGGGGGTATCAGACTGGGATGTATACTATCTTTGCAATTATTATATATGGGGAGCATATCATGAGAAAAGCGCTTGAAGGATGGAAAAAAGGCATCTCAATAAATGGTCATAAAATAAACAACCTACGTTTCGCAGATGACACAGCCCTTCTTGCAAATAGTCAAGCAGAGCTGATTGATCTTATACGACTGGCTGAAAAAACGAAAGTCAAATATTTGGTCTGCAATTAAATATATTATGAAAGGCAAAGATCATTATAGTGTAGTGACTACATAACAAGCATCCACACATAACCACAATTAATCGGTTTGAGGTTGTAAGCTGATACTTATATCTGGGATCATTAATCACAAACACAGGGTTACAACAGGAAGAAAAAAACGACGTGATCTAGCAAAAGTTGCCATAGCAAAAATGACCACAATATGGAAGGACTGTCAAATTTCAAGAGCGTTAAAGATGAGGTTAATCAACTGCTTAATATTGCCTATACTGACCTACTGATGTGAATCTTGGAGACAATCGGAAAGAAGGAAGATAGACGCCACTGAAATGTTCCGTTGGAGACGAATGCTACGAATTCCTTGGACCGACCATAGGACAAATAATTCAATTTTAAAAGAGCTAAAAGTTAGCCAACGACTTTCCAGTACAGTCCATCTCCAACAATTAAAATACTTTGGACATGTTATGAGAGCAAACACAGAAAATATGGAAAGACTCATTATACAAGAAAAGGTGGAAGGCCGAAGATCACGAGGAAGATCCCCAACAAGATGGATCCATCAAATTACAGGAATATGCAAAAGACCTATGCATGAGTTAAAAGAAATGACCAGAGACAGAATATGAAACTATAAGTCTTAAGACGGAGAGTGGATCTAGGATCAACTCTCTCCGATATTTTTCCAAAAAGTTATAGCCTTCGACATTTGACCTCTCGGGATAAACAATTTATAATATCTAAGCCCCAAGTTCACCGATCGAGCTTTACAATTTTTTTTTATGTTTGGAATTGAAAGATCTTCAGTTTAAGACCTTAAAGAATAAAAAAAGTTATTTTTACAATAGATAATGCAATTGAAAAAACGGCCATTTTGGAACTTTCGCGGACTGTTCTGAAACATAAATTAACGAAATTAAACTTGCCTTGGCTCAAATTGTGGCTTTTTTAATTTACTACAATGATTCATTCAATTTGTACTCTACGAGCTCCCTAGTGGGAAAGTTTTGGGTTAGTTCTGATTTCTTTCATTATATATGGATTTTGGGCTGCTGAATCCGAATATGAGGTTTGCGGACAAAATTTCTTGCCGGAACATTGAAAAAATCGCAAAAAAATCGAAAAATTTCAGCTTTTTTCCACTTTTTTGCTCAAATCTCGAAAACTATTCACTTTTAGTAAATAGTCTGTTAACAGATTTTAAAGTACTTAAAATTATCTACAAATATCACTATTTACTTTTTTTTTCAGACGAACCGTTCGGTCTAAAGTGCAAGTTGAAAATCGCCATTTTTTAACGGTCTCGGCAAAACCCACTTTTTACATTCTAAAACTTTAGTTTTTATTAGAATGCTGTCATTTGATAAATTTCTCCTAGCTTTCTGTACAAATAATAAATGTTAGTTCATAATATGAATATGGTATGTCTCTTCTCACAGCTTCCATGAATCCATTACATCCTAAAATACCGAGAATTTCTCTGCTTTTCCCTCAGAGCCACAGAAGATCAGGCACAGATGGAGTCACAGTTTCAATTGGTGTGAACATTCCCTTCGGAGCTTGATTTCTGATAAACCTTGAGGTTTTTGTCCTTTCAAATTGTATTAGTTGAACAGCTCTCTGACTTCCATAAACCTCAGGTGCGGGTTTAGTTTTTAGCCGAGGAATGGATTGGTTAGGAGCTATTGCATGTTTTGGTCCAATACAAGAAATGCTACCCATGACGTAAAAAGTGTGGTATCCGTCGATTGTATCTACGTTAACCCTTTCGGTCCCAACGCTGCATATATATGTTTTTGAAAAAGTGGGTCTGTATTCCCAGCCGCCGTATATATACGTTCAAGGTGTTATGGTCTCAATTAACCAAAGCCGAAAATATGCGTTGCTTATAAAATTTTAGACCCATTGGTGTCCCAATGCCGTAGAAATATGTCCGAAAATATTAGATTATTGTTCCAAAAGCCTCAAAATGTTGGCAGCTAAAAGACAGGTCATGCGGACCCATTGCCGTATATATTTGTTTACATATTTTAGATATATGCTATATTGCAGCACTGGTGGCAACGCTTATAGGTAGCTGCTAGAAGGTGAAGCGTTTGTAGCCACAGAAAAGACCAAAAAAAAGAAGCGAATCGAGATACATGTGTGCAAGATGCGAAGTCGCCCTTTGCGTAGTGTCATGTTTTGAGGAGTACCACACAAAAGAAAACTTTTAATGTTAATTTACATTACATTATTTTTTTAAGTTAGTTACATTTTTTCAAGTTGGTTTTGCTCTCGGATGAGTACTTTTGAAATGAAAACGTTTAAGTTGGTTAAAAAAAACTCTTTGACGAACAAACAGTTAACAAAATTTTAAACCAAAAACTCCATAAGAAAGCCCTGAAATTAGTCTATCCACCACCACAGAAAGAACCCAGTACCTTCTGCTCTCTCACATATACTGGCAAGATAACAACAAAAATAGCCAGATACATAAAAAAGAAAGGAATAAAACCAGTTTTCAGAACTAACAACAACTTAAGCAAATATATTAAGAACAATAAAAGCCGAAAGAGAAAGCAACTACAGAGTGGTGTGTACAAACTAACTTGTGGTGACTGTCCAAAAACTTACATTGGTCAAACTGGCAGAACCTTTGACAAACGGATAGCAGAACACAAGAGGGCTTTCAACAATAGAAAAACAGACACTTCTACATACCGATGGCTTAGTGTGAAAACCTCGTATCTCATTAAATTACAATTTTACAGGAGAGGCAAAAAACTGATTTTCTGCATAATATAATCTAAAAACAAAAACTACTGTTACGTATTTTAATTTGAGCAAATTGAGACAAATATCTAATCTTGGCCCATAGCTGAAAGTGTTAAATGTTGCTATTAAATTGAAAATACAAATATTAACTATGAAAAACACGTAAATATCCTTGCAGTATATAGAGCCTTTGCCCAAATACCAAATAACTATGATAACCTCGTATATATTGATATACGTGTTTTTCATCTAAAATGAGGTTGTGTTTATGATCATTTACGAGGTTTTCATTTTTCATAGCTTATTGCACACCTCCAAATACTAGGTTGATACAGTACAAATCTTTTGATTTAAGGTTTATAAAATGTTTCTATATGCCGGACTACATTTTGTTGTTCACAAAAAAACATTTCTCCAAGTCGAATTTCTTAAACAAACACTCCAAATTAAGTACCAAATTCTTGGTTATAAATATACGTGGTATTCACACTAAATCAAGAGAGCAATTGATATATGTGGTTTCTTTTTTCGGCTGTAGAAAATAGTCTGGTGTATTTGGATTTGTTCTAACAGTTATAAATCGTGAGATACAAAGTTTTCAAACTAAAACCACCAAAATGTCATTTTCGAAAAAAAAATGAGATACGAGGTTTTCACACTAAGCCATCGATAATACGCACTTCACCTTCTAGATCATAATCATTCTTTCAATGAAGAGTTCCAAATTCTGCATATTCAAAATTAAGGCCTTAAGCTATCTTTTTTAGAATCTATGGAAATTAATAAATTGAAAAATACAGATATAATTCTGAATGACCAACTCGAGACAAACAGCTCCCCACTCCTCAACCTCTTCAGTTAAAGACTTAAAAAGACAAACACATTGTAAACTATATCACTTGAGAAAGGCGCTCTGCCGAAATAGCTGTAGTCACTTAGTTGTAATAAATTTTGTGGAAGTATAGAAAACAAACGTTTTTAGTGTTTTATTGTTAGATAAAAAACTCATTAAAAAACATGTTTTGGTCATTTATTTGTTTATTTATATGCGACATATATACATATAAGGCAATGGGACTCTAAGCATGAAAAACCTTTGGGATTGAGGGACCAACATGCAAATTAAGGCCTGGCATAGAAAGGGTTAAAATCAGCGTTTTCGTACACCTGTTGTGTAAAGCACGGCTGGTCAATTTTTTGCGGATCGCCTGCGATTGCTGACACTTCCAGATAAGCAACGCGCTTGCTTAAAGTCTTGTAGCGGCAGTAAGGCCCAGATAGTTGGTCCCACCATTCCTTGAAGGGATGGCCGTTGTCTCTACTACAAAAAGTACGGCTCAAGAAAATAGGTTGATGTAGTTCCCTCTTTGGGGTTTTGTTCATCCTATACAGAAGCTGTTAGCCTGGAAGTGTAGCATTCGCAGGCGATCCGCAGAAAATTGACCTGCCGTGCTTTACACAGCAGGTGTACGATAACGCTGATTTTAACGTACATACAATCGACGAATACCACACTTTTCACGTCATATGTGGCATTTCTTGTATTGCACCAAAACATGCAGTAACTCCTAAGCAATCCATTCCTCTGATAAAAAAGAAACCCGCGCCTGAGGTTTATGGAAGTCAGGGAGCGGATCAACTAATTCATTTTAAAAGGACAAAACCTCAAGGTTTATCAGAAATCAAGATAACAGATCCGAAGGAAATGTTCACACCAACTGAAACTGTGACTCCATCTGTCCTGATCTTCTGTGGCTCTAAGGGAAAAGCAGGGACATTCCAGGCCTCTTAGGACGGAATGGACTCATGGAAGCTGTTACAAGAGACATATCATACCTATTAGCCCAATAAATGACCGTTTTGGAGTGTAATTTCCAAGGGCAACTCCGAATTGCATGAAAATTTGGATTTAGGTTCTACTTACCCTCCACTTTAAAGTTGAATTTGTGCCGTTGGTTGCTTTCACTTGGCGGGTGATATTTACCCCTTCTCGGGGGTGAAAAATGCGTGTTTAAAATAAGGCCGGAAATGGATACATTGACTTATTTTAAGCACCTTTTGTTCTATAAAGTTTTTTACGTAAGTCAATACTTTTCGAGTTATTCGCGATTTAAAATGTTGATTTTTCGATAAAAAAACTACGTTTTCAGACCTTTTTTCCCAAATAACTCAAAAAGTAAATGCTTTATCGAAAAAAATATTTTTAGCAAAAGTGTAGCCTATAATAAAAAGAAAAAAATGGTGTACCAGTAAAGTCTACAAATTGAGTAGAAGTAAAGTTGTAGCTCATGAAAAATACGTTCTTATTCGTCTAATTCCAAATCGAATAATTCAACGCGAAATCACCGAAGAAAGAAGAGTTTTTCAAGAAAACCTTATTAACATTTTTAAAGTATCGAAAAAAAGCGTATTATTTGTTTTTTTACAAAAGTTTACAGCATCAAAAATAAACGAGTTACACTGAAAAAAAAAGTTGGCCCCTTCTTTTTGGTAAAAAAAATCGTGAAACCTCCCTTTATTTAGCACCCTAAATGAAAATTGTTTGGTTTTACCATCTATTTTAACTGTATGTGTATCGTTTATATGATCTGCAAGTTTGATAGGTTTGAAGTGCTTATTTTTGAAAACATTTGGTTTTATAGTATATATATATATATATATATATATATATATATATATATATAAATATATATATATAAATATATATATATATATATATATATATATATATATATATAATCCTAAACCCATTTACCCTAAGGTGTCGGATGTAATGTCTTTAGTTAGTTGCATGCACAATTTTTCTCCATTGCTTCTTATTCTTTGCTTGGTTTCTTGCTTGTTCTTTGCTGATTCCTCGTGTTTCTAGGATTGAGGTTACATTATCATCCCATGTCTTCATTGGCCTGCCCCTTGGTCTCTTGGTTTGTCTTCTCGCTTCCCATACTTTTTTAACTGGTCTTTCTTGGTTCATTCTAACCATGTGTCCATACCATCTCAATTGGGCCTCTTCAATTTTTTTAATAATTGGTTGGACCTTAAGATGTTCTCTGACTGCCTCATTTCTAATCCTGTCTAACCTGGTTATACCCATTATTCTTCTAAGAAATTTCATTTCTATGCTCTGTATTTTCGATTTTAACTTATCAGTAAGCGTCCAACTTTCACTACCAAAAGTTAAAATCGGCACAAACACCGTCTTGTATATGGACACTGGCTTTTTGGGATACTTCTTTTTTGACAGAAACGTACTTTTGATTGCGTGGTACATCTGAGCAGCACTTTCTATTCTGGAACTTATTTCAGTTTCTTCAGTTCCTCTGCTCTCTATTTGTACTCCCAAGTATTTGTAAGTATCGACTTGTTCAAGTGTATTTCCGTTAATTGTTATCTTCGTTTGTTTTCTACTTTTTCCACATACCATTACTTTCGTCTTCTCATTATTGATTCTCAGATTTCGTTTAATTAGTGCAGCGTTCCATACTTGTAAATTTCGATTAAGTGCTTCTTCATTTTTCCCAAATATCACTAGATCGTCTGCGTATGCACACTCTGAGATCCACACTGCCTCTAAATTTCTATGTCCGGCATATAACTTTACTGTTTCTGCTCTAGTTTCTTTAATTATGTCATCCAAGACAATGTTAAACAGTATGGGGCCTAGGACTCCTCCTTGACGTAGCCCTTCATTTACTATGAACTCTTCGGATTCCATATTATCGGTTCTGATTCTGTTCCTTGTATGTCTATATATACTCATAATGGCTTGCCTGAGTTTGATTTTCACACCTTTCTTTTTCAAACATATGTCAATCACCTTCCTTGGAGTACTATCAAATGCCTTTTCTAAGTCTATAAAGGCTTGGTATAACTCGGTGCTTGAGTTCCGTGCATTTTGTATTAATTTCTTGATAGTAAAAATGTGATCTTGGATGCTTCTGCCTTTTCTAAATCCACTCTGTGATTGTTCCATTTTAGAATCAACTTCTTGTAAAAGACGTTTTTCTAGTATTCTCTCATATACTTTGGATGGGATGCTCAGTAGTGTTATTCTTCTGTAGTTGCTACATTCGCGTCTGTCACCTTTTTTGAAAATGGGTAGAATAACTCCCACGTCCCAATCTTTTGGTATTTGGCTCTCACTCCATGCCCTATTACACACTTTTGTTAGCAGTTCAATGCCCTTGTCGCCCATGTTTTTAAGCATTTTCGCTGTGATTTTATCAAATCCAGCCGCTTTACCTTTCTTAAGCTTTTGTATGATTTCCTTTGTTTCCGTTATAGTTATTTCGTCTTGAATTTGGTCTTCCTGCTCTACCTCTTCTGGTTCTTCTGTGATAATGTCTACATCGTTTTGGATATTCAGTAGATCCTCGAAATATTGCTTCCATCTCTCTAGGATGTGGTCATTGTCATGAAGTAAGTGTCCTTCTTTGTCCCTTATTTGCTTTGGTGTTTGTGGAGCCTTTTCGATTCTTTAATTCTTCAGGGTTTTAAAGAATAACTTTTCGTTAGAGTGGTAGTCTTCTTCCATCTTGTTTCCGAATTCTTCCCAACTTTTCCGTTTCGCTGCTAGTACCATATCTTTGACTTTGATTCTTTGCAGTTTGTATATTTGGTAGTTGTCTGCGGTTTCGTTCCTTAAATAATTTTTCCAAGCTATCTTCTTAGACTTCACTTCTGCTTTTATTTCATTGTTCCACCAGTTTGTGCACTTTTTGCTTCTGTTATTTCTTGTTATCCCGCATACTTGTTTACCACCGTTTAGGAGTGCTTCTTTCAGTATTTGCCAAGTTTGGTCTAAGTCACCGTCATGTTCAGCGTGCTCTGTTAGGTAGTTATTAACGTAGTTTTTAAACTTGTTTGCTGTCTCCTTGTCTGCTAGCTTATGTGACCTGATTACTTCTATAGTAGGTGTATCATGAGCTTTACTTGTTTTCTTGGTCTCTTTCGTTAGTAATTCTTGTCGCACTCCCAAGCTGGTCCTGGCTACAACTAGATAGTGGTCACTATATAATTCAGCTCCTCGTTTTACTCTTACGTCCTTAATACATTGCCTTGCTGATCTATTTACTAACATAGTCTATGATGGATCTTTCGCCTCTACTTTTGACTTCTCTTGTATATTTATGTGCATCTTTGTGTTTAAAAAGCGTGTTCATTATTATTAAATAATTTTCTCTGCATATATCAATAATACGTTCCCTATTGTCATTTTTTATTTCTTCTCCATATGGTCCTAATACATCTTGGGTATGTTCATCTCTTACACCCACTCGACCATTTAGATCCCCCAGTACTATAGTATTGCCTTCTAAACTGTCTATTATTTCTGAAGCCTTGTCCCAGAATATGTCTTTGCTAGCTGCTCTTTCGTCATCATTTATTCCATATATAACGATGATATTGACTAGTTTGTGTTCCTCGGTTACCAGTCTTATCTTTAAAATTCTTTCGGAAATGGATTCCCAATCTTTAATGTTCTTTATTAGGTTGCTGTGTATCAGGCAGCCTACCCCTTCTTTTGCCCTTTCGCCAAGTGACACTCCACTGGTGATGAGGAAGTGTCCATTCTCTAAAAAGTGTGTGTTTTTCCCCTTCTTTTTGGTCTCTGTTATACCCAGTAAGTCTATTTGATGTTTCTCGAATTCTTCAGCAAGTTCTACTTCTTTGCCGTTGAGATCTGACATTCCATGTTGGTAATGTCCACCCTTTGGGCTTTAGCACTGCTCTTGTGGGTTTTAAATAGTTACTGTTTATATTCTCGCTCGTTGCAGACTGCATTTTTATGGGTTTACTCTTTCTTGTCTCTCGTTGCTCACGTCCTTGGTCATTATTTATGGATCTATCTTTGTCTTTACTACCTATTCTATAGTTGTTCGTGTCCATTGTCATTGCCTCGTTTGTCATAGTATTTCCGGACTATTTGTTTACTAGTTTTTTGACCCCATTTTGACTAGTTTGTCCTCTTTGTTGTCCCATTTCCAGCCGACCTTGTTGATCCATATTTTATTTCCTCCAAGTCTTACATCGCTTCCTTTCTCCTTTTCTTCTTGCGCAAGTTTTCTAATTATTTTCTGAATTTCTCTCTCTTTATTCGTAGTATCATCATTGATGTATACTTTTCCTTCTTCAACATGTCTTAGTTTGGATTTATTTTTCATAACCTTTACCTTCTCTTCATGTTCTGCTAATTCAATCAGACAGGTTTTCTCCCCCAATTTGTATGCATTTTTAATTTTAACATATATCTTCAAATTGTGTTTAATGAAGTTGCTCATTCCCTCTTTTAAGACGCTTTGATCGTATGTTTCAATTGCTAGTCCACTCATGACTACATTGTTCTTTCTTCTTTGTTTTTCTATGAATTCTCAATAGTTTCCTTAACTTCATTTAACTCCTTTTTGATTTCCATATTTTCTTTCTTCAGGTCTTTATTTTCTCCTCTTAAAGTCTGGTTATCAGCAATTAGTCTTTCTATAGCTTCATTACTTCTGTTTTGGTTTCTCCTTATTTCTTTGATATCACTTGCCAGAATGTTTATCATGTCTATTAATTTATCCAGTTTTGTCTCATCATGGTTATCTATTGTTTTGGATGAAGTCTTGGAGAGTTTTCGACTCTTCGTTGACCTTTCTTCTTCGTTATCTGAACCCTCATCTCTTGTCCTCCTTTTTGTGCCATCATCCGTTGTTCCGTCACTGTCCAGATATTTTTTATTTTCCAGGTATCTGTCCATTTTCGGCGCCAAGCACTGCTTTCCACCTCAACAGTGCAGAGAAAACAATGCCTACCGTTTCACTGTGATACTTTATTGTTTTTATTCTGTACTCAGAAATTCTTGTCAGTTTGGCAACGTCGCTTTAAAATCGGACAAGATTTAGATGTAATTACCGGTTCAATTGTTAATACTTCACTAATTATCAGTTAACCTTGTTTATTTGTTTTTAACTCACTCAAATGTTTTTTAATGTTTTACGGCCAATCCTTATCACTGTCATTAACATATTATTATAATTATACACTTTGTCTAATTTCCCTAAATTATTTCTCGTTGTAACTCTCGAATTTACGGGATAATCACGGACGAAAAATAACAAAGTATTTTACCATACACTACCACGTTGCCATCTGGTTTTATAGTAAAAAAAAATTTCTAAAAATTTTTGAAAAATTTCATTTTTTCAAAATAACTTAAAAAGTATTAGTGACAAGAAAAATCTTAAAGAGTAAAAAAATGTAGGTTTTGCTATTATAAATATGCTAGTTTCATTTTGTTTCTCCGTAAGACAAAAATTGGTTAAGATATGGCTGTTCAAAATTTGCATACACTCGTGATTAGTGACCGATTCAAGCTTTCTCAATTATAACCCTTTCAAAAATAAACACTTTAAACCGGTGAGACTGACAGATCATATAAAAAATAGATAGGTAAGTAAATTGTTTGTAAAGCGGTAGCGATTAATTTCATTTGGGGAGCTAAACACGGCGAGATTTTCATGACTTTTTACAAAAAAAAGGGGGCCAACTTTATTTTGAGCGTAACTCGCTTATTTTTAATGCTAAAACTTTTGTTAACAATTAAAACAACGCTTTTTATAAACACTTTAAAAAAGTTTAAATGGGTTTTTCCCGAAAAGTGTTTAATTTTTCGGTGATTTCACCTTGAAATATTCGATTTGGAATTAGACGAATAAGAACGTATTTTCATGAGCTACAACTTTGTTTTTATTTGATTGATAGACTTTACTGATACACCATTTTTTTGGGTTTTTTATAAGCTACACTTTTGCTAAGGATATTTTTTCGATAAAATATTTACTTCTTGAGTTATTTGAGAAAAACCGTCTGAGAACGTAGTTTTTTTGTCGAAAAATCAACATTTTCAATGGCAAATAACTCGAAAAGTATTGACTTACGTAAAAAACTCTATAGAACAAAAGTTGCTTAAAATCAGTCAATTTATCCATTTCCGATCTTATCTTACACGTATGTTTTTTCACCCCCCGAGAAGGGGTGACTGTCACCCCCCAAGTAAAAGCAACCAACGGCACAATTTCAACTTTGAAGTGGAGGGTAAGTAGAACCTAAATCCAAATTTTCATGCAATTCGGAGTTGCCCCTGAAAATTACACGGTATCGCCGAATTTCCCGTTCATTTACTGGGCTATATGAACTAACATTTATTATTTGTACAGAAAACTAGGAGAAATTTATCAAATGACAGCATTCTAATAAAAAATAAAATTTTGGAATGTAAAAAGTGGGTTTTGCCGAGACCGTTAAAAATTGGCAATTTTCAACTTGTACTTTACACCGAACGGTTCGTCTGAAAAAAAAGTAAATAGTGATATTTGTAGATAATTTTAAGTACTTTAATTTCTGTTTACAGAACATTTACTAAAAGTTAATAGTTTTCGAGATTTGAGCAAAAAAGCGGAAAAAGCTGGAATTTTTCGCTTTTTTCGCGATTTTTTCAATGTTCCGGCAAGAAATTTTGTCCGCAAACCTCATATTCGGATTCAGCAGCCAAAAATCCATATATAATGAAAGAAATCAGAACTACCCCAAAAATTTTCCTAGTCAAGACACAATTTTATTGAATCACAACTTTCTATTTAAAAGTTTTTCTCTAAAATGGATTAATGAATTTTTTTATAAATGTTAGTTGTCAGTATTAATCAAAAATTTTATGTAAATAATAAGTTGTTTTTATAAATGGTAAAAGTGTTAATCTATTAACATGACTTTTTATGAAGTTTCATAAATTATGTAAAGATCTGCGACGATTATGACTGAAGGAGTTAATGTACCTACCTATATTATATAAAATTATTAAAATTTTGATGTATTTTAGGTGAAATATTTATGTTTTAAGTACATGTCCATAAACTGATAATAATCCATTCGTACCACGTATGCATATTGCATGGAAAGCTAGGATCTGCAATAGGCTTGTGCTTGTAGTCGGTTCGGTTCGGTTATAATCCTTGGCGCTATGCGGACATGTAAGTACCTGAAATCCTCCGACAGAGTCGAACTTGGATTTATAATTCAGATTGGAAGTTCCTTTGTTATCTCTTTTGACTAATAAATTATTTTTAAGAAGGTACTCATACAGCAAAACTAGCCTTTTTCACGTTTTACAGATTTCAAAGTACTTATTTGAAATTGCTTGGGTAACTCCAGAGAAAAATTTGATAATAACAAAAGCTGCCCAAGTAAAACGTAGATAAAATAAAATCACATAAAATATGTATTTTATATTGTTCTGAAGCTATTTCTTTGTCGAATCTTATGTAATTTACTATTCTAATTGGGAAATAAGCCACAATTTAAGTTTAACAATTGACGTTTCGACTTCCACTTCGGAAACGTTTAATTACAATTTGTTTAATTTATTAATATTTTGTATTTCGACAACTATTTCCGAAGTGGAAATCGAAACATCAACAAAATAATTTTTGAACTTAAATTGTGGTTTATTTCTCAATTAGAATAGTAAAATATGTATTTAATTTTAATTATCAATGTTTTTTTATTCATATTACCAGAAAACGTCAGTTCTCGCCAGTGGCGCACATCAACACTCCCCTACACGCGACACTATATATACACGAAATTTTCGATTTTCTAAATCTGACTGAATTGAAAATTGGGCCAACTCCCATCTCAATGTTCAGGAAAAGACTCACCCATTCATATGTCAATCATCCATTTTGGTCAACGGATGTGGATTTTACGGCCCTTCCTATTTAGGGTCTGTTTTTAGTTCTCGTCCCTTCTGATAGTACTGATCATTAATCATTACCTTTCTAACGCATGTCTAATTTTGAAAATCGGTTATACCATTCAAAAGTTACCGAGCTCAGAAATATGACTCAATTTTTATTTAAAAAAGGGAAACTGTATGTCGATATGTATGTATGTATGTATGTGGAAAAGTTAAACCGATCTGATTTTTTTTCTGTGTTTGAAGAGGGTCAGGGCCGATTCAGAACCGATGTAGTTTGTGACTTTTGACCACCCATAAGCCAGCTATAGGACTTCGTAGGTACAAAACGGCATATTTTTTGGGGGTATATATCTTCGGTTCAAGAAGAGACAGGAGAACCGCAAATACACCAAATCAATAGTATTGAGTTAAGCTTTCAAATGGTGTCCAAGCCGCAAGGATCAGACATACACACGGCTCAGTATAGCCAAAAATCTGAAAAACTAAACTTTGAAAATTTTGGTTTTTCGACAATTACTCAAAATTTCAACCTACGAATTGCGCCAATAACTGAACGTACGTTTGTAGAAGGACTCTAGGCGAATCTAACGGTGTATACCTCATATCCGGGAAAATTCGAATTTTTAAGTTATAGGCTTCATAAGTATGATCGATCAAATCTATTTCTTATGGGAAAAACGGTTTTTCAAGCTCAATATTTCCTGTAATAGCTTCAGTTATCATACTTGACCTTAGATTCATCAGCTACTACTTGTCAATACGTTTCAAACTCATGTCTAGTGATCAAAATCGGTTAAGCCGTTTAGAAATTATTAAGCTACAAAAGTATAATCCAATTAAAGATTATTCCCTAATAGTCCAGGGTAATAAGGTTTTTTCCATGACACTAGAGCAGCCAGGGTACTGAAGCGTTTTTTCGACAGGTAATACCTATGAGAACAAATTGTAACTATTTCCTGCGTAGGATCTGGCGGCCATTTTTATTTATAAACAATTTAATGTCGAAAACGGCATTTTTCCGTTTTTTTTTTTCAAATAAATGCAAAACAGTGTACCTTGTGGTTACATTAGTACAAAAATCTTCGAGAGCATGGAAAAACCTTTAAAATGACGTATTACAAAGTTTGATACACTTATTTATTGTTAATATAATTGAGAAAAAAGTCTAAATTTTAAAAAAATTAATTTGGCAATACCTCTTGTCAAAATCAGTGTACAACTTTGAAATTTTTGTCAAATGAGGGTTCATTAGTGCTTAATATGTGACAAAAACTTCGAAGCGATTCATGCAATTGTTTATATTTTATTCAAATTGTTTATCCCAGAGAGGTTTTTTTGCAATAATATAAGTCAGAAAAACAGAATGTTAGAACCACTCTGCAGGTGTCAAATGTAAGAGCATAAGCTAAACTTTCAAACCTGTTTAAAAAATGTTAATAAAGAGTGCATTTATTAGTAATAAATAATTATGCAAAAGTCTCGTCAATTTTTCCTTATAAACAATTTGAATAACTTTCTTGTTATGGCCGATACAAATATTTTTTTTGCACATTCTAAAAGATGGCATTTTTATACGAACTTAGAAAAAAATAAGTGAGCCTAGGTCAATTAGGGCCAAAGTTAGCAACATTTTTTTTTAAATCCACAGCTAATTTATTTATGATAAATAAGAATCGAAAATAGCGCTCTTCCATTTTAAAAGACACGAAGTATTCAGAAAATTTTTTGGATTTATTTGCTCTTTAAGGGGGTCGTCAATAAAGCTTCAAAAATGAAGTACAAACGCGACCCGCTTGCTACCGACGAAGTAGAAGCATAAAATCCGTGCGACCTAAAATTGAAATATCAACTTCAAAATCCTACAATTTTTTGTAACTTGGGAACCAACCAATGGATTTTAATGTTTTTTTTTAATTTGTATGTACTTTTAGCGTCCTTTACAAATATGGAGTCTGTTGATTTATAAATTATTTAATAAACAATTTAATTTGTTTAAAAAAATTTTTTTTCAAAAAAATTGTTTTTACCGTATTTTAGGTGAACAACTACAATGTTATGTATGTAATAATTGATAAGAAATTGTAATAAATATATTATTACTACACTCACCGGCACAAAATTCGGCCACCCAAAATTTTTGATTAAGTTTAATAGTTTATAACTTTATTATTTGTGCTCCGATTTTTAAGATTATTGCACCAATTTGTAGATACATATATTGATATCGTTTCGTATTTTTCCGGTAACAAAAAAAATTTGTTTGCATGGCATTATACAGGGGTGAATGGAAGCGTTGTATTTTCTACTATCTTTAAAAAATTCTGTGGAAAAACGGAAGGGCTCATTTTGTGTCATAGTCCTGCCATATTATCCCAGAGACATCACTAAAATTTTGTTTTTTTGAATTATCCGAATATCTCTTTTCTTGTAAGAGCTGTATCATTTTTTGTAAGTAAAACACTGATTGACTCATAAAATAGAGGTTGGATTGATAAGATTAGAATGGCCCGCATGCAGCCCAGATCTCAATCCTGTTAACATTTATGGGATGAATTAAAAAGAGCTATTCGCCGTTATCCCAGGCCTCCAGAAAATTTGGTACAGTTATGGCGTTGGTAGAGGAATATAGGACTATTCCCCAGGCAATATTAACACACCTTTATTCGATGCCAAACAGATTGCGAGAAGTCGTTGCTGCAAGAGATGGACATACTCACTATTGAATTGTTTCGTTTTGTTGTTAATTTTGTTTTGATTTTTTTTATTTTAGTGCGCTTGATATTTTTAATTAAATAAACCTTCAAAGCAGTGTTTTCATTTACAGCTCTTACAAGAAAAGAAATATTCGGATAATTCAAAAATTAGCTTATAAATAGATGTTTACATGTACTTTTTACAAAAAAGTAAAAAATGTGTCCACTTAATAGTAGCTGTTGTACATACTTTCCAAATGAGTTTTTCTCACATGGAATGTTTTTTAATAGAAAATTCGTATAAATAGTTACTCTATAGGTACAAGAGGAAACAGTAGCGATCAACAGGTAGCGAAAACGCGTTCCAAGATTGCGGCTGTAATTTTGAATATTTTTTCGAGATATTTGGCACACGTATTCGTAATATAATAAAGAATGGCGGTACAGAGCCCAATTTGAAAAATATATTAATATGTGGAAATTACTCTGTAATTAAATACAATATTAAAAAAACGAGCCTGTACCGCCATTAAGAAGAACAAAAAAATACACTTTCTTCAAAAATAAACTTTTTTATCCGATGCCTAGATTTTGTGTCATTTTGGAACTACTAATGAAATAAAAAGTTTTAGTAGTTCCAAAATGACACAAAATCTAGGCATCGGATAAAAAAGTTTATTTGAAGAAAGTGTATTTTTTGTTCTTCTTAATGGTGATACAGGCTCGATTTTTTAATATTGTACTTAATTACAGAGTAATTTCCACATATTAATATATTTTTCAAATTGGGCTCTGTACCGCCATTTTTTATTATATTACGAACACGTGTGCCAAATATCTCGAAATAATATTCAAAATTACAGCCGCAATCTTGGAATGCGTTTTGGCTACATGTTGATCGCTACTGTATCACCTTATTTGCAATTGAAAAAAACTTTATATTTTTTATTCATATAAATATAAAATCTAAGACATAAAAATGATTTAATAAACAATGAATCACAAAATTCAAATTACTGCAAATGTAGATAAGCAAACATAGTTTAGTAAGTCTAGTTTAGCAAACTTATAGTAGAGTAAAAGTCGCACTTTTATAGAAATTTTTCTTTTATTATATAATATATACAAAGACGGGCTAAATTATGGAATAAATTAATTTTCTCTAAAATCGAAGACTTTGAAGCAAAATCCCGAAACAGGTCGATTTTTATTTTTAAATTACAATTTTTTGGCATATATTTTATACTAGTGTCGTCATCCATCTGAGCGTGATGACGTAATCGATGATTTTTTTAAATGGGAATAGGGGTCATGTGGTACCTCATTTGAAAGGGTGTTCAATTGTCTATTCAGTAATATAAATATACAGGGTGACCAAAATAATAATTTTTGAATTAAATTAATTGACGCAAAAAGAAGAATGTATATAATTTATTTAACTCAAAATACATTGTACTGCTGTCAGTAAACAAAAAAAAAAAAAATCACAAATAAACATTTCTTTTCGCTTAAATTAAATCACAAACAACCTTTGCAGTTTTAACATTTAATTTGAGCGAAAATCAATGTTTATTTGCCAAATAAACATTTTTTTTTTCAATTTTCTGACAGCGATAGAAAGTATTTTGAGATAAATAAACTGTATACATTCTTCTTTTTTCGTCAATTAATTTAATTCAAAAATTGTTTTTTGGCCACCCTGTATAAATAATCATATTAATGTTTACATTATTGAATAGAGAATTGAACACCCTTTTAAATAGGGTGTCACACGACCCGTATTCCTATTTAAAAAAATCATCGATTACGTCATCACGCTCTGGTGGATTACGTCACTAATATGAAATATATGCCCAAACACTGTAATTTAAAAATAAAAATCGACCTGTTTCGGGATTTCTCCACAATCCTCCATTTTAGAGAAAATTAATTTTTTCCATAATTTAGCCCCTCCCTGTATATATTATATATATTCATAACAATTTTTTATCAATTATTATATACATAACATTACTTGGTAGTTGTGCACCTAAAACACGGTAAAAAATTAAATAGTTTTTTTTTTGTTTAAATAAATTAAATTGGTTATTATAATTTATGAATCAACTGACTCCATACTTGTAAAGTACGCTAAAAGTACATACAAATTAAAAAAAACATTAAAATCCATTGGTTGGTTCCCAAGATACAAAAAACTGTAGGATTTTGAAGTTAATATTTCAATTTTAGGTCGCATGGATTTACATACTTCATCTGAAGCTTTATTGACGACTCCCTTGAAAAGCAAATAGAGCCAAAATTTTTTATGAATACTTCGTGTCTTTAAAAGTGAAAAAGCGCTATTTTCGATCCTTATTTATTATAAACAAATTAGCTGTAAATTTTTAAAAAAATGTTGCTAATTTTGGCCCTAATTGACCTAGGCTAAATTTTTTTTAAAGTTCGTGTAAAAATACCATCTTGTAGAATATGTAAAGAAATGTTTGTACCGGCCATAACAAAAAAGCTATTCAAATTGTTTATAAGGAAAAATTGACGAGACTTTTGCATAATTATTTATTACTAATAAATGCACTTTTTATTAACTTTTTTTAAACAAGTTTAAAAGTTTAGCTTATGCTCTTTTATTTAACAGCTGCAGAATGGTTCTAACATTCTGTTTTTCTGACTTATTTTATTGCAAATAAACGCTCTCTGGGATAAACAATTTGAATAAAATATAAACAATTGAATAAATCGCTTCGACATTTTTGTCACATATTACGCACTACAGAACCCTCATTTAACAAAAATTTCAAAGCTGTACACTAATTTTTACAATAGTTATTGCAAAATTATTTTTTTTACAATTTAGACCTTTTTTCTCAATTATATTAGCAATAAATAAGTATATCAATCTGTGTAATACGTCATTTTAAAGCTTTTTCCATGCTCAGGAAGATGTTTGTACTAATGTAACCACAAGGTACACTGTTTTCCATTGATTTGAGAAAAAACGGAAAAAATGCCGTTTTTCGACATTAAATTGTTTATAAATAAAAATGGCCGCCAGATCCTACGCAGGAAATTGTTACAATTTGTTCTCATAGGTATTACCTGTCGAAAAAACGCTTCAGTACCCTGGCTGCTCGAGTGTCACGAACAGGGTATATTTTTGCCTTATTACCCTGGCCTATAAATGGTTTATGTAGTTGTAGTGGTTACGACGCTAAATTTGATCTGGCAACGGGCAATTCGAGTTCACTTACCGGCCATTCCAATATTTTTTTTAAATCTATTTCGAATAGAAAAAAAATCTAGTGTACATTCGATGGACACTAGATCATTTGGGAGATGATGCGACAAAGACGACTATTTATAAAGCTTAACGTGTAATCGAGAAATATTGCCTTTAACTTCATACATTTAATTAATAAATAACTTTGAAAAACTCCTAATACAAGAATAAAAATCCGCAAAACGCCGTAAAGATGAGTGGCGCATACAATATTCCAGCTACAAAAGATCTGATATGAATATTACGTAGCGCGAAAATGTATTTTCATTTTGATGCAACACAAAATTCTAGTTTTATTTTAAAAGATTTTTTCATAATATTTGCTAAATTTGAAGTAAAACGCGCCACAAAAAAGTAACTTTGATACAGTTTGAACTTTGAAACACTTTTGTGGCGCGTTTCACTTCAAATTTAGCAAATATTATGGAAAATCTTTTGAAATAAAACTACATATAATTTTGTTTTGCACCAAAATGAAAATACATTTTCGCGCCACCTAATATTCATATCAGATCTTTTGTAGCTGGAATATTGTATGCGCCACTCATTTGTACGGCGTTTAGCGGTTTTTTATTCTTGTTAAATCATTATTAATAATACATTTTATTTTTATTAAAACGAACATTATAGTATGGTATAACTAAACCCAAACCCAGACATCCAAAGTGAAAGTTATCCTTCAACACCAAATTGTTCTATATGGTCCACATAATGTTCAGAAAAAAGTCACACCATTTTGAGCGTCGGGTTTGGGGGTGGGGGGGGGGGGGGGAGAGAGGGGGGAGAAATCGGTAAATTCGTAGTTTTTTAAAGTTTTTCGTCAATATTTCTAAAACTATGCCGCTTAGCATGAACAACCTTCTATACAAAAATGTTCTACATTAAATTTGAAATAAAAAAGGCCTTATGCATAATCCTTCTAACATGAACGGTTCCAAAGTTACGGATATAGTATATTATAATTGGTCCAAAAAAGGCCCAACCCAGACATCCAAAGTAAAAGTTTTCCTCCAACACAAAATTGTTCTATATAGTCCACATATTGTTCAGTAAAAAGTTACACCAATTTGAGCGTCCGGTTTGGGGGGGGGGGGGAGATGGGGGAGAAGTCGGTAAATTAGTAGTTGTTTTACGTTTTTCGTCAATATTTATAAAACTATGCTTTAGCGTAAATTATGTTTTATACACAAATTTTCTACATAAAATTTAAAACAAAAAAGGTCCAATACATAATTGTTATAAAATCAACGGTTCCAGAGTTACGGAGGGTGAAAAGTGGAGGTTTTCGATATTTTTTCTATTTTTTGGGCAATTTATAATATTATTACTGATGAAAGAAATTTTTTTGTCAATAAAATTTGCTATTTCAGTGGCCGATGGTATGTTAGTGATAAGCCCTTAAAGAAACGTCAACCTCACCACCCAAAATCATCATCAATTGTCCAAATAATATAAAAAGTATCGAAAACCTCCACTTTTCACCCTCCGTAACTCTGGAACCGTTTATTTTATAACAATTATGTATAGGACCTTTTTGGTTTTAAATTTTATGTGGAACATTTTTGTATAGAACATTGTTTACGCTAAAGCATAGTTTTAGAACTATTGACGAAAAACGTAAAAAAACTACTAATTTACGAATTTACCGACTTCTCCCCCATCTCCCCTCCAAATTGGACGCTCAAAATTAAGTAACTTTTTACTAAACAATATGTGGACCATATAGAACAATTTGGTGTTGGAGGAAAACTTTTACTTTGGATGTCTGGGTTAGGCGTTTTTTTGGACCAGTTACACTATACTACCTCCGTAACTTTGGAACCGTTCATTTTAGAAGGATTATGCATAGGACCTTTTTTATTTAAAATTTAATGTAGAACATTTTTGTATAGAAGGTTGTTTATGCTAAACCGCATAGTTTTAGAAATATTGACGAAAAACGTAAAAAAACTACTAATTTACCGATTTCTCCCCCCTCTCCCCCCCAAACCCGACGCTCAAAATGGTGTGACTTTTATCTGAACATTATGTGGACCATATAGAACAATTTGGTGTTGGAGGATAACTTTCACTTTGGATGTCTGGGTTATGCCATTATTTGGATCAATTTTATCATACTATTATTATTTGTTTGGTATAGGTACCTACAGTTGAGTCCAGAAATCTTTACCCGTGCGTCATCATTTAAAGCATACGGAATAAGTCGAAGATTGAGATTTACTAAACGCAAAAGCAAGTGACAGTTGACAGTAAGTAGCTAATGCTCCTATCACGGGCTAAAATTTGAGATATCAAATACGTGTTTTATCTCGCCAGGTATTAATGACGCACGGGTAAAGATTCCTGGACTCAACTGTACCTATACCTGGTACAATCAATAAGATGAAAAATGTAAAATATTTGTTGTGAAAACGACAGTTAAGTTAATTCGTCTTTATGCAAATCTCTTTTGTAGATTTTTGGGACAATCTGTATGTGGGTTGAAAATATATTTTAGTTCTCTCAAAAGTTTGTGATGTAGGCACAAGGGATAACGCACATATATGTGGTTGCTATTAAAAGAGGTATGTGACTTGCGAACTAAGAAAAACATGTGTGTCGCCCTTTTTCAGGCAGAAAAGTGTAAACTAAGATATTAATGCAGTGATTTTGAATAGAATTTGAGCAGTCCCTTTTAGTTCTCAGCGGTGAACACTTCTGTTCGCGTGTGTTCCTCTTTTCGCCGTGAAGATACGTTACGCTTTCCGCAATAATTAGGTTAAATACTTTTTCTCTTTCGCTATTACGACAATTTATCGTTAATTCCGCATATTTGTTAAGTCGTTGTTGTTAATAAATGTTTTGTTAGCTTAATACTTTTATTTCTCGTTTGCACAATCCTTCATATCGTATTTATTAGTAACTATAAAACCAGACCAGATAACTCTTAGAACCAGTTGCCCTAAAAGTTCACTAGTTTGTTAATATCGAAGGACTCTCTGCTTTGGGACATATGCGTGTGGTCCTAAAAGATTCACCTATGTCCAATTAGGAAAAAGGTAATAATTAAACCCTTTTCGCTACTGTTGGGGTGAGATGCAATAAAAACTCACACCATCTGTTGGTCTAAGACCGTCGATGGGTCGATCGAAGACACGTCTCGAAGTTCGCGCGTCTTGCTCGTCTTGTACGAACCCTGCGTCACAAACGATTGCCCTCCGCACACTAGTCGATTCAGTTTTTATAAATTAACTCATTTTTTATATAGTAACCAAAACGACTATTTCGATCTGTGAAGAGTACGCTATTATTACATTTTTATACAGTTGCATTATACAGTTGAGGATATTTTTCTACTTCCTCAACGAATTTTATAATAAACATCTAGAAACCGAAGTTCAATGTTTTCAGAATTTTACATTACAAACAATATATTTCCACAAAGCTAATAGTACTACAATCAACGAACATAACATTCACCGATCTTTAGAAAGACTAAAATTTAATGTAAGGCAAAAATCAACAAAAATGAAGCAAACAATAAAATAATGACTGTAAACGTGCGTCTCACTCGAACTTTCTCGTTCGCTTCAGATCGCATGGAACGAGAGTCGTATACGACGAGGAGATTTGCAATCCTAAACGCTCCGTGTACGGAACTCAATGCCACAACGAAGGAACTTAAGTGACGGGGAGAGAGAGATCTACGGGATTGGAATCGAGTCGATTACTTCGAGCGTCGCTCCATGTGCGGAAGGCCTAAATCGACCCAGATTTTTGGTTTTGGTTTTCGCATTGGTTGTGCTTATTCGGACATTTTTGTATGTACCTATATTACAAGACTTTAGTTCGCGATAAATGTTATTAATACGGTGGAAATACAGTGGAAATTGGTCTGGAAAAAGGCAGAAATGAAGTAACGCACGTTCAGTTTAAACTCTACTCAACGACTCAGTTTATTATTGACATATGACATATATACATGTATGTTGCATAAACTGCAGGGGTTAACTTACATAATATTTTAAACTATTTCTAACACCCCCACTAGTTTGAAATATACGAACCAATAAAAACAATATAGGTTCTACAGAATACTACTACTTACAATCAGTAATACCTAAATATTTCACAAACTTACAATGTTTACATGTGCCTAAAGCCTTAGTTAAAATATCAGTTGGCATTTCATTTGTCTCTAAATAATCAATACTAATGAAACCGATTTCTACAGCTTCTCAACAAAGTGATGACGGCCATCAATATGTTTCGACCGTTTATGAAATACTGGATTTAACATTAACTCTAAAGCACTTTGACTATGGCTATACAAAGAAATACAATTGTTAGAACCTGTTAATTCTTCTAACAAATTTTTTAAATAAATAGCTTCTTTCGATGCTTCTAATAAGGCCATATATTCTGCTTCTGTACTAGAAAGAGCAACAGTTTTTTGTTTGGTACTCTCCCATGGCCCATGAAACAACTGAATTAGAAAACATAAAACAAAAACCTGTATAGGACATTCTATCTAGAGTATTATACCCTATTCCACGAACATACGCCTGTTTTGGATTACTTCGACAACAAATATTTTACTGTGCAAAATAAGAAGAACGAAAGTAAATTGCAAATTACATTGTTGTTTATTGGAATAATTATTAGCGCCATTTACTTTCTTATTTCTTATGTTGCACAGTAAAATACTCGTTGTCGAAGTAATCCAAAGCAGGTGTATGTTCGTGGAATGGCCCATACTACCCCAATCTGCATCTACAAAACCCTCTAAACGTTTTACACTTTTTTCAAATTTTAAACAAAAATCTTTAGTTTTCTTTAAATACCTTAGTAATCGTTTTGCACTCTTCCAATGCACATCATCAAAACAATTATTGAATTGGTTGAGATAACTAACGCTATATGAGATATCAGGTCTCGTCATTACAGCTAGATACATCAAGCTCCCAATCAATTGTTGATACGGTGCAGAGAATAAGCAATCACTATTCTTATCAAGATTCAAATTCTTTTCCATTGGTGTTTCAACACTTTTGCAATCAGCCATACCAAACTTTGACAATAATGAATCAATATATTGCTTTTGATCCAAAGTAATAATGTTATTAAATTTATCAATACAAATATTCATACCTAAGATTTGCTTAACTTGACCTAAATCTTTTAACTTAAAATTTACTGCTAAATCTTGTTTTAAAGTATCTGTCTCAGTAATATCATTAGAGAATATAAAAAACTCATCAACATATAATGCAATTATTGTAATTAAATGATTATTAGACTTAATGAACATACAAGGTTCAAATTTTTACTTCTAGTAATTTAAGTCTTCTAACACAGTTTCTACTTTTTTATACCAAACTCTAGATTATTGTTTTAACCCATAAATAGCACGATTTAACTTTAAAACCTTTGTATCATCTGGTTTTACGAAACCTTCAGTTGCTTCATAAAAACAGTTTCAATTTAAATGGCCATGCAAAAATGCTGTGCTGATATCCAAATGAGAAATATCTAAACCAATATATACAATATATACATGCTATTAACAAACGTAAAGTCGAATGTCTAACAACAGGTGAGAAAGTTTCAGTATAATCAATACCTTCTTTTTGCGTAAAACCTTTTGCTACTAACCTAGCACGATATATTTTTTTATTTGCATTGTCACTTTTGACCTTAAACACCCACTTAGTCTCAACTAAAGCACTTTCACTGGTAAATCTATCAAATCCCAAGTATGGTTTTCTTCTAGGCTCTCCATTTCTTCTAGCATCGCCTTCTGCCACATGCTACTATCAGCTCTGGATAAAGCTTCTGCTACAGATTTGGAATCTCCCTCTGGAAATATCTCTCCTTCCAAACTGTCTGTAGTACTTATATAAGTAACATAATCAGTAAAGTTCTTTTTTGTTCTTTGTCTTTCAGATCTTCTTGGCTCTATCTGTTGAAGTGGTTTATCGTTAGATACATTATCTGGTACATAGTTGCTATCATTTGGATCATCAAATTCTGAATTGCTATCTAAAGTACCATCAGATAGTATGCTCTCATTATTTACTATGTGATCATTCGGATCTGAATTTAAAACGTTGTCCCCCACTTCACCTAAGTCTTCTTCGTTAAAGATCTTTGACGATCTCTTTTCTTTTGGGATATGAGTCATGGCTACACTACCAAAAATTCTACTTACTTACTTAGTCCTAAGCCTTTCTACCTTTAGGTGTAAGGCTGGTGGAGTTGAGTTTGGCATTGTGTGGTTTTTTTTAAATATCTATCGTTATCGATAATCGTTAAAGTTAAAAAGTGTACTTGTGCGAAAACAAAAATTCTAATGTGACTTAAATCTGGTTTCTTTTTGTAAAACATTTCATAAGGTGTTTTTGGCAAATTACATACCATAGACCTATTTCGTAAATAGCTAGCTGTACTTACCGCCTCTGCCCAAATCTGTTTCTCTAAGCCTGCATCATACAACAAACATCTAGATTTTTCTACTAATGTTCTGTTTAGTCTCTCTGAAAGCCCATCCTGCTGGGGACTATAGGGATTTGTGGTCTGGTGGACAATGCCTTGTGTTCTGAGGAAACGTTCAAATTCTCTGCTGATATACTCGCCACCATTATCTGTACGTAACACCTTTATCTTCCTACCCAGTTGCTTTTCAACTAAACACTGAAATTCTTTAAATGTATCATATACTTCATCTTTTGTTTTAAGAAAATAAACAAAGGACATGCGACTAAAGTCATCTTGCATAGTCAGAAAATATTTTGAACCACCTATCGATGCTGTTTCCATTGGACCTGCCAAATCGCTATGAATAACATCTAAAAGTCCAGTAGCTCTAGTACCTACATATTTAAATGGATTTCTGGACTGTTTGCCTTCATAACATACTTCACAATTTTGCTTCTCAATGTTTGTTTGTTTGCTATAACTCACACCATCAACTAAACCATTTCTCATTTTGTTCAGATAGTTGGAATTGATATGTCCAAGCCTTCTGTGCCAAATATCACCAGACACTGCCTGTCCGACACACATTTCAATTTCTGCGATATCAATTTTAGGTCTGGATCCAGCGTATGAAAAAAAAGTTGATTAATAGCAAGCTGAAAATTTGTTAATAGCTTAAGGGTGTCTAGTCGTATAAACTTTGATATATGGGAACACTGAACAGGGGCAGTTTTAATTGTGGAACAGGCTAAAAATTTGGAACGGTCAGACCACGAAAACGGCACATTTATTTTTCCGACAGAACAGACTTAAGCTCTCCGAACAGAGATTAAACTCTCATGCAAAAATCAGACTGCTGTTTATCACCTGTCATAATTCCTGTCATTTGACATATTCTACATGTTCCACTCATTAAAACTCCCATTTGGTGATAAATAGCATTCTGATTTTTGCATGAGAGTTTAATCTCTGTTCGGAGACTTTAAGTCTGTTCTGTCGGACAAAATACATGTGCCGTTTTCGTGGTCTGACCGTTCCAAATTTTTAACCTGTTCCACAATTAAAACTTCCCCTGTTCCAGTGTTCCCATATATCAAAGTTTGTCCGACTAGACACCCTTAAGCTATTAACAAATTTTCAGCTTGCTATTAATCAACTTTTTTTTAGACCTATTTTGTATACACCATTATTCAGGAAACCTTTAGCAACTAAAACCTTATCTTTATTGTAAATCTTGCAACATTCTTTCTCGAATTGAACAGAATTACCATTTTCGATTAATTTACCAACTGATAGTAAATTTGTGGTCAAATTTGGTACATATTGAACATTTCTAATATCTATTTCAAAGTTTTGAGTACTTACTTTGCTAAGAATTCTAACCTCGCCACAACTGTGTACAGAGAGTCTTGTACTGTTTGCAACTACAATATCTTTTAAAATAGGTTCTCTTTGATTTAATAAACAATCTTGTCTGCATGTTAGATGAACACTTGCTCCACTATCTAGGATCCAATCTGCCGTATTGAACTGTGTACTAAAAGAGTTAACATTGAATGCATTTACCTTATTTTCCGAATTGTCTTCTCCAGGATTTTTGTTTTTCAGGGACACTTTAACATGTAATGACCGGCTTGCTTACAACTATAACAAATGATCTCACTTTTTTTCTTATTTGTGGATTTGTTATTATTATTTTCAGCAAATCTGCCTCTGTTGTTTACATTTTGCTGTTGATAGTTCTGACGTTTATTCGAATTGGCATTATTGACAGCAAATGTACCAACTGTCGAAGTTCTGTGAGCACTGGCCTCTGGAATCATGTTCATTAGCTTTGTTTTATAGAATCTGCTGTCACTTTGATACCTGCGCTTTCTATTGCCATCACCATGGGACTAAAGTGGTCTGGTAACCCTGCTAAATCAGATTTCCGATAAGTGACGTTTCTAACTTTATACCTGTTTTCGCAAGCTTTTGGGAAGTTTCCATTATCTGATTGACATAATCTTCCATGGACGAACAATTTTCTAACCGCAAAGAAATTAAAATACGAAGAAGTCCAATTTTTCTCGTAAACCCATTATTTTCATAGAGATCTTTTAGTTTATCCCAAACTTCTTTAGCTGTAGTTGCTTCTTTAATATACACATACAATGTGCATATTATGCAATGTGCAATGAAGGATCTAAAGATAACACAATCTTTGCTTTGGCTTTTGCAATTAATACGGTGTCGGTTCTCCACCTTCTACACACTTACTTAGACCTTCTAATATGAGGAAATTTTCCATGGCAAACGACCATTCATCATAATTTTCACGGCCATGTAGTTTCGGAATAGACGACAAATAGGTGACGGCCATATCGTAACTTTACACTGCACAACTGTACTGTTTTCTGTTACAAACCTTCTATCGCTGTAAAAACCAAACACTGGCGCAACAATCACTTCTCAGCCCTATTAGACTTTTCTGGGTCCAAAACCTGTTATTAATGCGGTGGAAATATAGGAGAAATTGGTCTGGAAAAAGGCAGAAATGAAGTAACGCACGTTCAGTTTGAACTCTACTCAACGACTCAGTTTATTAGTGACATATGACATATATACATGTATGTTGCGTACTCTGCAGGGGTTATCTTACGTAATATTTTAAACCATTTCTAACAATAAACTCTAAATAAAAGGAAGTGAAGGTATTGTGTGTGTTTGATACCTGCCGCCTATCGCTGTATCTATTGGACTAATTGGGTGAGATTTTCCATTTTTAAAACTTTTATCGCTGATCCAAGGTAAACCGCTCTGCTCAAAGACATTTTATGGTCAAAAAACACTTTTGTAGACATTTAACGTGGATTCTGTATCTCTCTGTGTAACTTAGACTCTTATTCTTTCGCGGTGTTTGATAATTGCCAAACAATACTCTCCAGTGTAATTTAGGCTTTGCCGCGTATCGATTGACTCTCTCGCCGTGTGTGCTCAATCGAATTCGGGATAAAAATGGAAGACCTCAAGAAGAAGAGGACGCATTTGAAGGCTAAAATTACAAGGATCGAAAACTGGCTGCTACAAAAGCCCACTACGGAAACTGATGCGCTACAGTATTAGTTTCGGCAAACAGAATTAAAAACCTGTTTTTTAAAATATGAAGAAGTAATGGATCAAATAGACGAAATTGATGAAGCCGGCACTGAAGCAGAAGACAGGGTGACAACGGAGCAAAAGTAAGATGGACGAGTTATTGTGGGCCCCCCTCCCTCAGATCAAATAGCACTCAGTCAACTGTAGCCACTGCTAAGGTTAGGCTTCCCGAGAGCATGCAAAGGTACTCCTGGAACTTCTCTGAGTGGAACTCGTTCTACCAGCTCTTTGAGACGCTAATAGTGAACAATGAAGAACTTAATAATGTGCAACAATTTATTTACCTCAAATCGTTCCTCCGAAATAAACCCCTCCAGTTGATCGACAACATCCAAGTTGTCGAAGAAAATTTCGACATAGCTGTAGAAACTCTTAAAAATCGCTACGAAAACAAATCGCGGGTGATTAGCTTACACATTCAAAAATTGTTAAAGGCTCCATCTCTAGTTAAAAGTAATTCAAAGGTATTACGCGAATTTTTAACTCTAGCTAAGCAGACGCTGCTCGCTTTGAAAAATATGTCCGTACCAATTGAGCATTGGGATTTATTATTAATCAAAATATTTTTACAAAAATTAGATTTTGCTACACATAGGGCCTTTGAATATGATATTGGGACAAAGACCTTACCTACCCTTTCACAGTTTTTTAATTTTTTCGAGAAAAAGTGTGATATTCAGGAAAAATTAAATGTTTCAGACAATGATAAGAAGGTTAATAACAGGAATCAATCAAAAACATCTTTCTTCTCATCAGTTGACCAACAATGACACTCTTTCTCTGATAATAATTGTATTTTTTGTAGAAGTAATGCTCATAAGGTTTATCAGTGTAACGATTTTAAATGCCTCTTTTTACAGAAAAAATATAATTTTGTAAAAGGTAAGAAACTGTTTTAATTGTTTGGGTAGTAAACATTTCTCTCAAGATTGCAGCTCTACTCGATCATGTACTTCATGTGGGGGACGTCATCTCTCATCTCTCCATGGTACCTCTGAAAATGTCTCTTCCTCTAGGAACATTAATAGGCAATCTCTCTCTCGTGAACGCAATGCTTAAACTCCCCAAAGTTCTCAAGGTGCTTCTCGTATTGTCGCTCCCATATCTACTCAGCATTCTTTTAATAATCGCCGCCAAAATGAAGCTTTTACTAGCTCATTCAGACCTCCTTTAGATGTGCAAAATTCTCCAGATTCTCAGGCAGCCACGTCTCTCTCCGCTTTATCAGTTAAAACTGATGTACTGTTGGCTACCGCTTTAGTAACAGTTTATTCGAAAGACGGCAGACCCATGCATGCCAGAGCGCTCCTAGATAATGAATTATTGACTGATGGATTTATTCGCTTAGGAAAGAATCTTCCGATTCTTCAGAATATTCACTTAGGGTATGTTATTTTTGGGTTTTTGGTACACTTAATCCTCATGTTTTTCACCGTAATTCATATTTGGCTATCTCTCAGTCAAATGTTTCTCTTTTTGTTCAGTCCGAACCCGAAGAGAATAAGTTGGATAAGTTGATTCAACAATTTTTCGAAATTGAAGAAGTTCCCCTCGCTAGTAAATTAACTCCCGAAGAAGAATTGGCGGAACAAATATTTAGTAAAACCACTCTTGTGTTACCTACAGGTCGCTTCCAAGTAAATCTTCCACTTATCTCTGAAAATGCTAATAAAATGTTAGGTGAATCTTTCAAAATGGCTCTTAAAAGATTTATGAATTTAGAAAATAGACTCTTAAAACGAAATACATACGCTCAGTATAAGTCTTTTATTAATGAATATCTTCTTCTCGAACATGCGAAAATAGTGCCTCTCTCTCTAACCAACGGAAAGTTAGAAAATAAATATTTTCTATTGCATCACTGTGTGGTTAAGGCAGAATCCTTAACAACAAAGCTTAGGGTTGTTTTTGATGGTTCGATGAAAAGCTCTAGTGGTTATTCGCTCAATGACATTCTACTCAAAGGTCCTACCCTTCGACCGGAACTTTTTGACATTTTGCTTCGGTTTAGATTGTATTCCTTCGTTTTCACAACGGATATACAAAAATTGTATAGACAGACTTATGGAGCTTACGGAGCCCACCGATCTCGTCTTGTTGATTAAAAACAACCCTCCTCCTCTAGCGCTTCAACGCGGGGGAGTATGTTGTGAAAACAACAGTTAAATTAATTCGCCTTTATTTAAATCTCTCTTGTAGATTTTTGGGACAATCTGTATGTGGCTTGAAAATATATTTTCTCGTTTTATTTCTCGTTTGCACAATCCTTCATATCGTATTTATTAGTAACTAAAACCAGACCAGATAACTCTTAGAACCAGTTGCCCTAAAAGTTCACTAGTTTGTTAATATCGAAGGGCTCTTTGCTTTGGGACATATGCGTGTAGTCCTAAAATATTCACCTATGTCCAATTAGGCAAAAGGTGATAATTAAACCCTTTTCGCCACTGTTGAGGTTAGATTCAATAAAAACTCACACCAATATTATAAGAGTTGATTTTAAAATGTTACTTTATTTGCCAATATATATTTTGCAAATTTGTAAATGGTATCTACATCATTCACTCACAGGTTTATATACCACAGAACGGCAGTTTACGCCAGTGGCGCACAACCCTCCTAAACGCTCTATATATACACGAAATTTTCGATTTTCTAAACCTGATTTAATTGAAAAATGGGCTAAATCCCATCTTAAAGTTTAGGAAAAGACCCGTCGATCCATATATCAACCATCCATTTTGATCCGAGGGTGTGGAACCCTCTAAAAATGGCCCTCCCCATTTTTGGTCTGTTCTCGTCCTCAAAACTCCCAAAAATTTCAAAAATCTTAGGTTGATCTCTGCAGCTTTTGATATTATTAATCATTACCTTTCCAACAAATGTATAATATTTTGAAAATCGGTTATACCGTTCAAAAGTTACAGAGCTCTGAAATTTGTCTCGATTTCTATTTAAAAAGGGGAAATGTTTGTATGTATGTTTATCTACGCTATTTCATATTATATATAAGTTTTTGGTTTGTGAAACCTGTCACTATAGATAGCAGTGCGTGAATGATTTAACGTGTGCGGGAAGTAACAATGTATTTTAAATGGGATTTACTTTTTCGCACTGTTTTTTGGCACACTTTCATATAATCAAATATCCTTAACTTACGCGTTGTCATTGTGATGACATGTGAGCAATAAATTACAACAAAAGTTTTGGCAGTTTTGTGGTTTGAAAGAAGTTAGAGTTTTAATGTCAAAGTTCTAAGAATTGTAGAATAGAAATGAATTCCAGTGACGAAGAGTTACAGTTTTTTTATTTGTTGATCGTAGATAAAATATTGTATGAAACTGTGCGTGAAGTACTTTTTGAGAACTTAGGCGATGTATACCACTCGCACCGCTGTCGCTCGTGCTCTAAACATCGCGTGCTTTCGCAAAAAGCATACTTCACGAACTGTTTCATAAATAACTATTGTATGTTTGTATGTGTGTGGAAAAGTTACACCGATCTAATTTTTTTTTCTATGTCAGCGTTTAGACACCGCGATAAACCCGAGCAATTTATCGATATAGATCGAGTTGCTTCAATTTATCGTTGTTTGTAAACGGTACATCGCAGCGATTTATCGGAATTGGAGTTGGATTGGAGTTGGTATCGGATTGCATAAATTTATTGTAATGATCGATTTGTTTCAGTTTATAATCAATCGCGACAATATATCGCAGTAAATTGCTCGCATTTATCGCTGCGTCTAAACGCCACTTATGCTTCAAGAGGGGGACAGGGCCGATTCAGAACTTTGTAGTTTGTGACTTTTGACCACTCATAAGACAGCTATAGCACTAGGTAGGTACAATAGGACATATTTTTTGGGTGAATGTATCTCAGATTCAAAGAGAGATAGGAAAACTGTAAATACATTAAATCAATAGCCCTCGAGTTTAGCTTTCAAATGGTGCCCAAGTGGTCGGCATCGGATATACAGTGATGAGCGCACTAATAACCGGCAAAATAACGCAAAATATGGAAAACGTAATGCATTGTGAAATAAAAAGAGATGAAACTAGTAGAGGTGGAAATTATCGATATATACGTATAAATTAACATTACATTACATAGTTCCCACCTTTAGACGTATCGGATGAGTATGATGACTGTCACTGTGACAGGAGAATTTTATAAACTAATCCTGTCATCGACGTCTAAAGCTGGGAAACTATGAAATGTGATGTTTGTTTATATGTTTATATCGATAATTTCCACCTCTACTAGTTTCATCTCTTTTTATCTCACAAGTTAATATGTTTTCCATCTTTTGCGTTATTTTGCCGGTTATTAGCGCGCTCATCACTGTATACACGGCTCACTATAGTCGAAAAACTGAAAAATTGAACTTTTAAAATTTTGGTTTTTCGACAATTACTCAAAATTTCTATTTACGAATTACGCCAATAACTGAACGTTTGTAGGACTCCAGACTCTATACCTCGTAACTGGGAAAATTCGAATATTTAAGTTATAGGCCACATACGTGTGATAAAATCTATATCCGATTGGTTAAGCTCAATAAATCGTAGTTTGTTCCTCTCCTGTTAAAAACGTCAAATATTTGTTCACTTTTGACATTTTGTTTTACTCACAAAAATGTACAGGATGAGCAACTGGACAAATTCAATTGAAATTAAACGACGCACATGAATTTATTTTCATTAATTTTATTATGTTATAAAAATATCCCTAGACTTTTCCGATGTGTACGTATTTAGAAAAAGAAACTCTTCTTAGTCTATGTAAGAACAGCAAAGTTTGCTGTGTAAATCCTGGTCTCATTTCAAATAGAAATGATAATTTCTAGAAAAAACAAATAATTGGACTTCGTAAGTCCTAGGTTTTCACTTAAAGTGATCGAACGTAGAACCGGAAGTCGATATTTGAACTCTTCGTGTAACTTTGCGTCGATTGATATACGATTTCACTAATTTTGAGTCATTTTTACTACACTTTCGATGATAATAGTGAACTTGCATAAAATTTTAAATTCGAAAAAAATGTTATAAATCACAACAGAACATAATTTAAAACATTTTCCAAAGATAAAAAAGTTGATTTTGTGCTCCGTTTGGCCCCTAAAGACGTAAATTGAAATTATTGCAACTAGCCCAAAACGCGTCGTGACGTCATATTATGGTTGTGTGTTTACATTCTGCAGCAACAAAGTAAACAAAAGTGTATATAATTTTAAATTAGATATTACAAACGTCAGAATAAAATACGTTTGATCGTTTGAACTATTTTAATTACATAGAAAACTTGTACTTTTACAAAATGGCACTAAACAACACGTATAGTGTTTTCTTTTATTTTCCACAGTAAACCTTCTTTCCTTTCCTTCAAAAACTGTATCAAACTCCAATCTCAACAAACTGGTATATATTATTCATCATCATCATTATCATTCAACCCGGATCTATCCACTGCTGGATATAGGTCTCCCTCAGTCTTCTCCATGCATTTCTGTCCCGTGCTGTCTGCATCCAGTTTCTGTCGATCCGTTTGATGTCATCAGACCATTTGGTTGGCGGACGACCTCTACTTCGATATGCCTCTTGTCTTGGTCTCCAGTGTATTATTCGCTGTGTCCATCTATTATCTGACATTCTAGCTATGTGTTCAGCCCAGTTCCACTTTAGGGTCATAATTCTTTCTATGGCATCCGTTACTCCTGTTCTCCGTCTTATCTCCCTGTTCGTAATTCGATCCCGACGAGAAATGTCTAACATTGAGCGTCCCATGGCCCTTTGGGTAACACAAATTTTATTTCTTACTTTCTTGGTTATTGTTACTGATCAAAGACTTTTCTTTTGAGACACATAGGTAGTTCTGACTTAAGGACATAGCTCAGCTTTCCGAATGCCACCCAAGTGAGTCCTATACGGCGGCTTAGTTCGCACGTTTGATTATCTCTTCCTATGCGTATCTCATGCCCTAAGTACTTATAAGAGGTGGTTTCTTCAATAGGCATGCCATTTACTGAAATCTTTTCGCTTAACACAAGATTTGTCATGATTTGAGTTTTTGTATGGTTGATTTTTAAACCAACTTGTAAGGAGGCTAGGTATAGTTTCTCCAGTTGCGATACTGCATCATTGATGCTGTCAGCAAAAAGAACAATATCGTCAGCGAATCTCAAATGACTAAGTATTTCTCCGTTGATATTAATTCCTTTTTCACTCAGATTTGCGTTCTTAAACATATGCTCTAGTAATGTTGTAAACAATTTTGGCGCAATTGTGTCTACCTGTCGCACTCCCCGTTTTATTTTAAATGCGTTGGTCTTTTAATCTGCCAGTTTCACAGTTGCTGTCGCATTTTGATATATGTATTTAATCATGTTTATATAGCGATGATCTATACGACACTCTGTTAAGGATTTTAACATTTTTTGATGACTTATGGTGTCAAAAGCTTTTTCGTAGTCAACAAATATTAGGACTAATGGCTTGTTATATTCAACACTCTTTTCTATTAAGTTCTTAATTACTTGTAAATCATCATTTGTGCCATATCCCGCTCTAAAACCTGCTTGCTCTTTTGGCTGATAGAAATCCAACTTACTTCCTAGTCTGTTGGTAATAACTCTTGTGAATAGCTTATATACTTGTGGCAACAAGCTAATGGGTCGGTAGTTTCTAAGGTCGCTGATATCTCCCTTCTTGTAGAGTAAGACGATTTCTGCGTTGTTCCACTGCGTCGGTGTTATCGCTTCGCACAGACATTTATTAAATAATTTAGCAAGTGCCAGTAGAAGTTTATTTCCTCCTAGTTTTATGCTTTCAGTCATTATTTTGTCTTCACCTGGGGATTTATTGTTCTTCATCTTTTGAAGCGCATTTTTAATTTCGCCAATAGTAATGTTCGGCATTAACTCTGAGCCTTGATTCTCTATTTTTGGTAAAGGGCACCTTTCATCGGATTCACTTATTTCATAAAGTTGTTTGTAGAAGTCTTCTACTGTTCTCACTATTTATTCCTTATCAGTCACAGTGTCGTCTTGTTTATTTCTTAACTTGTAACGTGGTAGTTCTTTTAGGACGACAGACTCAGTAAAACACAGGTTGAAAATAAAGCAAATCTATTAACTCTAAATTATATACAAAATAATTCAAAACAATAATTCAGATTTCTATTCTGTCCCAGCGAAGTCCTCCCCCGGATAGGCGTCTGTAACAGAAGAACAAAATTAACAGCGATATTCAAATATATATTTATCGGGGGCTCGCTCACTACGCTTGCCTCCGTTGAAATACGAGTCGCAAATTACCTCACTTCGGTACACCTTGCGTCTCGAGTTGGCCTGCATAAGTTTGCGAATCACGTCAAAACGGTGCACGTCGCGACTCAGGTCGGCCTGCCTCGCTCACTTCGCTTGGCTGGTTATGGAGCCCAGAACGGTCGTTCAGGCCAGGACTGACTGATTTCTGCTTGCGACCTTCTTAAATATCCGTGTGCCGGTGTTGTCTCGGAGAGGTGGAACTCGGTGAGGGCATCTGCGCGAATTGAGAGAATCGCTCGGTTCCCAGTGTCGAGGCGTGTTCAGCATATCGGCATATCATTACACCCCCTCTTCTTCGAAAAAAAAAGAAGTAACATACCTTTTTTTTTGTCTACAGTCGTTTGATCCCATCTATTCCTCTGGGGGCTCGTCCGGGATTTCTTCTCCCTCCCACGGCTTTAAATCTTTTACATGCGCCGTCATCTGCTTGCGGCTACTGCTATCGGCAAATTTCAGTTTTACGATTACTGGCGATATCACGGATGTTGCTATGTATGGTCCCGAGTACTTTGGCGCTAACTTGCTGGTGAACGCTGCGCTAGCCGATGATAGATAGTGTTCCTTTTTCATGACACGGTCTCCTGGATGTGGCCGCCAGTCTCTTCGCCTTAAATCGTAATGTTTCTTTTGGTCCTCGAAAGCGTGTTCCATGTGTACTTTTGCCAATTCCCTTAACGCTTCTAACTTGCTTAAGTTTTCTGCGTATCCCTGTATACTTAATGGGCACAATCCTGGGCACAAACACTAACACCCCGTCTATTAGACGGAAATCACACTTTGAGCCTAAATATCTTTCGAATAACAACCTGCCGCACATTCCCGAATTCAACACCCCCTCATCTATGATACTACTAAAGAACAACCCAACTTGAAAAGTCATAAACGGGTGACCTTCAAAATTTTCTAGGAAGGGAAATATCCCACTTTCGACAAGTAATGCCGTCTGAGAGACGGGGTGTTAGTACTTAAGGGTTAAGAGCCAACAGTAGCGCGTCACCAATATAACTTCGGGAGATAGTAGCACACATTTTTTCGAAAGTTCTGCTAAACTTTGGCAACAGTGTGTCGGGATTATTTGACATAACTTGAATATTGTGACATTATACTCATAGTTGCGCTAAATGGAAGTAATAGAAAACAATTTTATTATAAGTAAATAAATATTTATAAAAATAAACCAAAATACAACGGCTATTGCATTTAGAGATCTGACGCAGGTTTGTCAAAATGACAGTGAATATTTCTGTTTGTTGCCTAATCTGTTATTAGTTATAATATGTTCGATTTCTTGTTAGAGATATCAAAAATTTTAGTAGTTCCAATGTTACAGAAAATCTAGGCATGGGATAAAAAAGTTTATTCGAAGAAAGTATATTTTTTTTGTTCTTCTTAATGGCAGTACAGGCTCGTTTTTAATATTGTATTTAATTATAGAGTAATTTCCACATTCTTACATATTTCTCTGATACAGATACTCTGTACCGCGATTCTTTACTATATTACGAATATGCGTGCCAAATACCTCGACAAAATATTCAAAATTAAAGCCGCAATCTTGGACCGCGTTTTCCGTTTTTGATGACGCGCTACTGTAGCCTCTTAATACATTTTTTCTTAAAAAATGTAGTTTCATTTTGTATCCTTTTTTGAAAAAATATATGTAATAATTTATTATGCATGTAAGGAATTAAGTTAAACATTATAAAATATAAAGATATGAT
Source organism: Diabrotica virgifera virgifera (assembly GCF_917563875.1). Classification (NCBI taxonomy): domain Eukaryota; kingdom Metazoa; phylum Arthropoda; class Insecta; order Coleoptera; family Chrysomelidae; genus Diabrotica; species Diabrotica virgifera. The sequence continues at coordinate 99,727,218 of NC_065450.1, read as the reverse complement.
TTCAAGATTTTGTCAAAAGCTTTAAAGGTGAATTACTCAAAACTTTTCAAATAAGGCTTAGGTCCTTTATTGCCCCAACCTCTTCAATTATTCTTCTCTGACACAACCTACTTAGAGTTGCTTTAAAATGTTTTCTTTATCACCAACTGATCAATTTTTTATTTAATCCCAATCGTTCATTATCTCCACTATTGAAAAATACGTAGTTTCTTCTTTCTGTGTAGAAAGTTCCTCTTTGTTTGGTCTCCTGAATAGGTGCAATATGTATCATATGTATTCAACGTGTCTTTTAGTGTTCCTACTTCTAAAGTCTCTCAAACATTCCATTCCTCATTCATAATCCTGTTTCGCGTCTTGTTCGTTTCCAAATTTTCCTGTCCGTTGTACTATGTTTTAATTAGTTTTTTTTTTCTTTCTCGATCTTTTCGGTATTATACATAGTTCTATTTCCACCCATTCATCGTGTATACATATTTTCTAATATTCAACCTTCCTATCATGACCTTTCACTTTTTCCATTTTCGCGAAGTCTTTTGGTTCCTAAGAGGAGTTTACAAGTAAGTCTGTGTTATTTATTTATATTTTGATATACCCCTGTCTATAGGTTTCTCAATGTATTTCAAAACTTTGAATAATACATAATTATACCCGAGAAGCAATCTTCAAATACACATTTTTGCGCATTTGGAGTTTTTTCAAACTCTCAATGGTTTGTAACATTGCCTAATTCAGTTTTTGAAAACCTTAATTGTCAAATTTTGCTTGTTATTTGTACATATTTTGTCTCCTTTTTCTCTCTTTTTTCAAGGGCAGGTCTTCCGAGAACGTAAAGAATTAATGATACAATCTTTACTTTATCGACTGCTACCCGGAATAGTGATCTGGTGCTAACTCGACACTATTACCTAAATTTACGATGTTTTTATTTTACTTAATCCACGGTTACTTTATTTTACACAAAATGGCAGAAATATTGCCACTTACTCTTCTAGATATTTTAATAATATCAGGTAGGTACCTATTCATTTGGTTTGTAGCTTATTGATAGTCTACAGAATTTTTAACATTCTCGTATAGGTTCTGTTCACGTTTCGAAAGCTTTTAATCTTTTAACACGTGACTTCCGTTAGAGTTTATCTTAATCATAAAAGAGAACGCTAAAGACATATTATCGGAGCAAGACCATACGGAGTGGAATTTACTAATTGATGTCTTGTTATAAGTTTGTTTAATTTTTTAACGCATTAGTTGATTTATGTCATTATCGGACACTCACAGATACATTTTGATATTTTCCATGCCAGCATGCCACTTTTTTTAAACTTAATTAAAATTTATGTTACTTAAACCTTAAATTCTTAACGTAGACAATATAGGCGAGCGGCACACCCCTAATTTGAGGCTTAGAAATCGAAAAAGCGACCATAATAGGTGAATGGCAAATTTGAGTCATTATTTATGTTTTAGAGGTCGCTGAATCCGAATATGAAGTTTATTTTTATCTAGAATTGGTGGAACATGTTCAAAGATCATTTAAAGCAATAATGCGAAAAATCAATTTTGATGATTTTTCAACTTCAACTCGCTGTATCTTTGGTCGATTTAAACATTTCCTTCTGAAAATTTTACTTTATAATCTTTACCATGACTTTTATATTATATATTATTATGTATAAAGTAACATAACTTTTTTCCTAATGCACATTTTGACTTGAAATTTTCCAGAAAACTTCTTTATGACGTATTCCTTAATACTGTGTCGGTTAAGATTATAAAGTTAAGTTTGTCACCCAACTTGTTTAAGTAAACAAGAAATTAACGAAATCTGACGACAAAATGTTTAAAAATTAACAACGTCTCTTTTAATTTGTGTTAACATCTCGGATAAATCTCCTTGTTATCTATCATCTCAAGGCGTCTCTAGTTTTCATTTTACAACATTTATTATCTATTTACTTATTTATAGGTACCTTTATGTGGTACACATGAATCGGTAGACATTAATGGTAAACCATTCATCTGTACTAGTGATGTAACGAATGTCATTTTTTTAACATTCGCGAATACGAATGCGAATGCGAATATCTGCTACTGACATTCGCGAATGCGGATGCGAATGCGAATGTCCAGTTTTTTAATTTGTTTCTATTTTTGTAATGTTTCCTAAATTTTTAATGAAAAGTTAATTGATATTTAGTGTAAATCAATCTGAATCTTAAGCTTTATTACATAATACCAAATAATAAAACAAAATGAAAGCTGATAATGTGATTATACCAGGTTAAGTTCTATCGATCTATTGCCCTTCATTTGTCCAAAGTTGAACATAGGCCTCCCCCTTATTTTTCCACCCTTCTCGGTTCAGTGCTAATTCTGTCGATCTGGTCCCTGCGTATCTCTTTAGGTCATTCGACCATTTCGTCTGTGGTCTGCCCCTTTCTCTTTTGTAGTCCCAAGGTCTCCAGTGAGTTATCGCTTCATTTCATCTTCCGTCTCTTTTTCTGCTGCTGTGTCCTGCATATTTCCATTTGAGAGTAGCTGCATGTTTGACGTTAAGTTACCTTTTCTTAATAAAAGAAGATGAGAAATGAACCGATTTTGATTTTATTAACCCAATATTATCTTAAAATTATTTTTTTTTCTGGTTTTCATATTCGCAAAACATTCGCTCAAATTTCGCGAATGCGGATGCGAATGCGAATATGCAAAAACATGCGAATATTCGCGAATACGAATAGGAATATTCGTTACATCACTAATCTGTACTGTTGAATATATTTAATTTTGGTTTATTCATTAGAAACAATGTCAGAATAGTAGGGAGGAGAGTATGCTAAATTTGCAGTTACTCGAGCGTTATGGGGACCTACTCGGTTGTGAAGAGTACGCCCTAAAACCAAACAAAGATAAGTTAAGTTCTCCATAAAGTGGGGGACTTTCCATTTTTTAATTTAATTTTCCATTTCCAATAACCGTTTTTTCCGATTATAGCGCCATCTCTGCATAATTCGAAAAAATGTCTTTTGAATAAAAGTTGCTTATTTTTACGTAAAGAATCCAAATCTGCAATAAAAATTTGAGGCTCCTGTTTAAGATTTTAAAGTACCTAACCCTCACCCCACCTCCGTGGGGGTCGTGTTTGGGGTCATTCGATAGATTTTTCAAAAATATTGAATGCATGTATTTTTCGCGGTATTGTATCGCGGGGTTTTTATTTAAAATTTTAAATTTACCCCCACCCCTCTCCATGTGGAGTCATGTTTGGTATCACTCGATAGATTTTTAAAAAATATTGAATACGTATTTTTTAGTTTTTCGATCTGACGTTCATTTCGCGAAATATTGTGAAATATTCGCTTTTTTTTATGAAACTTTGTGACTCGCCCATTTCCTTACGCCCCGCTCAAATCGTCAGATGTTTGAAATTAGTGTTGCCCAAAATCGGTCTTTAGTCCTGTCGCCAGGGGGGGTACAACGGCCTCCTGTATTCAGATGGACTTACCCAAGATTTTTTTATGTATTTTGACCTGTAGAACACGAATTTTTTGGGTAACAGTTGATCCGGGTGTCGATAAGATTGTTATAAACCAAGAAGTTGAGGAACCACATAACAGCGATTTCTTGCAAAAGAAAACATTTTTTTGTATTTTTTGGGCCTTTCTAACAAAAAAATGTTCCTACAAATTTTTTCGTAGGATGCATAGTTTTCGAGATAAACGCGGTTGAACTTTCAAAAAATCGAAAAATTGCAATTTTTGAACCCGAATAACTTTTGATTAAAAAATAAAATAGCAATACTGCTTACCGCATTTGAAAGTTCAAGTCAAATTATATCGGTTTTAATTATTTGTATTGCTAAAAATTTATTATTTTATTGTTAAAACAAAGCTATAAACACCTAGTGCTTGAGTGATGCTTTCAATGATTTCTCATTTAAAATCGAATGAGTAGGTAGAGGAGGTAGAAGTGCAAGCGGCGCTATTTCTACGTAGCATGCATTAAAACGCATGTATTAGGCACGGGAAACACTATGTGTTTATAGCTTTTTTTAACAATCAAAAAATAAATTTTTAGCAATGCAAATATTCAAAACAGATAAAATTTTACTTAAACTTTTAAAGGCGGTAAGCAGAATTGCTATTTTATTTTTTAATCAAAAGTTATTCGGGTTCAAAAATTGCAATTTTTCGATTTTTTGAAAGTTCAACCGCGTTTATCTCGAAAACTATGCATCCTAAGAAAAAAATTGTAGGAACATTTTTTGGTTAGAATGGCCCAAAAAATACAAAAAAATATTTTGTTTTGCGAGAAATCGCTGTTATGTGATTCCTCAACTTCTTGGTTTATAACAATCTTATCGACATCCGGATCAACTGTTACCCAAAAAATTCGTGTTCTACAGGTCAAAATACATAAAAAAAACTTGGGTAAGTCCATCTGAATACAGGAGGCCGTTGTACCCCCCTTGGCGACAGGACTACTTGGTCTTGCAGTCTTGGTCTTGTTCTTGCGTTTTCGCAAGACCAAGACCAAGACCAAGACCGCCTAATTTTAGCAAGACCAAGACCAAGACTTACCGTGCAAGACTTGAGCAAGAACAAGACTAAGCCTGCGAGACTCTTGCGTCTTGCAGTTAGAACTGAGGGTCGTTTTAGGGAGTATATAAGTTCGGCTATATTCTTAGATACTCTATGAGAAACAAAAAAAATTGTATCAAAAATTTTGAAAATTGGACTTATGCGCATTACGAACAATACCATAAACATACATAGCGAATCAAAATATCCATTAAAAGAACACTCGACACATTTGACATGTACTGAGAGGTCATTATTATAATGTAAAAATAAAATTTTTTAGTCATACGCGGGGCCCTTTTCAAGAAATGATATAAGGTAGTGCTAGAAAATGTTCGATGGAACACCGTACTTATGCGAATGTGTACTCTTTTGTATGGTGTCTAAGGTTAGACTTTAACGGATACCCTTCTCAAAAACCTGGAAGCCTTTGAAACCTTGGTGTATCGGAGGATCCTACGAATAAGTTGGGTGGATAGAGTTCGTAACGAAGTTGTTATACATTGGAGGGGAAAAATTACGGGAAGTCATCAGAACAGTAAAAACTCGCAAACTTGATGAATATTTTTTTGGCCATGCTATGAGGTGCTATGTGCTATCCGTATTATACTACGGGATGGAAGCGTGGACACTGAAGAAAATTGACGTGAGAAGACCGGAGACATTCGAGATGTGGGTGTACCGAAGAGTGCTGAAGATCTCATGGGTAAATAGAATAAGCAACGTAGAGGTAATGAGACAGACGTATGCATAAGGAAAGAATACGTATGCATAAGTATGCATAAGAAGTACTTCTAACAATTAAGAGAAGAAAACTGAGATATATGGGACATGTGATGAGAGGAGATAAATATCTAATACTCCACTTCATTATGTAAGTAAAATCCAGGAAAAAGATTTATAGGAAGCTGATAGCTGATTTAAGAGGAAACAGTAGCGATCAACAGGTAGCGAAAACGCGTTCCAAGATTACGGCTGTAATTTTGAATATTTTTTCGAGATATTTGGCACACGTATTCGTAATATAATAAAGAATCGCGGTAAAGAGCCCAATTTGAAAAATATATTAATATGTGGAGATTACTCTGTAATTAAATACAATATTAAAAAACGAGCCTGTACCGCCATTAAGAAGAACAAAAAAATGCACTTTCTTCAAATAAACTTTTTTATCCGATGCCTAGATTTTGTGTCATTTTGGAACTACTAAAATTTTTTATTTCATTAGTATGTAGTTCCAAAATGACACAAAATCTAGGCATCTGATAAAAAAGTTTATTTGAAGAAAGTGTATTTTTTTGTTCTTCTTAGTGGCGGTACAGGCTCGTTTTTTTAATATTGTATTTAATTACATAGTAATTTCCACATATTAATATATTTTTCAAATTGGGCTCTCTACCGCCATTCTTTATTATATTACAAATACGTGTGCCAAATATCTCGAAAAAATATTCAAAATTACAGCAGCAATCTTGGAACGCGTTTTGGCTACCTGTTGATCGCTACTGTTGGATGTAGTAACAACGAATTATTTAGAGCCGCACTCTCAAAAGTAAAAATCGCTTTGATGATTGCCAACCTTCGAAGCGGAGACGGCACCTAGAGAAGAATGCGCCACCCAGAGAATTATAATATACTCCATTTAATAATAAAAGGCAAAGGAGACGGAAGAAAAGGGTCAGGTCGAAGAAAAACGCCATGGCTTAGAAACTTAAGAGAGTGGTTTGAGAAACTCCAGCTTACATTTTCCGAGCTGCCGCCAACAAAATTACTATAGCCAATTTGATAGCCAACACTCGATAATCGAGCACGGAACATGAAGAAGAAGACATGTGTGAATAATTTTATTCCACTTTAAAATTCCTGAAATTCAATTACTCATCAGTACCAACTAACCAGCATCTGAAAGAATTACTAAGAAGTGCTGTCACCATTTATTCACTAAGATTTAAAGAATTATCAAAAGAAGTAAAAGAAATTTATAATATTTAAATTTAGTACAAATAGGTTGTACTTTTATTTACACGTGTTCAATAAATATTCTGTACAAAATTCTGTAAAAAAAATTTTAACACCTCTTTTGCATAACTTTTTAATACGCATTTAATGACGGCTTCTAAAAAATTTCAAATTTCTATCAAAGAATATCAAGGACTTTGGCCACCCCTGTTACAGACGACAATTAGATAAGAATTAATTATTGTTTCATTAGTAGATAGAGATCTAGATCTAGTACTTACCATTGCAATCTAAATCACTTTGAGAATCTGGTTGATGGAAAAATGAAGAAATTTTGGGTATTATCTTCTTCAAAACTTCTTCCTTTTTTTGTTTCATTTTTCTTTTCATCGCTCCACTCAGCTACACTCTTTTTATTTCACTAATTTTTTTCACTTCATAATATTTTAAGAATTTAAAATTTAAACTTTCTGAATCGACTGCACAAATTGAACCTAATAAACCTAATAAACCCTAATAAACCAAACTCAAAAAATAGATTTGAAAACAGATTCAGTTTTTTCAACAACACTTGTTATATAAGCCAAGGGTGACTGGACAATGAAAAAATGGGCTAAACAATAAATATATTAAGTACACGCAAATATACCCAAAACAATACATATACACACTGTTCCAAATCGTCAAGGATTAAGCGATAACAAAAATTGCAATTTGGCCATTTTACAGTGTGTCACCGCCAACGGTAAATGAACCATGAAAAGTACCTAACTTGAAAACAAAAACAAAGCTTCTTTGTTGTTATGGAATACGGCGGCAAATGGATATATATTATGATTTACAATACAATATTATAGATAAAGAACCCATTATACTAAAAGGTCGACATCCAAACAATACACTGTTTCAAAGCGTTTTATTAGGGAAATTGTAGAATATTTTGTTCAATTTTTTCCATGGAAGTTTTGTTTCGACATGCAGCGCCAAGGCCCCGTATAATATGCCGGATATCGTGTAGACATAATACCGAAATATTATTTTAACGATATATGTACACTTCTCCAAGAAATTAACGCACTACCCATCTTTATTTATACGTCCATGGCACCACCTTAAAAATGGGTCATTTTTAATGTCTCAAATTTCCTAAACCTGTTGTTATTTAAATTTAAGTGATTTTTTTTAATATTTGGTCTTATTCTATTCTTTATAAATATCGCAGTAATAATAGATATTGTTGCTAGACAGGTCAATTTTGTCAGTGTATACCGGGTGTACCAATCAAACTGTGTTTTTTCTCACTCTGTGGAATATTCTAGCATTATGCTAACTTATTATTCTAGCATGCAATAATAGCATACTGAAATTAAAGCCCAACTAAAGCCTCATATTTTCTTAACATTATGTTTTTTTATTCATTCACTTATATTGGATAATAAAAAAGTTAGGTACTTTTTTAACTATCCATGTTTTTCATCAATACAGAATGTTTTTAAATAAGTACGGCAAATTTTAATTGGTAATTCTGCACGAAAAACTAATGACAGTTTACTTCATAAACGTTTACTTTATAAATGCTTTGTTTACCAAATAGGGAGGGGTTGAAATTTTTCTTACAAACTGACGATTTATTTATTGCTCTAAAATCGGCTGAAATAAGCAAATGAAGTTTTGTGGGTTTTAAGAGGTAGTTTTAACTTTAGTTAGTTAGAACATAACAGCGATCACTTTAGATCGTGGGTTCAAACCCCACCCGGTGTCAGTTGTTTAGATATTTATTAATTTGGCTAGTCTTTACTATGGCTATGATATTCAAGCTTAAAATGTACCCCTCTGTTACGTTGTTCTAAGATATGCAATAGGCTAATGGGCAACTGCGAGACTTGCAAGACTCTTGCTGCAAGACCAAGACCAAGACCAAGACCAGGTGTACTGCCGCAAGACCAAGACCAAGACTGTCTAAGTCTCGTCTTAGTCTTGCATTTGGGCAACACTATTTGAAATATACATTGTTTTGCATGTACTTAACTTACCTTATCTTAATCTGAATATTCTGAGTTTTTCTAAGAATAGATTTTTTTCGGACCCCCCTTAACGAACTCCTCTGTATTAAGAGCCAATATATGGTAGAGGTACATTTACAGGGTAAAGTACAAGGTTTCTCCCCATGTGATAATCTGACGCGCTCGAGTAACTGCAAAAGTCCCCGCTTGGGCTCCCCTACCATAAATACAATGATGTATTTTAAATGTGTTTCTTCATAATTCGATTAGAGTCACTTAAGGTTTTCACCTAAAATTTCGTTAAACCTCCATCGATCTTTATGAAAATTGGTGAGTAGTTAGAAGATACCTCAAGAAACAGAGCTGACATGGTGCCAATTTGTGCTTTTACCCTGAGGAGGATGCCCCCCTTTTCTGGGGTAAAATTATTTTATTAAAAATACCCCCATAAATCGATAGAGGGTCCAATTTTAAGTAAAATTTGTTATATGAAGTTATTCAAATAAGTCAACAGTTTTTGAGCTATTAAAGATCAAAAATTTTAATTTTTTTTGAAAAAATGCATGTTTTAACAGGTTTTTTTCCTAAATAACTCAAAAACAGTAGGTTTTTAAGAAAAGTTGTCATTACCAAAACTGTAGCTAATAAAAAATCAAATGAACACATTATTATAAAAACCTTTAAGTATTTACACAAAGTGACTTATAGGTAATTGAATATATATTTTTTTTCGACGAGTAAGTACTCAATTCTAAGTATTCAAGCCAAGCCTAAACAACAGGAAAACGATGCATTTTATTAAATATAGCTACTAAACATTTTTAAAGTACATACTTGGAAATACCTATCAAAAAGATGTCGATAACATTAAAATTAAGCAAGTTATGATGAAAATAAGAAGACCCTTTCGAATTTTTTAGGAAAAAATGAAAAATGAAGCATACGTCAACAAAAATTAAAATTTGTAGTAATCCCTATAAAAAAATCAATGGGAAAATCCCAGTAGCTGGCTGTATACCATAATTAAAAATCATACAGAACAAGTAAAAACCTTCCTTTTTACAATGGTATAAAAAGTTTATTGAAAAACTATTAAAAAGTCATCCAAAAGGATTCGCAAAACGTTTTCGATCTAGATCAGATCACCTTCAGTGCGTTCTGCTTAGTAGATGAAACTAGCAACCTTATAAAATAGGTGACATCGAGAAATATGATTTACATGTTGATAAAATGATGTTAGTAGCGACACTAAGTCGATGTTAAAAGATACATTTCATAAGAGTGCTCAAAGGGCAACATGACTCACTCCTCGATTCAAAACTTTCTTTATTTGAACATGTGTAGTGACCTCAAAAGTTTTGAAAGATTTACAATGCATATTTTTGAAAAAAAAAATGTGATTTAAAAAAATCAGAGTTTTTCAAATTTTCGTAAATTTCATTTTCTTTTGATAATAACTCCCAAAATAGTCGATATACGTAAGAAATGGTAAAGAACTACATTTTAAAAATGTATAAACATTTTCCTCTGGTTAAATCGGACAGTGCAGGAAGAGTCTATACCGGTTTCGGGGATTTTTACCCCTCATCAGTAGTCCCATATCCTCTTCTCTCCAAGTCAACCAGGTACTTCGCTTTGGGCCTTTCCGGATTGCAAAGAAAGAAATACCACGGATATCCGGAATGCAAAGAAAGGCCCAAAGCGAAGTACCTGGTTGAATTGGATAGAAGAGGATGTGGGGGACTACTGATGAGGGGAAAAATCTCCGAAACCGGTATAGACTCTTCTTGCACTCTCCGATTTAACTAGAGTATAATGCTGCTTCGTTTTCGGATTGCAAAGAAATTGAAAATGTTTATCCATTTTTAATTCATTTACTCTTTTGTGGAGTACTGAGGAAGCTTTCTTATTGGAACTTTTACCACGCAGAGCAGATGGGACGTGAATTATTTAAAATTCCCCCATCTTAATTTCGTCTCGGCACCTGTATGATTTATAATTTTTGAAAATCACGGGGGTAGTAACCAGAGAAGTTTCACCTGTTGTCAATCTAGTGGTGTGAGAACGATATATATTGTTGTTTTCTGTACTACTTGATTGAAAACTGATTTTGTTAAATAAATTTTAGTTTTCCGTTTGAGTAAGCTTTTACTTATGTTTAAATTTTTGTATGATAAAAAATAACCGAGATACAAACGTTTAAAGCTTAAATTTTACTGTGAATATCATGTATCAGGGACCGTTTAACCCTTTGTCTTTAAAAAAATAATTGATTTATAAGATTAAGTTTAATACGATGGTATAGCCCTTGAAATTATCTTTGAAATGGTTGTCAGACAAACGTGATGTCATAAAAACTAAAGGAGTTATTTTAAAGAAACCAATAACATTTTTTTAGAAACATTTTTTAGCAGAGATTTTGTATGTAACAGGGTGCGGAGAAGTCCAATTACTCATTTGTAGTAAGAGATACGAAACAAATTTATTTAGATAAGATTGGGGCATAGATAGGATCTTCTTCTTCTTGTGGTGCTTTCTCCTTTAGTGAAGGTTAGCGACTACACTGGCAAATCTGTCTCTGTCCAATGCGGCTCTAAACAAAGATGTTGAATCAAGGCCGGTCCAGTCTCTGATATTTCTAAGCCATGAAATCTGGCGCCTACCGGGACCCCGTTTTCCGTCAATCTTAGCCTGGATGATCAGTTGCGCGAGGCGGTACTTTTCGTTTCTCATTATGTGTCCCAGGTAGCTAACTTTTTGACTTTAAAATGATTTTCAGCAGTTCCCTATCTGTAGCTATTCTCCTCAGAACATCTTCGTTGGTGGTGTGGGTTGTCCAAGGTATTTTCAAGATTCGTCTATAAAGCCAGAGTTCAAAGGCTTCTTACTTGTTCATCAGTGTTGTGTTGAGTGTCCAGGCCTCCGTTCCATACAAAAGTATTGACCACACATAGCAATGCAGAAAACGACATCTAAGGCTGATATTAATGCTACTGTTACAAAATAAGCTTTTCATTTTGATAAACCCCTGTCGGGCTATCTATATTCTCGCCCTTACTTCTTTTTTATAATCAAGTTGATTGTCGAACCAGCAACCAAGATATTTGTATTGGCTTACGTATTCAAGCTGTTGATGTTTCACATATATTGGAAGAGGTAAATTTTTGTTCCTTTATATTTTCATAACTTTGGTTTTCGCAGTATTGATCTTCATCCCCATTTTTTCACACAACTCTCAGTAACCCTATCCAACAGTATCTGCAGACTATGGTCCGAATCAGTCATTAATACCGTGTCATCTGCATAGCAGATGTTATTTACTCGTTGACCGTTTATCCTGATTCCTTCTAAAGAGTGCGGTGCGATAAAGCGTTCACAAATTTTACCTCAGAGTAGACGTTAAACAGTATGGGTGATAACACACAACCCTGTCTAACACCTCGTTGTATTCCAATTGGCCTCGACGTGTTACCATTGGTCTTTATGACTTATAGATAGGATCAAAAATTCAAAATATTTCCAAATATACAGGGCCACCCGTATTCATAGGTTGAAACAAACATCTTTTTTGAAGTGAAAACTTCTTTAGGAGCGTTGTGCGATTTTTGGATAGGGGAAAAAGCATTGAATTCGCGACCGTCATCGCTTATGCTATATATTATATGTATGATTAATTATTTATTTATTATATGTATGTATATATATAAAATGTGTAGAGGTATTTACATTTAAAATAAATGTAAAACCTATTTTAGGATGGGGAAAAAGGATTGATTTCGCGACCATCATCGCGACCGCCATTGCTTCGGCGAAATAAATTTTGTGCATATATAGGTATAATATTATGTGTATGTACAATAATGTACATATATATAAATTGTATACAAGTATTTTAATTTAATATAAATGTAAAACCAATTTTAGGATGGGGAAAAAGGATTTATTTCGCGGCCGTCATCGCGACCGTCATCACTTTGGCGAAATAAATTTTGTACGTATCTATATTATGTGTCTGACTGTCATCTCTTCGGCGAAATAAATTTTGTACGTATCTATATTATGTGTATGTATACATAAATTGTATAGACGTATTTAAATTTACAATAAATGTAGAACCTATTTTTGGATAGGGAAAAAGGATTTATTTTGCGACCATCATCGCGACCGTCATCTCTTCGGCGAAATAAATTTTGTACGTATATTTATTATGTATATGTATATATAAATTGTGTAGAGGTATTTACATTTAAAATAAATGTAAAATCTATTTTGGGATGGGGAAAAAGGATTGATTTCGCGACCGTCATCGCTTCGACGAAATAAATTTTTTACGTATTTCATTATAATGTACGTATAATAATAGTAAAATTATTGAAGTGGAAACTTCTTTAGGGACGTTGTGCACTTTTTAGATGGGGAAAAAGTATTGAATTAGCGACCGTCATTGCTTCGACGAAATAAATTTTTGATGTGAACACTTTTTTAAGGACGTTGTGCACTTTTTAGGTGGAGAAAAAGTATTGAATTAGCGACCGTCATCGCTTCAGCGAAATAAATTTTTGAAGTGAAAAGTTCTTTAGGGACGTTGTGCACTTATTAGATGGGAAAAAAGTGTTGAATTAGCGACCGTCATCCCGACCGTCATTGCTTCTACGAAATAAATTTTTGAAGTGAAAACTTCTTTAGGAACGTTGTGCCCTTTTTAGATGGGGAAAAGTATTGAAATAGCGATGGTCATCCCGACCGTCATTGTTTCGACGAAATAAATTTTTGAAGTGAAAACTTCTTTAGGAACGTTGGGCACTTTTTAGATGGGAAAAAATATTGAATTAGCTACCGTCATCACGACCTTCATTGCTTCGACGAAATAATGTTTTGAAGTGAAAACTTCTTTAGGGAACTTTTGCTCTTTTTAGATGGGGAAAACGTATTTAATTAGCGACCGTCATTGCTTCGACGAAATAATGTTTTGAAGTGAAAACATCTTTAGGGACGCTTTGCTCTTTTTAGATGGGGAAAAAGTATTGAATTAGCGACTGTCATCGCGACCGTCATTGCTTCGATGAAAATAAATTTTTGAAGTGAAAAAGTTTTTAGGGACCTTGTGCACTGTTTAGATGGGGAAAAGTGTTGATATAGCGACCGTAATCGCTTCGACGATATAAATTTTTGAAGTGAAAACTTCTTTAGGGACGTTGTGCACTTTTTGGATGGGGAAAATATGGAATTAGCGACCGTCATCGCGACCGTCATTGCTTCGACGAAATAATGTTTTGAAGTGAATACTTCTTTAGGGACGTTTTGCTCTTTTTAGATGGGGAAAATATTGAAGTAGCGACCGTCATAGCGACCGTCATTGCTTCGACGAAAATAAATTTTTGATGTTAAAACTTCTTTAGGGACGTTGTGCTCTTTTTAGATGGCGAAAAAGTATTGAACAAGCGGCCCTTATTTATTCAACGAAATAATCTTTGAAGTGAAAACTACTTTAGGGACTTTGTGCCCTTTTTAGATGGGGAAAAAGTATTGAATTAGCGAACGTCATCGCTACCGTCATTGCTTCGACGAAATAATTTTTAAAGTGAAAACTTCTTTAGGGACGTTGTGCTCATTTTAGATGGGAAAAAATTATTAAATTAGCGACCGTCATTGCTTCGACGAAATAAATTGTTGAAGCGAAAACTTCTTTAGGGACGTTGTGACTTTTTGAGATGGGGAAAAAGTATTGAATTAGCAACAGTCATCGCTTAGGAAAAATAAAATTTTGAAGTGAAAACTTCTTTAGGGACTTTGTGCACTTTTTAGATGGGAAAAAGTATTAAATTAGCGACCGTCATTGCTTCGACGAAATAAATTTTTGAAGTGAAAACTTCTTTAGGGACGTTGTGCACTTTTTAGATGGGGAAAAAATGTTAAGTTTGTGACCGTCATCACTTTGCCGAACTAAATTTCGTACGTATATAATATATATTATGTGTATGTATACATAAATAGCATAGAACGTACGCAACGCGTATATAATATAGGTATAGCACTTCTTTTTGGATGGGGAAAAAGCATTGATCTAGTAATTTATATACTATAAGAAGTTTTCACTTCTGTCGGCACTCACTCCCATGAGTGCTTTAATTTTTTTTAATGGAACACCCTGTATATTTTTATATTTTTGGATTCTTCTCGATATTTTCTTTCTTAAAGTATAAGGTTTTGCAATGATATATGAAGTAGTTTAAAAGATAACCTTTTTTAATTTCATAGCAATATTCACACCCTGTATTCCAAGTATTCCACGATATACCTAACTGCTTTTATTTGTGAGTTATTGTAGATTCTTGCCAAACAATAATTACAACAACAATATATTACGTGAAATGTTATTAGTTTGTCCTTGAAAATATTCAATTAAAAATATTTTTTTCATGATTTTCGATGAGAGGAGTAGTTGCTAAAAGGGCTGAAAAATTAATAAAAATTATAAATCATGCAAATAGGCGTTAAAAAATATTTATTTTATTCAATTAAAAGAGATTACTTCCGCCAGAATGCTGAGATCTGCATTTTTACCATTAAAAAAGGGCGTATTTCACTTCTAAAATGTAAAAAGCGCAAGTTGGCACTATATCACTTTTGTTTCTTGAGGTATCCTCTAACCAGTCACTAATTTTCATGAAATCGATGGAGGTTCAACTAAATCGGAGGTGAAAATCTTCAGTGACTGCACTTTCAGAAATATAAAAAATAATTTAAAAAAAGAGTGGATTTCACCCCTAAAATGCAAGAAACGGAAGTTGGTACCATATCATTTTTGTTTTTTGAGGTATCCTCTAACTCTAACTGTTCAACAATTTTCATGAAAATCGATGGAGGTTCATCGAAATCGAACGTAGAAACCTTCAGGGCTGCGCATTCAGAAGTATAAAACATAATTAAAAAAAGGGTAGATTTCACCCCTAAAATGCAACAAGCTCAAGTTGGCACCCTGTAACTTTTTGTTTCTTGAGGTATCCTCTACTAGTCACCAATTTTCATGAAAATCAATGGAGGTTCAACTAAATCGGAGGTGAAAATCTTCAGTGACTGCACTTTCAGAGATGTAAAAAATAATAAAAAAAGAGTGGCTTTTACCCCTAAAATGCAAAAAGCGAAGGTTGGCACTATATAACTTTTGTTTATTGAGGTATCCTCAAACTACTCACCAAGTTTCATGAAAATCTATGGAGGTTTAACGAAATAGGAGTAAAAAATTTTCAGTGACTGCACTTTAAGAAATATAAAAAATAATTTTAAGAGTAGGGGTGGATTTTGCCCCTAAAATGCAAAAAACGAAAGTTAAAACTATGCCATCTTTGTTCCTTGAGGTATCCTCTAACCACTCATCATCGACCCGTGCGCGTCCACTGCTGGATATAGGTCTCCCTCAGCTCTTTCCATCTGTCTCTGTTTTGTGCGGCTTGGATCCAGTTACCGATAACCCGCTTCAGATCGTCGACCCATCTGGTCGGTGGGCGTCCTCTGCTCCGTATTGTTTCTTTTCGTGACCTCCACTCGACAACACTCGACAATACGTTTTGTCCATCGGTTGTCTGACAATCTGGCGACGTGTATAAAGCCAATTCCACTTTAGCGACGCGATTTTTTCGATAGCGTCTGTTGTTTTTGTTCTACGACCTATTTCTTCGTTTGGGATTCGGTCCCTCAGGGAGATACCCAACATCTGGCGCTCCATAGCCCTCTGAGTTATGCGAATCTTGTTCACTACCTTTTTTTGTGAGTGTTAATGTTTCCGCTCCATAAGTGCGTACAGGCAACACACACTGGTCAAAGATTTTCCTTTTCAGGCATATGGGTAAGTCCGATTTAAATACATGGTTCAGTTTACCAAACGCTGCTCAGGCTCATCCTATGCGACGTGGGAGGTCGCACGTCTGGTTATCTCTTCCCAACCGAATTTCATGTCACAAGTACTTATAAGATGCAGTCTGCTCAATATCCATTCCATCAACAACAATATTACGATTTAGCACCAGATTAGTTATTATTTGCGTCTTGTTGATGTTAATCTTTAGTCCGACCTCTATAACCTCCGAAGCGTCATATAACTTGTTCAACATTATTATTGCATCATCCATACGATCGGCTATAAGGACGATGTCATCTGCGAATCTCAAATGACTGAGCTTTTGTCCATTTATGTTGATACCATATTCGGCGAGATGGTGTCTCCTTGTCGTACTCCTCGCTGTATACAGAATTTATTTGTTTGTTGATCAGATAGTCTTACGATAGCCGTTGCCTTCTGGTAGATATATTTTATCATGTTAATGTAGCGATGGTCTATTCGGCATTCTTTTAATGATTTTAACATTTTCTGCTGGATTATGGTATCGAATGCTTTCTCGTAGTCCACTAATATCAGTGCCAATGGTTTGTTGTACTCCGCAGACTTCTCTATTAAGTTTTTATTACCAGTAAGTGGTCGTTAGTGCAATATCCGGATCTAAACCCAGCTTGTTCTCTAGGCTGATAAAAGTCTAACTTAGCCTCCAGTCTTTTTTGATAATTTTTGTGAAAAGTTTATATATGTGTGATAGGAAACTGATAGGACGGTGGTTTTTTAGATCTGTTATGTCACCTTTCTTGTGTAATAAATATCCCCTCTGTGGCTCAGTGGTAAGAGCGCCTACCTTTGGATTGAAAGGTCCGAATGGTCGTGAGTTCGAATCTCACCAGGGTCAGAAATGTTTCGTTTATTATAAATTAATAAATGAAAATTTCTGTCCTTGTGGGATCAATACTCACCGGAGGGACCGCAGACGCTCGGATACAATTAGCGTCTCTTTGCAAAGACAATGACGTCGACTTTGTAAAGTAACAAGACACTTACTCAACACACACACACTACACTGAGTTAGTGATAAGTTATACTTAGTCTAAAAAATCATTATCAAATTGACTGGCCAGTTAGTTGTGAAAACCAGTGCCAATAAAATACACACTTGTGTAATACTGCATTGTTCCATTGAGAAGGGGTTCTAACCACTCACCAATTATCATAAAAATCGATGGAGGTTCAACGAAATCGGAGGTAATAGCTCTTAATTCACTGACTGCACTAGATATATAGTTTTTTTTTTTGTTAAACGGCCTAACATAAATATAATCAAAATGAGAAGTATCAATTATTTAACATGCGAAACTAGGGCGTCAACATACGAAATCCCCGCGTCAGGCACAATAATATGAACGCACTGCAGATAGGTACCTGGAATGTGAAATCTATATTATGAAGCAGGGAAGATCCACAATGTAATACATGAGATGAGGCGACTTAAAGTCAATATAATGGGACTAAGCGAGACCAGATGGCCTGGATCTGGCGAAATCGAAGTCGACGGTGCCAAAATATACCTACTACTCAATAATGGCGTCGCAATAGTGGTTGATAGTAGTGTTTGTCAGCCATTTGAGCTCAAAATTGACTTGTTCACATGTTAACTATATGGTGGCAAGTGGCAATGATAGCGGAAATCCCAAAAGACGGCGTGATAGAAATGACATGATGTTTAAGTTCACTTATTTTATCTATGTTTCCATGACGGATCAATTGCAAAGGGCTTTTACCCACATATTTTTGTATGTTGGTGGTTAGCATGTTAGAATCACGTGAGTATAACCTATAACTTTTTAAAACCGTAGTCAAAATTTTAAAATCTTATCGCAAAATTTTAAGTAGGCATTATCTTATCAGGTTATACGCATTTTAGGTAAGCACTGATGATGATCGGTCATCCGATCGAAAACTACTTCTGTGATGTAGCCCTTTTTAGGGATTTTAACCAATATACCTTTATAAAGGATTTTATTCGTTTTTGTATGGTATACAGCCAACTACAGGAAAACTTTTTCCTCGTGGTTTTTTAACTTTTTAAATTTGTTAATAAATTAGGGTTAATAATATGGTTAATGTTACTGAGCAGATGTGACATGAATTATAAATTATAAAATTCCCTCACCTTTCTTAGTCTCAGCATCCGTTATGGCTTGCAAATAATTGTAGAAGCCTCGGAGGTGTAACCAGAGAGCGTTCCCATTGTTTTCAGTCTGGTATGATGTAGAGTAACATTTTTGGTGTTGTTTTATGTGCTATTAGATTGGAAACTTAGTCTTTTGCTAGCAGTTGCCGCTAGGGCATCCCTGCCATTTCGCTTGTTGCAATTCGTAACTGCACTCCGGGGTTTGTCCTGGTTGAGTCAGAGAGAACAACCCCATAGAACAGGTGATCCAATTCAGATATCTGGGCATAGATATATCAAGCACTCACGACCCAGTAAAGGACCTGAGGAGTCAGATCAACAAAGCATCTGCATTGTCATAATGTCTGCGGGAGATAGTCTGGTCAAATCCGTATATACGCACAGATAGTAAAATTAGAATCTACAAGACTTGCATACGACCGATCATGACATATGGCATAGAAGTGCGCGAAGACACCAACAAAATGAAACAGATGCTAGGAGTTGCCGAAATGAAAACCCTAAGAATAGTAGTGGGGAAAGCAAGAAGAGACAGTGTAAACAACCCGCCCGGTTCAAGACCACCTAAAAGAT
The DNA here is from genome assembly GCF_917563875.1 of Diabrotica virgifera virgifera. Taxonomy (NCBI): domain Eukaryota; kingdom Metazoa; phylum Arthropoda; class Insecta; order Coleoptera; family Chrysomelidae; genus Diabrotica; species Diabrotica virgifera. The sequence continues at coordinate 99,708,072 of NC_065450.1, read as the reverse complement.
GGAGGGATAGTTGGCAATCTGCCTCCCAGGAAATTAACCAGAGGCAGTTTTAGAATTAAACAGATCGAAAGATCTCCAAGAAGTAAAAGAAGAAGAAGAAGAAGAAGAAGAAGAAGAAGGGTCAGAGAGAGCAGCATATGTGCCTCCTGATGAGAGACTAATAAGTTTCGAAACCGGTAGAGGTGCTTGCGGCACTCTCTGATTGAACTAGAATATGATGCGGCTGTAGTTTCGTGTTGCAGCGAAATTGAAAATGGTTATTCATTTTTGACAAACATATTAATTATTATTTTAATAAAATATAATCTGTTTAAACAATCTTCTTCTTCTTCTTCAGCCAGTTTGCATCCACTCCTGGACAAATGCCTCCCCATGAGTTCTCCATTCTTCTCTGTTTTGTGCTATTTGGTGCCAGTTTCTCCCCATTTTTGTTTTGATGTCGTCTAGCCATGTTTTTGTGGTCTTCCTCTACTATGAATTATGGTGCAATAACCCCAGTGGTCAGCGATCCCAATCAGCAGTTTTACCTTTTAAATTCAGCATTTTGATTTTATATAAAAGTAATATCATTGTAATTAATTTCAGTTATTTTCGATCAATTAAAAGTGAAGTATATTTGTAAAAGTTGATAAAGGGTCTTTTTAAAAAGTACCTTAGTGAATTTAAACCTTTAAGTGGCACAGTGCAGTAGGAATAGTGGGAGAGTCCTTTAGAAGATCCTCGTCGCTTTTAAACGTTTACCCGCTACGAACCAACTTCCAGGGAAAACCACAGCAGTTCAACCCCAGAAGTCTACGGAAAACAGTGTCAAAGAAATCCATTTATATGCCGAAAGACGATAAGAAGAAAGCAGAAAAGAAGCCAGTTCCTTCGAAAAGAACTGCACCAAAGCATAATCTTCTATCTGTAAGCAAATTTAATATTTTTTCTAATCCTAATTTTATTGCTTCACAAATTTCATCGCTTAGAATTAGTAATTCTCTGGCAACTATCAGTGAATCGATTCCCGAACCTGGTGGTGCTTCTATTTCGAAAAATAACTCAGTTGATAAATTTAGTATAAAAGCTAACGATAGTTCTTCAAATAATACTCCAATAAGCTTAGATATACCATCTATAACTACTACTCCTGCTCCCGCTAGTCAATTAGACACTATGACCGTGGCACCCGCTTCCGCTCTTGTTTTTGATGTCAGTAAACATATATTGTCGTATCTGATTACTGATTGGAAACCATAATGAACAGCATAACTTCATTGAAATTACTACAATAGTTCTTGATCATTTCTGGGATCGTACTAATCCCGAAAGCTTTCAAAATCACATGATGACTCAAGGCGTAATGAATAAAATTAAAGGACGAGCTCAAGAAGTCATTTCTGTATATGGGTGTAAAGACTGGCCTACAATAAGGACCACACTAATACAAAATTTTGCCGACCAACGCAATGAAAATTCGCTCACATGAGATATGGTAAACTTGAAGCAAGAGCCCAATGAATTTCCCCAACAATTTCATGAGAAAGTTGTGACGATAATATAATTTTAGTAGATAGACAACCTGCGTTCTGGCACATCCCCTAAATCGCAACCCTTAAATATTAATAAATGCCAAACGGCTTAACGTAGGATGACGTGTGACGTATCGTTGGAAAGGGGATGAAAAAGGGGGTTGAACGCAGTATGTGGCGTGCGCATCGGAATATGCCAAAAGGGCATTACGTCATATCTTCGTTTCTATTGGTCCGATTTTGACGTAAGAGGGCTCGTCGGAACGGGGAGGGGGTAACGAATAAGTTGAGACAAAAAACAAAGATGGCGGCAGTGCCAAAAGGGCATTACGTCATATCTTCTTTTCTATTGGTCCGATTTTGACGTAAGAGGGCTCGTCGGAACGGGGAGGGGTAACGAATAAGTTGAGACAAAAAACAAAGATGGCGGCAGTGCCAAAACGGCATTACAGCATATCTTTGTTGCTATTGGTCCGATTTTGACGTATGGGGTGTCAAATAAAAGCGGTGACGACACAGAAGCCAACTGTCAATTCTTCTTCTTCTTTTCGTTTGTCAATTCTTCTTCTTTTCCGTATAGTGCCTAACAGAACGTGACATTCGACATCTTTGTTGTCATTGGTCCGATTTTGACGTATGGGGTGTCAAATGAAAGCGGCGGAGACACAGAAGCCAACTGTCAATTCTTCTTCTTTTCCGTATAGTGCCTAAGAGAACGTGACATTGGACGTATGACATGACATTTGGCGTAGGACGTGACATTTGACGCAGAACGTGACATTTGACGTAGGACGTGAATGACGTGAAATTCGACGCAGAACGTGACATTTGACGTAGATATGTGACATTCGACGTAGGACGTGAATGACGTGAAATTCGACGCAGAACGTGAATGACGTGACGTGAATGACGTGACATGTGACGTAGGACATAAATGACGTGACGTGAATGACGTGAAGTTCGAAGCAGAACGTGACATTTGAACGTGAATGACGTGACATTCGACTTGCTATCCTCTGCTGCGCTCTGCTACCGTCTGCTAATCTCTATTACCTTCTGCTCCGCTCTGCTACACTCTGCTGACCCCTTATACCGCTCTGTGATCGTCTGTGCCTTCTGTTAGCTTGTCTCTGATGACGTCTGTACGTCTCTGGTACCCTCTGCTAGCCTCTGTTATCCTCTGTGACCCTCTGCTACCCTCTGCTGCGCTCTGCTACCCTCTGCTGACCTCTGATAACCTCTGTTACACTCTCTAAAGTCAAAAAAATAAAAGACAACATATTTTATTAATATTATTTATTAACAATTATCCAAATCATTTACAACTTTATTGCTATAATACCATACATATTCATTCAAAGCTTGACTTAACAAAGTATCTGGAAAAATTCCACAAAACGCAGTTAAAGCGTGAAGTCGACTATATAAACTGTTACTCTTATGACAATTTTGCTGAATAAAGTATACAACATTTCTATAATACGAAAAAAACTGTAAATTGTCCAATAACGACACTCGTTGAGACACTAAATCAATGTTTGCTCTCAGGATCTGGCTTACATCATCTTCACATAAATAATATTCGATTCCATGTTTCTCGATAGTCAGGAACTTTACATTTTCCATTACCAATTGTCTTAGTTTGCAGAAATCACCACACTCAAATTCGATTGGATCATACTCATCGGAACAGGTGGGCAAAGGTGGTATGAAAAATTCTTCCATAATTTGTATAAACATCTCAATTAGGGTGGTCCACTCGAATGTGTTTAAACTGATTCTTGTACATCACCATGTTGGTACAGAATAATGGATGGAGAAAACTGTCGAGCTGGAGATAGACCAATTTTTATGTGAAAACATCCTATTGGATAGGTAGTTTCCAATAGATAATATGGCTCATCTTTGGCAGCTTCTTCATATTTTTCCAGTACTCGATCTAATTCAGCGTCGTAGATAATTGTCTCTTCACTTTCGTATCCGCTATCTTGAGAAGCCATATTACTGCTGTTGCAACTGAATACACAAGTCGGTTGGAGAAACTCAAACTGAATGTGACGGATGGTTGCTGAGAGAATTTATACTTTTTCAATCCCCCACTCTTTGCGTGTAATTGTCAGCATTTTCTAAAAAATGTATGTCTACGCGGCGTATCGAAATATAGATCCTTAAACTACATCTGAACTAGTAATCCAACTGTTGTGTTTGCTATCCAATCCTAACCATTTAACATACATTTTATTGCCTTTTCGTCTAAGTACTTTTTCAACCAAGTAAATGTCGGGATTTTTTGTTTTCTGTAATTCTTCTTCGTAAAACCCGCCGCTAATCAGTGTACCTTGCATGTCTTCGAGCAAATACGTTATAGGATTCGTTATCTTAACTTGTACAATTCTAAATAATTCTGTAGTCCAATTGGGCGTGTAGGCCTTTTCAAAGAAATGTTTTGCCTTTGATATACGTACAATGTCGCCAACTTTAAATCTTCGTGGACCAGCAATCTTTAAATGACTATAACTTTTGTTTAAAATGGCTTTTTCGTTGGATTTGTTGACATGAGATGGCTTGTATCCTGTTTTACTGTGCTTTGTATTGTTGTATTCCTCAGTGACTGTAGGTAGTGCATCTAGCCATTTGTATGATCCATGTAAACTGAAATACTTGTACAACTTTGCTTTCAACGTTCTAATAACTCTTTCACAAATGGCAGCCTTCTTAACCGTGTAGGTGCTGTAATGATTAATTTCGTGTTTTTTCATTAAATTTTGAAATTTTCTGTTGTAAAATTCGGTTCCCTGATCAGATTGTAGGTTTTGCGGAACTCGTTGAGTATGGGCGAGAATATCCGAAAATGCCCGAGTAATTTCCTCACCTGTTTTGTTCTTTAGAGGGCGTGTCCAAACAAATTTTGAAAAACAATCAATTACAACTAGTATTAGTTTATAATTTTTATTTTGGTGCGCATAAGGACGCATTTCAGCCAAATCCATCTGCCACAAGTCATCGATTCCTTTGATTATTGTTCGTCGACGAGGATAATTTTTTCGTGCTGGTTTATGCAACTCATACACCACCTGTTCCTTTTCTTTAGACATTTTTATAGGATCCTGGACACCCATATAAAAAGCATGGAAAACGGAAAGTTTACCGTGGACAGTAAAGTCCTTTGTGAACATTTAAGTCAAACTTGGACAAAAATTCAATACAAATTAAATGGGGTCAATTCTTTGTTACACATTATGCAGTCTAGGTTGGACTGGACTATTCTAAACAAAATTTCTAAGATAGTCGCATTCAAAAAGTGTTTTTGTGTTAGGAAATAAAATATCAAGATGTTACTTATTATTTATTAAAGATATTACAATAGTTCCAGTAATTTTAAGATAGTTTTTCTTTGCAGTTCTGCCTTTTTATTTAAACCTAAATTCATTAGTTCAGTAATAATTTTACGTTTCTGAAGCATTTTTTCTTTGTATGATTTTCGTATGGCCATCCCACGTTCAGTTTTGTAAAATTGTCTTCTCTTTTCATTGGCTTCATCTTTTCTTCTAATACCTTCCTCACCTCTTTCACACTTGCAGGTTGATTTTACGTGTAGTTCATGCACTGAAGCATATTTTTCTAGATTGCTAACGCCTCTGCTGGCTAGGGTAGAAATTTCATTACGTATACTTGGACAGAATTTTCCTCTCGAATGTAACCACTCTAATTTAAATACACTTCTCTCGTAGTGGGAGTGAGGTTTACCTAAAAGTCCATCTCCATCTCGACGAAGGGGTTTTTGACCATCAGCACATGCAATGTATCTTAAAACACCAACACAATGATCCAAACAAATAATTTTTCTAAATGTAGTTTTTGGATGTAGTCTTTTCCCTGCACGTTGTATTTTCTTCTTGTAAGCCAACATTGTAGATCCATTTGTAAAGTGAATTAATGAATGCAGATGTTCGTGTGCAGTACTTCCGTCATCTGCTACTAAATGACAACGGCAAATGGAATACCATTTTACATTAGGAGCACATGCTAGCAGAGAAAAGTCACTCTCATGTAAGAGTAAATGATACCATTCTCTTGGTGACTCTTCGTAATCCTTTGCCATGTCCGCTGGTGAAAGAGCTTTAATGCCACTGACACTCAAAAGAGCCAGATAGTCACTTTTTGACAAAATAGACATATTTTAACTGGCTATTTAATAACAAAGAACTGAATTCTCAAAACTGTCTCACTAGATTAAGAGTCCTTACGAAGTTGTTAAATTTATCTACCAGTACAGCCTCCCCCACCCTAACTGATTATTTCACGCATGCGCTATTACCATGGTCAAAGTCTCGTTGAATTTGCTGATATGCAGAAAACGTGACGTCACGCTCAGATTTTTTTTATTTCACGCATGCGCCATTAACAGTGGCAAAGTTCAAAAGATCGTTGTCTAGAATTGCTACTAACGATGAGAATCCAACAATTTGACTTGCTGTTCTGGCACACCCCCTAAATCGCACCACCACGTTAGGTTAGGTCAGGGTAGCAGAGGGTAGCAGAGAATGTTGTGGGTAACGCTAAAACATGCTGTGACGCTCTGCTACCCTCTGCTACCCTGACCTAACCTAACGTGGTGGTGCGATTTAGGGGGTGTGCCAGAACAGCAAGTCAAATTGTTGGATTCTCATCGTTAGTAGCAATTCTAGACAACGATCTTTTGAACTTTGCCACTGTTAATGGCGCATGCGTGAAATAAAAAAAATCTGAGCGTGACGTCACGTTTTCTGCATATCAGCAAATTCAACGAGACTTTGACCATGGTAATAGCGCATGCGTGAAATAATCAGTTAGGGTGGGGGAGGCTGTACTGGTAGATAAATTTAACAACTTCGTAAGGACTCTTAATCTAGTGAGACAGTTTTGAGAATTCAGTTCTTTGTTATTAAATAGCCAGTTAAAATATGTCTATTTTGTCAAAAAGTGACTATCTGGCTCTTTTGAGTGTCAGTGGCATTAAAGCTCTTTCGCCAGCGGACATGGCAAAGGATTACGAAGAGTCACCAAGAGAATGGTATCATTTACTCTTACATGAGAGTGACTTTTCTCTGCTAGCATGTGCTCCTAATGTAAAATGGTATTCCATTTGCCGTTGTCATTTAGTAGCAGATGACGGAAGTACTGCACACGAACATCTGCATTCATTAATTCACTTTACAAATGGATCTACAATGTTGGCTTACAAGAAGAAAATACAACGTGCAGGGAAAAGACTACATCCAAAAACTACATTTAGAAAAATTATTTGTTTGGATCATTGTGTTGGTGTTTTAAGATACATTGCATGTGCTGATGGTCAAAAACCCCTTCGTCGAGATGGAGATGGACTTTTAGGTAAACCTCACTCCCACTACGAGAGAAGTGTATTTAAATTAGAGTGGTTACATTCGAGAGGAAAATTCTGTCCAAGTATACGTAATGAAATTTCTACCCTAGCCAGCAGAGGCGTTAGCAATCTAGAAAAATATGCTTCAGTGCATGAACTACACGTAAAATCAACCTGCAAGTGTGAAAGAGGTGAGGAAGGTATTAGAAGAAAAGATGAAGCCAATGAAAAGAGAAGACAATTTTACAAAACTGAACGTGGGATGGCCATAGGATCCTGGACACCCATATAAAAAGCATGGAAAACGGAAAGTTTACCATGGACAGTAAAGTCCTTTGTGAACATTTAAGTCAAACTTGGACAAAAATTCAATACAAATTAAATGGAGTCAATTCTTTGTTACACATTATGCAGTCTAGGTTGGACGTCCATCTCGACGAAGGGGTTTTTGACCATCAGCACATGCAATGTATCTTAAAACACCAACACAATGATCCAAACAAATAATTTTTCTAAACGTAGTTTTTGGATGTAGTCTTTTCCCTGCACGTTGTATTTTCTTCTTGTAAGCCAACATTGTAGATCCATTTGTAAAGTGAATTAATGAATGCAGATGTTCGTGTGCAGTACTTCCGTCGTCTGCTACTAAATGACAACGGCAAATGGAATACCATTTTACATTAGGAGCACATGCTAGAAGAGTAAAGTCACTCTCATTTAAGAGTAAATGATACCATTCTCTTGGTGACTCTTCGTAATCCTTTGCCATGTCCGCTGGCGAAAGAGCTTTAATACCACTGACACTCAAAAGAGCCAGATAGTCACTTTTTGACAAAATAGACATATCTTAACTGGCTATTTAATAACAAAGAACTGAAATCTCAAAACTGTCTCACTAGACTAAGAGTCCTTACGAAGTTGTTAAATTTATCTACCAGTACAGCCTCCCCCACCCTAACTGATTATTTCACGCATGCGCTATTACCATGGTCAAAGCCTCGTTGAATTTGCTGATATGCAGAAAACGTGACGCCACGCTCAGATTTTTTTATTTCACGCATGCGCCATTAACAAGGGCAAAGTTCAAAAGATCGTTGTCTAGACTTGTTACTAACGATGCTAAAACAATTTGACTTGCTGTTCTGGCACACCCCCCAAATCGCAACCCCACGTTAGGTTAGGCCAGGGTAGCAGAGGGTAGCAGAGCGTCACAGCATGTCTCAGCGTTACCCACAACATTCTCTGCTACCCTCTGCTACCCTGGCCTAACCTAACGTGGGGTTGCGATTTGGGGGGTGTGTCAGAACAGCAAGTCAAATTGTTTTAGCATCGTTAGTAACAAGTCTAGACAACGATCTTTTGAACTTTGCCCTTGTTAATGGCGCATGCGTGAAATAAAAAAATCTGAGCGTGGCGTCACGTTTTCTGCATATCAGCAAATTCAACGAGGCCTTGACCATGGTAATAGCGCATGCGTGAAATAATCAGTTAGGGTGGGGGAGGCTGTACTGGTAGATAAATTTAACAACTTCGTAAGGACTCTTAGTCTAGTGAGACAGTTTTGAGATTTCAGTTCTTTGTTATTAAATAGCCAGTTAAGATATGTCTATTTTGTCAAAAAGTGACTATCTGGCTCTTTTGAGTGTCAGTGGTATTAAAGCTCTTTCGCCAGCGGACATGGCAAAGGATTACGAAGAGTCACCAAGAGAATGGTATCATTTACTCTTAAATGAGAGTGACTTTACTCTTCTAGCATGTGCTCCTAATGTAAAATGGTATTCCATTTGCCGTTGTCATTTAGTAGCAGACGACGGAAGTACTGCACACGAACATCTGCATTCATTAATTCACTTTACAAATGGATCTACAATGTTGGCTTACAAGAAGAAAATACAACGTGCAGGGAAAAGACTACATCCAAAAACTACGTTTAGAAAAATTATTTGTTTGGATCATTGTGTTGGTGTTTTAAGATACATTGCATGTGCTGATGGTCAAAAACCCCTTCGTCGAGATGGAGATGGACTTTTAGGTAAACCTCACTCTCATTACGAGAGAAGTGTATTTAAATTAGAGTGGTTACATTCGAGAGGAAAATTCTGTCGAAGTATACGTAATGAAATTTCTACCGTAGCGAGCAGAGGCGTTAGCAATCTAGAAAAATATGCTTCAGTGCATGAACTACACGTAAAATCAACCTGCAAGTGTGAAAGAGGTGAGGAAGGTATTAGAAGAAAATATGAAGCCAATGAAAAGAGAAGACAATTTTACAAAACTGAACGTGGGATGACCATACGAAAATCATACAGAGAAAAAATGCTTCAGAAACGTAAAATTATTACTGAACTAATGAATTTAGGTTTAAATAAAAAGGCAGAACTGCAAAGAAAAACTATCTTAAAATTACTGGAACTATTGTAATCTCTTTAATAAATAAGAAGTAATATCTTGATATTTTATTTCCTAACACAAAAACACTTTTTGAATGTGATTATCTTAGAAATTTTATTTAGAACAGTCCAGTCCAACCTAGACTGCATAATGTGTAACAAAGAATTGACTCCATTTAATTTGTATTGAATTTTTGTCCAAGTTTGACTTAAATGTTCACAAAGGACTTTACTGTCCATGGTAAACTTTCCGTTTTCCATGCTTTTTATATGGGTGTCCAGGATCCTATGTGTGAAGTGACAGATATCATTTTGGTAGATGAGAAGGAACTGTGAACGTATATTTAACAAACAACTAGAAGAATAACTGTGACAGCTGAAAAGAAGAAGAATTGATTTGACTTTCTGACTACACCCTGTACAATTTGCGATAGACGAAAAGAAGAAGAAGAATTAACAGTTGGCTTCTGTGTCGTTACCGCTTTCATTTGACACCCCATACGTCAAAATCGGACCAATAGAAACGAAGATGTCGAATGTCACGTTCTGTTAGGCACTATACGGAAACGAAGAAGAATTGACAAACGAAAAGAAGAAGAAGAATTGACAGTTGGCTTCTGTGTCACCACCGCTTTTATTTGACACCCCATACGTCAAAATCGGACCAATAGCAACAAAGATATGCTGTAATGCCGTTTTGGCACTGCCGCCATCTTTGTTTTTTGTCTCAACTTATTCGTTACCCCCTCCCCGTTCTGACGAGCCCTCTTACGTCAAAATCGGACCAATAGCAACGAAGATATGCTGTAATGCCGTTTTGGCAATGCCGCCATCTTTGTTTTTGTCTCAACTTATTCGCTACCCCCTCCACGTTCCAACGAGCCCTCTTACGTCAAAATCGGACCAATAGAAAAGAAGATATGACGTAATGCCCTTTTGGCATATTCCGATGCGCACGCCACATACTGCGTTCAACCCCCTTTTTCATCCCCTTTCCAACGATACGTCACACGTCATCCTACGTTAAGCCGTTTGGCATTTATTAATATTTAAGGGTTGCGATTTAGGGGATGTGCCAGAACGCAGGTTGTCTATCTACTAATTTTATCATCTAGAGTACGCCAATGAATTAAGCAAAACGTGTTTTTGTACCGCCTCGTACGATATAAAAGTCGGAACGCAAAGCCTAGTTGATTTCGTCAATACAAGGCCAACAGAAACCCACTAATCAAAACAGAGTACAACCGGATCTGTGCCAGGATAAAGAGGGAGATATCTGTCCTAACGGCTCGCCGATGGGAAGATGCTACCTCAAAACTGGACTACAGAGACGGAGGTAAATTCTGGCAAAAATTCAAAGTCCTAACAAAACAAAAATTATCTCAACCATCTCATCTGTTGGTCAACAATCACATAGTCAATTCCCCAGAAGGGAAAGCCGAAGCATTCAGAAATTCGCTTCAAAACAATTTTCAAACGCCAGATAACCCGAACTTTGATCGCATATTTAAATTCAACACAGAATACATAGTAAATGTTACTCTCAACCACTACATTCCAGTCTATGATCCTATCATGGACCCCCTCACCGACAGGGAAACGGAGAGCTTTTGCCAAATCGGCAAAAACAGCGAAACGGAGAGCTTTTGCCAAATCGGCAAAAACAGCGCTCCCGGACCTGATGGCATCAACCGAAGGTGCCTCAAAAAACTTCCAGAGAGTATCATTCCTCTTCTAACTAAAATATTCAATGCATGTCTCAAAAACAGCCACTTTCCTACTCCTTGGAAAGTGGCCAACACCATCATGCTTTTGAAAAAAGGCAAACCCCCAACCGACGTGGAATCCTATAGACCAATCTCACTAATCAATACTCTGGGTAAAGTTCTTGAGCTAATCCTAAAAGAAAGGCTCAATAACTTTCTCGAAAACCACAATATCATACCAAAATTTCAATATGGATTCCAGTCAGGTAAATCTACTAAACATGCATTAATAGATTTCACTACCAAAGTTACTCAAACCATCAACGATGGTTCAATCGCCATAGCCACATTTCTGGATGTGCAGAAGGCTTTCGACCAGGTCTGGCACGACGGGCTTGTTCGGAAACTTCTGGACATCGGGCTACCATTGCAATTTACCAAAATTGTACACTCCTACCTCCACAACCGTACTGTCAGAGTTAAAATAGGCGATCAAAAGTCCACCCCCTTCACTCCACAAGCTGGAGTTCCCCAGGGTTCAGTCCTAGCGCCGCTGTTGTACATTATCTACAACAGCGACATCACTAACCAAAATATCCCAGGTACTCGGCTGTTTCTCTATGCGGACGACACGACTCTGCTCTCAACTACCTCTCGATACAACCCAAGACTCCTCTTCAGAAGAGCCCAGGCTCTGTTGGACGGCGTCGGCGAATGGTGTTGTAAGTGGAGAGTCACGCTGAATGCGAACAAAACAACAACAATTGTGTTTCGCGCCCCTTCTGTGTCAAATAGAATCATTTGTAATGATGACGACCAACACCCTCTGAGTCTGTTGGGAGAAAGGCTTGTTGTTAGCCCGACTGTGAACTATTTGGGAGTACTGTTTACCAGGACTCTCAATTGGGACGCAGATCTAAAGGCAACTTTAGATAGGGTAAGGAACAGGGCCAGACTTCTTAACGCTCTCTCGGGAAAAATTGGCAAGACACACAAGAAGACTCTCATTCACACTTACAAGACCTTTATTCGACCCGTCATGGAGTACAAATCATGTATCTACTCTCTTTGCTCAAGACAAAAACAAGAGAGGTTGTTGAGGACAGAGCGGAGAATCTTGCGTAGATGTAACTATGAGCACTGGCGATATCCCTCAAACGAAATCCATAACATCTCGAACACCCCCAAAATCAGCGAGAGAATAAACTCTCTGAACAGGAACTTCACAATCAAAGTAATCAACGGCCCCCCTTCCGACACACAAGAATCTCTCAAATGTTCCTGTTCATCTTCCGGCCACGTACTCCACCGAAAGCCCAAACGCAAAAATATTCATGTACCGTCCGCTCTAATGCAAACATGCATTGACGAACTCCCGGTGGAGTACGAAAACATCCTTGAGGCTACCCCGTTAGCCTACCGTACCCACCTCTAACATTTCCTCTTCCCTACCCCGAACAGGGAGAAGTTGGTTTTTTGCGGTTTCCCAACTTCATTGCACAATTATACCTGTTCGTCCCAAGAAAATAGCCGCAACTATTTTCTCCACTCGAACGCACACTGTCCACGCTGCGCTCAAAGCCACCTCCTGACCGTCGACGAGGGACGCAGGTTCGCCTGTCGTTGTACAATGGTTTCTAGGGAGACTGGTCGAGAGCAAAGCACGGACAGTACACGTAAATGTCTATGGAACCAACAACAACCCACCAAACTTTCTTCTCTGTTGTCTTCTTAGCCTTCTGGACACCACCGTCCGGCATAACCAAGGATCCAAGAACACCAGGACACGGCGCTCGCCCCAGTGTGTTTTTCGGACTGTTTGCTTTTGCTGCCAACACTAAACATTCACCACAAACCCTGAAGAGGACAAAATCCTAAACAGGGACACACATTGTTCGCATTTCTTCTAAAGCATTTTTCTAGACAAGCAAATCAAACAATGAGATGATGCCTAGTTGATTCATTCTCGATCCGGTCGTCGAAGAGTAAGGTCACTGCTAGCACACCCCACTCTTACCGACGAACAGCGAGAAGCCTGAGAGCACCAAGTGCTGAAGAAGCGGCGCACGGTTAGCCCTAAGCGATTAGTTTGGACTCAGTGTGAAAAACCAACGACGCTTGGCCGTGTAAACCAAAAAGGTAGACGGATTGCGGGGTTTCAGAGGAATACTCTGGCCCTGGGCTCGAGCGAGTTCGCTCGCCCCGAACTCTACCTAGTGTTCACATACGGCTCCAAGAACAAGTGCGAGTAAGGGGGCCAAACTAACCGCGAAAAAGGCTTACAACGAGGGACCCACCAGCAGCAGGGTAAACTGCACCCATCAGGTAGATATAGTCACTGTCTAACGCCGGAAAAGCACGGAGGGGTGGACAAGCCACCTTTATCCCTGAGGTTTACCCCCCAGAACACCTTGAGGCTGAGGTGCCCTCCGATCGCTAGACTTGCATCCTCCCAATTGTCATGCCTTCATCAGTAAGGTCCGTCAGTTCCACCCGGTCGCTTCGTCCTCGGACGACGACCTCGACAAACGTTGCCACCACTACAGCCACCAATACCACCAATACAGCCACCACTACAGCCAACCAGTTCGCTTCCTTGCAACAGGAAGGCACTGTACCACCACCCAGAGGCTACAACCGTGTCACGGCGGAGCTGGACCTCGAGACGCTTAGCGCGGAGATGCAAATCGTCCGCGATAAGTATCGCGAGGCCTACCTCCGCGTCGAGCGGGACGACGCCTCCAACCCCCTTCTGCAGCGATATGCACACGATTTTCCGCCTTTAACACCAGCACAGGCTGGTCCTCAGCGTCAGAGCACTCGGAATGGGCAGGGTGCTATACCAAAAATTCCCACCCAACCGTCTAAACAAGCACCCCAACAATCTCAACAACAACCCACGCAACAGCAACCCTCTCAACAACAAGCATCCATCAGCGCTTCCAACAATCCTGAACCCAACGATTTCGTCTTCCAAAGAAGACAACTAAGACAAATGTCTTATGCCAATGCCGCAGCCAATCCACGCCCCAAAACTCAAGCCAGAAACCAAAATGTTATAAACGCCATAAACGATCCTACTCTGTCCGAATATCTTATCAAAGATCTCCCAAAAGATCTGTGTAACAAACGCACCTTCTTTCGGCAAATAAATGCCACCACTCTCTTAGCCAACAAAATCCATTCTTGTAAAGTACTCTCTCATGGCATTGCACACCTTCGACTTTTCAATCCGATAAATGCAGGGGAGATAGAAAAAGCTATCCACACAGCAACTGGCCAAACCATGGTTACGGTTCACAGCCGTAGCAGAAATGCAAATACTTCCACTAAAGAGCCCACATACCTCCTCTGCATTACTGGTATCGATGTGGATTATTCTGAGCAGGAGGTCACCGACTTGCTCACCGAACAACAATTCCCAGTCGAAAGACTGTGGAGAGTCAAAGCCTACAAAACAGGCAAAGACTCTAAGGTGATCAAGGTGGTGACCAAATCCTTGGAGAAATTCACATCTGCTTTGAGCCGAGGCATAACACTCGACGGCGAAATCTACAATGCCGAACTTCCACATGGCTCCGACCCTACAATCCCCACCCCAAAATACTGCAGCAAATGCTGCATTAACGGACACTCTATCGACGAATGCCCTCAAAAAGCATTCGTCTGCCCCCACTGCGGCGGCAACCACAAATCCAGCGCCTGCACCAAACAGCAGGAACCCAAATGCCCGAATTGCGGCGGCGACCACCCCGCATACTCCAACAAGTGTCCACAAAGACACACTATCCCCTCCGCCCAACACGAAATACAGCCACTAACGATCGAAAGATCATTCCCTCCATTCGAACTCCCAACGGAAACGAAAAACATCCTGTCAATTCAGACTGATCTGCTACTGAACCTGTTGCCCGAACTTCGCGAACATATCGCTGCAATCACGGCTAATCTAATTAGCCAAGTCTACGACCACTCGACAGTGGTCCACGGGTACGGGAGCAATGTCACGGTGACATTCCGCTCCAACCACTAAAACCCTCCCTTTATGGATTTCACCCTAGGCACAGTCAACTGTCAGGGTCTCTCCAAAAAGAGACCCCTCATCAAGAATATCCTGTCGAAGCACAACATCCAGATCCTCGCACTCACAGATACTCTGTCGAAAAGCGATCCACACTTCGCAGGATATTCGATCATCCATCGAAGCCGCTGTCAGGTTTCACGTGGGAATGGTATTCTCGTGAAACACGGAATACCGCACACCACACACACATTCCCACAAAATTTTCGTCCACCTGATGTGGACTTCCTGGCAATTGACGTGCATATCCCCAATAACGAAACCCTCACGATAGTCTCTTACTACAAACACCCGGGTCAGCCACTCAGCAGGCACTTGCTTGAGTATTTTTCAACGCTTAGCAAGGCCGTGCTGATGGGTGACCTAAATTGTAGACACACTCAGTTTGGTGATCACCGTTTAAACCCAGAAGGCATCCGCCTCACGGATTATCTACTAGACCTTCCCATTTTAAGAATCACCAACACTGAATTCACGTTTTTGAACGCCAATGGGGCCTCTATTGTCGACCACATCCTAGTTACTAGTAACATTCTGGATCGGTTCGGGGATAGATGCCACATAGGCGATTCAATAACGTCAGACCACTTACCTCTTCTTGTCGACTCCGACATGCTAATTCCAAAACAACCAAACCCTCCAAGATCTATAAGAGACTATCGTCACGCTAACTGGACTGAATTCCAAAACTTCATCACACAAAATCTCCCTATGTTAGGCGAACTCGACACTAACGATAGTATCGACACCAGTGCAACCGAAATCGAGAACTTCATCACTGAGGCGATCACGCACGCAATTCCACTCAAACAAATAACCTATACATCACCGGCACTTCCACAATACATCATTGCCAAAATCCAACAAAAACGACGTCTTCTACGTCAATACAAGGCCAACAGAAATCCACTAATCAAAACAGAGTACAACCGGATCTGTGCCAGGATAAAGAGGGAGATATCTGTCCTAACGGCTCGCCGGTGGGAAGATACTACCTCAAAACTGGACTACAGAGACGGAGGTAAATTCTGGCAAAAATTCAAAGTCCTAACAAAACAAAAACTATCTCAACCATCCCATCTGTTGGTCAACAATCACATAGTCAATTCCCCAGAAGGGAAAGCCGAAGCATTCAGAAATTCGCTTCAAAACAATTTTCAAACTCCAGATAACCCGAACTTTGATCGCATATTTAAATTCAACACAGAATACATTGTAAATGTTACTCTCAACCACTACATTCCAGTCTATGATCCTATCATGGACCCTCTCACAAACAGGGAAACGGAGAGCTTTTGCCAAATCGGCAAAAACAGCGCTCCCGGACCTGATGGCATCAACCGAAGGTAAAAAACTTCAAAAAACTTCCAGAGAGTATCATTCCTCTTCTAACTAAAATATTCAATGCATGTCTCAAAAACAGCCACTTTCCTACTCCTTGGAAGGTGGCCAACACCATCATGCTTTTGAAAAAAGGCAAACCCCCAACCGACGTGGAATCCTATAGACCAATTTCATTAATCAATACTCTGGGTAAAGTTCTTGAGCTAATCCTAAAAGAGAGGCTCAATGACTTTCTCGAAAACCACAATATCATACCAAAATTCCAATACGGATTCCAGTCAGGTAGATCTACTAAACATGCATTAATAGATTTCACTACCAAAGTTACTCAAACCATCAACGATGGTTCATTCGCCATAGCCACATTTCTGGATGTGCAGAAGGCTTTCGACCAGGTCTGGCACGACGGGCTTGTTCGGAAACTTCTGGACATCGGGCTACCATTGCAATTTACCAAAATTGTACACTCCTACCTCCACAACCGTACTGTCAGAGTTAAAATAGGCGATCAAAGGTCCACCCCCTTCACTCCACAAGCTGGAGTTCCCCAGGGTTCAGTCCTAGCACTGCTGTTGTACATCATCTACAACAGCGACATCACTAACCAAAATATCCCAGGTACTCGGCTGTTTCTCTATGCAGACGACACGACTCTGCTCTCAACAACCTCTCGATACAACCCAAGACTCCTCTTCAGAAGAGCCCAGGCTCTGTTGAACGGCGTCGGCGAATGGTGTTGTAAGTGGAGAGTCACGCTGAACGCGAACAAAACAACAACAATTGTGTTTCGCGCCCCTTCTGTGTCAAATAGAATCATAGTCAATGAAGACGACCAATATCCACTGAGACTGTTGGGAGAAAGGCTTGTTGTTAGCCCGACTGCGAACTATTTGGGAGTACTGTTCACCAGGACTCTCAACTGGGACGCAGATCTAAAGGCAACTTTAGATAGGGTAAGGAACAGGGCCAGACTTCTCAACGCTCTCTCGGGAAAAATTGGCAAGACACACAAGAAGACTCTCATTCACACTTACAAGACCTTTATTCGACCCGTCATGGAGTACAAATCATGTATCTACTCTCTTTGTTCAAGACAAAAACAAGAGAGGTTGTTGAGAACAGAACGTAGAATCTTGCGTAGATGCAACTATGAGCACTGGCGATATCCCTCAAACGAAATCCATAACATCTCGAACACCCCCAAAATCACCGAGAGAATAAACTCTCTGAACAGGAACTTCACAATCAAAGTAATCAACGGCCCCCCTTCCGACACACAAGAATCTCTCAAATGTTTCTGTTCATCTTCCGGCCACGTACTCCACCGAAAGCCCAAACACAAAAAGATTCATGTACCGTCCGCTCTAATGCAAACATGCATTGACGAACTCCCGGTGGAGTACGAAAACATCCTTGAGGCTACCCCGTTAGCCTACCGTACCCACATGTAACACATCCTTTTCCCTACCCCGAACAGGGAGAAGTTGGTTTTTTGCGGTTTTCCAACTTCATTGCACAATTATACCTGTTCGTCCCAAGAAAATAGCCGCAACTATTTTCTCCACTCGAACGCTCACTGTCCACGCTGCGCTCAAAAGCCACCTCCTGACCGCCGACGAGGGACGCAGGCTTGCCTGTCGTTGTACAAAGGTTTCTAGGGAGATTGGTCTAGAGCAAAGCACGGACAGTACACGTAAATGTCTATGGAACCAACAACAATCCATCAAAACTTTCTTCTCTGTTGACTTTTAGCCTTCTGGACACCACCGTCCGGCATAACCAAGGAAAAACACCAGGACACGACACTTGCCCCAGTGCGGTTTTCGGACTGTTTGCTTTACTGCCAACACAATACATTCACTTCAAACCCTGAAGAGGACAAAATCCTAAACGGGGAAGCACATTGAACGCATTTCTTCTAAGCATTATCTAGACAAGCAAATCAAACAATGTGGCTGGCTGGCCTAGTTGATTATTATTCTTGGAGCGTTGATCGAAGAATAATAAACAACAACGAGATATAAGAAGTGAGTTATCCCGACTATTTTCCGCCGTCGTTTTGGTGTGTTGAACGAATCCGACGGTTTTCCATTTATCTATCCTTTTACGAGCGTTGATCGTATTTCCCTACATGTCTTTTCCGCTCGCGAGCTAAGCGAGCTTTCCTCTCCTTATATGTTCGTTTCATATTAATAAATGTAATTCCTAATTCACGCGATCGTCGGTAGTATTCATTCATGTACCAGATATCGTCACATCAACCCGAGCCTAATGTTCGATACGTAGGTTATAGATATATATTATTAACGAAATTAGCGGGTAGTAATTAAGGCTAATTATCTCATCATTTGTAATGTTTTGATTCTAAATAAATGTCTTAAAAAGCAAACCTTCTGTCTTCGGCTGAATTTTTGTTACCTGGAGCAACAAACGCAACGACCACGTTACATAGGCACCTGAGCAGTTATTTTAAAAGGGTTTAAGACATTTAAACGGATTGAACAAATATATCATAAATATGGAGGAATCAGAACGTACGGTAGGTTTAGAAATTGCGGATGAGACGGTAGGCTAGGTATGTAAATTAAAGAAAGAGGATTTAAGTAATGTTATGGCAGAATTTATTTTGGATACGACAGGTAAATTAGACGATCTTCGATCAAGAATGGTCTCACATTTACGATCAAAAAATACCGATATAGTTACCAATATCGTAACTGAGGATCCGCAAACATACGATACACAAACGGAAAATGAACATAGTCAAATAATGGACACAGTTAAAAAATGGGGCTTACATTTTGATGGATCCAAAGACCCCAAATAATTTTTCGAAAGGCTACACGAACTAAAAACCTGTTACCGGATTCAAGACGAGGCATTATTGAAAGCGCTACCAGAAGTATTTAGGGGAAAAGCGATACTATGGTTCCGAAACAACGTCGACTTCTGGGCAAACTGGAACAATTTTACGGAGGATTTCGACCTTGCTTTTAAATCAGCAAACTGGTTAGACGATTTGGAAGACCAAATCAGAAGGAGAACGCAGAAAACAAACGAACGGTTTAAAGATTTTCTATTAGAGCTTCAAACGCTAATCAGAAGGTACGGCAAAATGGACAAAACACAAGAATTAAAAAGAATTTACAAAAACATGCACCCAAATTACAAATCATACATCAAGGAAAAAGATGTCACGTCCGTCAAAGACCTTATACGCCAGACTGAAGAATACGAAACGATTCAAAGTAACATAAGTAAAATAGAGGTAGACAACACTTCACAAAGAAGAAGCTCCCGTTTTAATAGAACGTCCCAGGAAACATCAAGAAACAAACTATTAAACTTCGATAGACGAACATGCTGATGGAAATGTGGAAAGAGGCGCCACCACCGTAATACATGCCGTTCAACGCCGATACTTTTCTGCAGTAGATGCGGAACATTAAATATCTCACACAGAGATGGCAGTTGCCCCAATCCGGGACACAAGGGTCGAGACACCCAGAGGCATCTCGAACCCAAACCAGAATTAAGGTACTCTATCATATCTTGCCGTAATCAGACAACCAATTTTGACAACAGACCGCATTGTTCATTGACGTTCACAAACGGAGAAACGTTTCAAGCACTGTTAGATACTGAATCACAGAAATCTTTCATCGGGGAAACAGCTCGGAAGACCCTGTTAGAAGATAACATAACCGAAGAAGAGGAAAGAACAGATATTAGGCTCGCAGACGGTAGCACTCAAGAAATAAGACACAGACACATACCATATGCCTAATGAATGATGAATGGCGTCAAATTAAGTTTTATTACATGCCAAATCTCTCCTCACAAGCGATACTAGGCATCGATGACATACGGAAATGTGGATTCTGCATTGATTTTTCAAAAAACTCCAACGACAGTAAAGACAGTATAGACGTCAACACCGAATTTGCAACACAAGTCGATGAATTGGATCCCACAATACAGGAACAAGTTACTAGTAACTTTACAGAAACTACTTACAACGACGGCGTCACAAAAAGCCAATTCAACATTAAGCCCACATTAACGCAAGAACAACAAAACAAATTGGAACTTTGCTTACAAACCGAAGTGACCAAATTTGATAAGATTACAGGAGCTACCCCATTAATCAAACACAAGATTAAACTGACACACAACACTCCGATAAAACAAAGATGCAGACCGAGAAACCCCGCCATGCAAAAGATCATAAACGACGTGATAGGTACCATGTTGAAAAAAGGAGTAATAGAAGCCCTACAGCCCCTACAGCTCGCCAATTGTCTTAGTAAAGAAGAAAAACGGTAGTTACCGATTTTGCATAGATTTCAGACGTATCAATGAAATTTCCGAAAAAGACGCCTATCCACTTCCGTACGTCAATCACATACTAGACAAATTAAAGGCAGCAAAATACATTTCAACATTGTATCTAAAAAACGGTTATTGGCAAATACCACTGGCAGAAGAAAGCAAGCCTTTGACAGCGTTCATAGCACCGAGTAAAGGATTATTTCAATTCAGATTCCTTCCGTTTGGGCTACACGCAGCATCAGCCACGTTCCAACGCCTATTGGATTCAGTTATAAGACCCGAAATGGAACCTTATGCATTCGCATACCTAGACGATATCATAGTTTTAGGAGAAACGTTCGAAGAACACATGCAGAACTTAAAACAAGTATTTAAACTATTACAAGATGCAAAGCTCAGAATTAACTTAGAAAAATGCGAGTTCTGCAAAGACGAGATTGTATACCTCGGTCATGTAGTCAATGGGCAAGACATCAAAATTGACGAAAGCAAGATTAAGGCTATCTTCGACTACCCAGCCCCAAAATCTATCAAGCAACTAAAGAAATTCCTAGGGACCACATCTGGGTACAAACGTTTTATTCACGATTATTCTACGAACATAGCACCACTAACGTAATTATTAAAAAAGAAACAGAAGTCGATTTGGGGTACAGAACAAACAATCGCTTTAATCAAGAAACTACTGACACAGGCTCCCGTTCTAATTTGTCCAGATTTCAGCAAGATATTTTTTTCCAAACAGACGCATCAGACTACGGTCTCGGAGTAGCTCTAATCCAGAAAGACGAACAAGGACACGATCGAGTCATAGGTTATACGCCAGCAGGTCTTTATCAAATGCGGAGAAAAACTACAGTGTAACAGAAAAAGAACTACTAGCTATCGCATACGGAATTGAGAAAATGCGACCATACTTGGAAGGGTATCAATTTTCAGTCGTAACCGATCATCAAAGTTTAAAATACCTACAAACCATAGAAAATCCGTCAGGAAGATTAGCCAGATGGTCTATGACATTACAACAGTTCGATTTCGACGTCATTTACCGCAAAGGAGCACAAAATCACTTAGCAGATGCCCTCTCTCGGGAACCAGTAGACTCAATTAGTACCATTACATTCGGAGAACTACAAGATGATTGGTACAAGAAGAAACTAGAAGAGGTGAAAACTAACCCACAACGATTTCCAGATTATATGGTAAAAGACAATCGACTGTACCGACACTTCTGGGATAAATATGACTACAAAGAAACAGATTTATCCAACCCGTGGAAACTCTGTATTCCATCCAATAAACAAAAACAACTGATATCCGAAAACCACGAAACAACAATATCCGGACACTTATGTATAGCCAAAACAATAGCAAGACTTGCACGAAATTACTACTGGCCAAACATGTTTAGAGACACCGCAAAATTCGTCAGAAGTTGTCACAGCTCTCAAATGTACAAACCTTCACAGCAACAGACCCCCGGAAAAATGTACTCAACCTCCATCCCAGAACCACCGTGGCACACCGTCACAACCGACATGATCGGCCCACTACCAAGATCAAGCAAAGACAACATCTACGCAATCGTTTTCCAAGACACTTTTTCGAAATGGGTAGAAATTGTTCCGGTAAGACGTGCCACAGCCAGCGTTGTTTGTCAAGCGTTAAAGGACAAAGTAATAATGAGATTTGGATGTCCAACCAAACTCATATCAGATAATGCCACTTCGCACGAGAACAGAGAATTCAGAAGTCAACTGAAAGAATTCAACATCGAAAAAATCGCAATTCCGCCATATTCCACACAGAATAACCCGGTAGAAAGAACAAACAGGGTAATCAAGACAATGATTGCTCAATTCCGCGACAATACTCACAAGAAATGGGACTCATACATCCCAGAACTGACTTTCGCAATCAACTCGGCAAAACACGACTCCATTGGATTCTCTCCAGCATTTTTAAATTTTGGACACGAACTAGACATACCCAGTAAAATTATAGAAGCGCCTAATCTGCCCGACACTATTCCACCAACA
Organism: Diabrotica virgifera virgifera; assembly: GCF_917563875.1. NCBI lineage: Eukaryota > Metazoa > Arthropoda > Insecta > Coleoptera > Chrysomelidae > Diabrotica > Diabrotica virgifera. The sequence goes on along the minus strand of NC_065450.1, from coordinate 99,685,304 downwards.
ACGTACAAATGGAATAAATTAAGAGAAACTTTCGAACTGGTAAGGATCAATTTGGCCAAAGCGTTTACATCACAAAGCCACTATTATAATCTACGCCGCAGAGAGTGGACACCGAAAATCGGAGACAAAGTCATGAAGAAAGATTACAACATTTCCAACGCCGCCAAACAACTGAACGCCAAATTAGCTCCCAAATTCTCCGGTCCATATACTATTCACAAAGTACTATCCAAAGTAATTTTTCAGTTAAAGGATGCAACAGGAAAAACCATTAACAAAGTTCACGTTAAAGATATGAAACCGGCTCACGACGATAGTTCATGATCCCATTCACTCTCTTAACCCAACCCCAACCTCACACTCACACTCATCACACCAGTTATATAACGACTCGTCTGTATTACATACATTACATACATTATTACATGCATTACATACATTTATCAAAATGGAAGTCATTATCGAGGTCTCAGCAGTGTTGAGGCCGCCCCAGGACAGTGCTGTAAGAATGCCGCCGCCCATTCTAGGATGGAACACCGGACAATATGGAAACGATACAAACGTTAGTGCTAGTGCATTAAAGGATATTTGTGAGTTTAATTTTCATACAGATGTTTTTTTTTCTCTTTTGTTATAGTTATAAGTTGTAGTTAGGTATATAGCTAAAATTTTTTTTTCGGACAGGGGGGTGTGACAATAATATAATTTTATCGTCTAGAGTACGGTGTGTTGAACGAATCCGACGGTTTTCCTTTTACCTATCGTTTTACGAGCGTTGATCGTATTTCCCTACATGTCTTTTCCGCTGGCGAGCTTTCCTCTCCTTATAATATAACATATTATGTTCGTTTCATATTAATAAATGTAATTCCTAATTCACGCGGTCGTCGGTAGTATTCATTCATGTACCAGATACCCATTCATGTCTTACCTGGAGCAACAAACGCAACGACCACGTTACAAAGTGATGTCACTTTTAAACACAATTTCAAATCATATCGAACTCCATAACGACAATGAAGCCGTAAAAACAAGCAAAAAGGGATTCTTTCAACAAAAAGCCCTAACTACGTTCCTAGCAGGATTAAGGAAACCAATAGGATCAACCATACGATTAATGAGGCTGACAAGTCCCGCTGTCGCTCTCCGCTTTATCCAAGAAGAGAACAGTATTAGATACAAAAAACAACCAATTTCTCATTGACAAATAAAACAACTCACATACAACCCAGAGACAGCCGCAGTTCGTAACAGCACCACAATGGCAACAACCCATGCCCAGGCCACAATTACATTAACCATTTTTTGGAAATAATCCAGGGCCGTCATGACCACAACAGTCAACATTTAATCCAAGATGGCCAATACAACCCGCTCGATTCCAACCACAGAAACAACTAGCCATAACAAATACACAACCTCCAAGACCTAACCCATGGGCAAGCAAACCACCGCAACAGTACAAACCAACACCGATGTCTGTATGCACACATCAAACGGGATTTAACAAAGAATAAAGCTTCAGAAATTTTAGACCACAAACACAGCAACAATATGCTTCAAATTTCACCGTAGAAGAGCTGTTTAACATTGAACAGCAAGACAAAAACGACACCAATGCCTTCTATGGAGAACAGGCATTATAGTACCCAAATCAGGACACATATTCTGATGACTACGACGTAGAAGACTACCAGAATGCCCAATACGAGGAGTAAGAAGCTGTATATTTTCCAAAACTCCAAGAGGAAAACGAAGAAACGTAGTCGATCTCAATTCTTATGCAGACAAAAAAGAACTTCCATACATCGAAATCCAAAATCCTCCCCTCAAACTACTTCTTGATACAGGGGCAACCAAATCATTTCTTAACCCCGAAATTGCTTCCAAATTTTATAAAAACTTTATCAAGCATGAACCGTTTGTAGTCAGTTCAATATTTCAAAACCATTCACAAGAATATTGTGACGAAATTCCCATCTTCCTTGAATTTAATTCTAATATTAATCTAAAATTCTACCTTTTTAAATTCCATAAAACGTTTGATGGTCTTATAGGCGTTGATAACTTAAAACTTCTACAAGCACATCTTAATTTCCCAGCATCCACACTAACTACGGCACACTCAGTTCTCCCTATCTTTTATTATGAAACCAACAAGACACAGTTTTATACTGCCGTGCTAAGCCCAAAGGCGGTAACTGATTTTTTTATCGAAAATGAGATTGTTGTATTTCTATGGTAGAACAGGGTATTTAGAATATATTTACAAAGTTCTTGGAGTTGCAGAAGTATTATAATGGGTATCTAGAATATATTTACAAAGTCTTTGGAGTTGTAGAAGCATTATAATATTATGAAAGCTACCTACAAATACAAAAATCTCATTTTCGATAAAAAATCAGTTACCTGCTTTGGGCTTAGCACGGCAGTATACAATTCAATTAGAACCCAGAACAATCACACAAGTACGACTTCCAGTGAAACAAACAAAAGGCACAATACTTATACCGAAACAAGAAATACAGGAGGCGATTTTAAGAGAAACTCTCAGCGAAGCCTGCAATCAACTAGCCTGTACCGAAATGATCAACAACACCGATGAACCTATTCAAGTAGCACTCACCGATCCCGTTAAAAGCAATCCAATAGATATTCGTGAATATCATCTGTACACTTCGGACATCATTCCTGTGGAAACAGAAACCCTAATAGATATTGATCCCCTCATCAGAACAGATCATCTAAATCCAGAAGAGAAGATGCATATCAGACGTTTATGCAGAAATTACGCAGACATATTCCATAATCCTGATGAGACTTTAACGTTTACAAATCAAGTAAAACACCATATAAGAACAACGTATGAAGTCCCAGTTTTCACAAAATTATATCGATATCCACATGTTCATCGAGAAGAAGTTAACAAGCAGATGACATCGATGCTAGATCAAGGCATCATCAGACCAAGTCAGTCGCCCTGGTCATCACCGATCTGGGTCGTGGCGAAAAAACCAGACGCCTCAGGAAAAATCAAATGGTGAATCGTAGTCGATTACAGGAAGTTGAATGAGAAGACTATAGATGATAGATACCCAATCCCAAATATCACGGACATCCTCGATAAACTAGGACGCTGTCAATATTTTTCCATCCTCGATATAGCCAGTGGATTTCACTAGATAGAAATGGCAGAGGAAGATATACAGAAAACAGCATTTAACGTAGAAAATGGCCACTACGAATATCTCAGAATGGCTTCTGGATTGAAGAATGCACCAGCTACATTTCAGAGAATAATGGACAACCTGCTTAAAGGATTCGTAGTAGACATCTGCTTAGTATACATGGATGACATTATCGTATACTCAACCTCGCTCCAGGAACACTTGGTCAACCTTAAGGAAATCTTCGAGAGACTACGAGAAACAAAGTTGAAGATACAGATAGATAAATGCGAATTTCTGAAAAAGGAAGTCGAATTTTTGGGTCATGTCGTAACTCCTGAAGGAATAAATGCAAATCCAAGCAAAATTAAAGCCATCATAGACTATCCCATACCAAGGACAGCAAAAGAGATTACAGGATTTCTCGGACTACTTGGCTATTACAGGAAGTTCGTCAAGGATTTCGCAAAAATAACAAAACCTTTCACCTCATGTTTGAAGAAAGATGCCAAGATAGAACACACTGAACAATTCCTTAACTGTATCAAAATCTGCAAGAACCTGCTAACCAACGAACCACTTCTAAAATACTCGGATTTTACGAAGCCTTTCAATCTCACCACAGATGCAAGCAACTTTGATATAGGTGCTATCCTGTCACAGGGTCCTGTAGGACAAGATAAACCCATCGCATATGCATCACGAACACTGAACGAAACAGAGCTCAAATATTCCACTATCAAAAAGGAAATGCTTGCAATCGTATGGGCTACTAAATATTTTCGACCTTATTTATTTGGAAGAAAGTTCAAAATTCTCCCCGATCATCGAACACTTCAATGGCTATTCTCTCTAAAAGATCCGAACTCAAAACTTGTTAGATGGAGGTTAAAACTTGAAGAGTTCGACTACGAAGTCATATAAAAAAAGGAAAATTCAATACCAACGCTGATGCATTATCCCGTATTGAAATCCACACTAAAGAAATAAACACCGTTGATGAGCACATGGAAGAAATAATCAGCCTATTATCCAGAAAAGAAGATGACGACATATCCATGGTCAACCACCCAAGTTCAGTATGCGATCCAGATAACGTAATTCCTATTGATGACTTAGACGGAATTCAGAAATCAGATGGACTATCCAGAAGATGCTAGAACATCATCCAGCTTCTCAGCTACCATACATCAAAGAAGAAGATCTGATGAGATACTACGAGATAGTAGAAATAGATGGTTACTATTCCAACCACTCTCTAGTCTTTATCTTACATTTCCCCATTCTTCATTTGAAAGTATTTACATATTTTCATTTATATTCACTTCCAACCATAAACAATACAATAATTATTCCACCTGGACCATATTTAGTTTCTAATTCGGAACTTTTCCAATACATGGACCTACCATGCAGAAAAAACAAACCAAAGAAATTCATCTGCCCAGAGAAGTTCCCACAAGAAAATACAGAAACCGACGACTGCATAAATCAAATCCTAAAATTATCCAACGACGCCGCTCAATGTCAAAACGTGCCGATCACAATTAGCACAACAATTATCCAAAAAGTATGTGAAGCCCACTCCACTATATTGCTGTTTTTCCAAAAGCTACTAAAATTTCCACCCTACTCTACTTTCAAAATTGGAGTACTAGAAGGAACATTCCTGATAGAACTACCCCCAGGATGCGAGTTCAGAACCAACAACTAAGTTTACATCAAATTCAAAGCAACAATAAAAGAAGAGCCATTAACCCTGCCAAAGATCAAAATTAAATTTCAAAGAGTATCCAACATTGAGTCAGTGAAGCCTCTAAAATTAGACAGAATTCAATTAGACGAACTACATAAACTCTCAACCGAAGAAGAAAGACACCAACCCGTGTCCCTAACAACAATGGACCATTATCATCTATGGACACCACCAATATATTTCCTGGCAATTGCCCTTATCATTTTCCTGATTTACAAATTACGAGAGTTATGGTAAAAGAAGAAAATGGAAGAAGAAGAAGAAGAAAAAGAGGATACAGCTGATCCAGAACCAATGCCTTCAGTTTTGTTCATCCCTAACAAAACTTCTCAAGGGGATGGAGAAATTATGGTGCAATAACCCCAGAAGTCAGCGATCCCAATCAGCAGTTTTACCTTTTATATTCAGCATTTTAATTTTATATCTCTTCTTCTCCTTCTTCTTAACTCAGGCGAGACTCGTTAGTCTCTGGCACTTGGTCATAAGGCCTTTGTACCAAACCCTGTTCTTCTCCTTAAACTTTAATAAGTCCTGTGGCCTCAACGAAGGCCAACAGTTTTCTTATTGGTAGTTTTAGGATCTCTTCTGGTTCAAACCTCATTTGACCAGTGAAGTCCTGCCTTACATCACCTAGCACACTGCAATGGCATAGTATGTGTATGGCAGTTTCTTCTTCCATTTCGCACTTTCTGCACCATGGTTCATTCACCTTACCTAGTTTGTATAGGTGATTTCTTAAACGGCAATGTCCAGTCACCATTTCAGTGACCGTTTTGATCTCTCGTTTATTGAGGTTTACCAAACTGTTCGAGAGATTTTTATCAATATTCTTGATTATTTTTTTAGTCTGGATTTGCCCTTGAGTGGTTCTCCATTTATTTTCATGATTCTTTTATCAGCCATTTCTGAACCCCGTTTTTCATAGCATCTTTAGTGATGCCACAGAAAGGTTCTGGGCCTTCAAAAGTTTCTCTCGAGCCTTGTTTCGCTAACATATCTGCTCGTTCGTTCCCATGCACCCCTTCATGACCCGGCACCCATATTAAAGACACTTTATTGTCTTTTGCCAGGTTATTGAGGAGATCTTTGCGGTTTCTCACCAGTTTTGATTTGGTGAGAGGGTTCTTTACAGCCAGAATAGCCGATTGGCTATCTGTGTAAATGTTGATTCTCTTAGCTTTAGGGTCTTCATCAATGATTTCATCAATGCAGGCCACCAAAGCAAACACTTCAGCCTGGAATACCGTTGTATGTTTACCTAGGCTGTAAGATTTATTATAGTTAGTAGGTAAGTAAGGCCGACTCCCGACCACTTCGTGGGGGAGGCGCAACAACATGGTCCAGAATCGGCATACCGATTCCCGACCACTCGTGGTCCAGAATCGGCATGCCGGTTCCCGACCACTCGTGGTCCAGAATCGGCATGCCGGTTCCCGACCACTCGTGGTCCAGAATCGGCATACCGATTCTCGCGCACCGTGGGAATATTCAGGTCCAGAATCGGCATTCCGATTCTCGACCATCGTGATACCTATCCATCAGGGTCCTTGGCATCGATGGCTCGTTGAATGTACAGGTTGCAACGACCAACAATGACCAGAGGGTCGTAAGAAGATTGTTGATTTTGAAAAGGCAACATGTAAAGTACATGACAATGGGCCATTCTGAACATGAGAAGAAGTAAAAGACCAACAATGACCAGAGGATCGTAAGAAGATTGTTGATTTTGAAAAGGCAACATGTAAAGTACATGACAATGGCCCATTCTGAACATGAGAAGAAGTAAAAGACCATCAATGACCAGAGGATCGTAAGAAGATTGTTGAATTTGAAAAGGCAACATGTAAAGTACATGACAATGGCCCATTCTGAACATGTATAAAAATGTGAAATGCTATACGATTATCATATATAGGGCTGAAAATATAATATTTGTACAAAATTACGAAAAATCAAATATTTTGAATTATTTACAAAAATATTTTTTAAATAACAAGTTGTTGTTTATCAACATTCCGGATGTGGATGGTTGATAAGAAAAGAGTGCAGATGATATTTTTGCAACAACAGGAAACCGCTAAAGACATGACAAACCACAATGCTAAAAGTCCGGATGTAGTCAGATGATAACATGTAACCACAGATATTAGTATTATAAACTGTTATCAGTTTCCGGTAACCACAATAACATATTTTTACAGGAAATGTGTTATCGTGGTTAACGGAAAAAATATGTTATTGTACGGAAAATAAGTTGAGACAAAAACAACCACACATAGGATCCTGGACACCCATATAAAAAGCATGGAAAACGGAAAGTCTACCTTGGACAGAGGAGTCCTGTGATGGACATTTAAGTCAACCTTGGACAAAAATTCAATACAAATTAAATGGGTCAATTCTCTATTAGACATGATACAGTCTAGCTTGGACTGAACAATTCTAAATAAAATTCCAAGAGTTATCGCATTCGTAAAGTGTTTTTTGTATTACGAAATAAAATACCAAGATGTTACATATTATTTATTAACAAATTATAATAATTCTAATAATTTTAAAATTGTTTCTCTTTGCAGTTCTGCCTTTTTATTTAAACCTAAATTCATTAGCTCACTAATAATTTTTCGTTTTTGATGCATTTTTTCCTTGTATGATTTTCGTATCGCCATCCCACGTTCACTTTTGTAAAATGTTCTTCTCTTTTCATTTGCTTCATTTTTCCTTCTAATACCTTCCTCACCTCTTTCACACTTGCAGGTTGATTTGACATGTAGTTCATGCTCTGATGTATATTTTTCTAAATTGCTAACGCCTCTGCTCGCTAGGGTAGAAATTTCTTTGCGTATACCTGCACAGAACTTTCCTCTCGAATGTAACCATTCTGATTTAAATACTCTTCTCTCGTAATGGGAGTGAGGTTTACCTAAAAGTCCATCTCCATCTCGACGAAGGGGTTTTTGACCATCAGCACAAGAAATGTATCTCAAAACACCAACACAATGATCCAAACAAATAATTTTCCTAAATGTAGTTTTTGGATGTGGTCTTTTCCCTGCACGTTGTAGTTTCTTCTTGTAAGCCAACATTGTAGATCCATTCGTAAAATGAATTAATGAATGGAGATGTTCGTGTGCAGTACTTCCGTCGTCTGCTACTGTTGGGCAACGCTTAGAGATTCTGTGACGTTCTGCTAACCTCTGTTGCACTGCCTAACCTAACGTAGGGTTGAGATTTAGTGGCGGTGACAGAACAGCAAGCCAAAATTTTTGGATAACTTGGTTAGTTGCAAGTCTAGACAACAATATTTTGAACTTTGACGGTGTTAATGGCGCATGCGTGAAATAAACAATTAGGGTGGGGGAAGCTGTACTGGCATATAATCTTAACGACTTCGTAAGGACTCTTTTAGTCTAGTGAGACAGCTTTGAGAGTTCAGTTCTTCGTTATTAAGTATCCAGTTAAAATATGTCTAAATTGTCAAAAAGTGATTAACTGGCTCTTTTGAGTGTCAATGACATCAAAGCTCTTTCGCCAGCGGATATGGCAAAGGACTACGAAGAGTCACCGAGAGAATGGTATCATTTACTCTTAAATGAGAGTGACTATTCTCTTCTAGCATGTGCTCCTAATGTAAAATGGTATTCCATTTGCCGTTGTCATTTAGTAGCAGACGACGGAACTACTGCACACGAATATCTCCATTCATTAATTCATTTTACGAATGGATCTACAATGTTGGCTTACAAGAAGAAACTACAACGTGCAGGGAAAAGACTACATCCAAAAACTACATTTAGGAAAATTATTTGTTTGGATCATTGTGTTGGTGTTTTGAGATACATTTCCTGTGCTGATGGTCAAAAACCCCTTCGTCGAGATGGAGATGGACTTTTAGGTAAACCTCACTCCCATTACGAGAGAAGAGTATTTAAATCAGAATGGTTACATTCGAGAGGAAAGTTCTGTGCAGGCATACGCAAAGAAATTTCTACCCTAGCGAGCAGAGGCGTTAGCAATTTAGAAAAATATACATCAGAGCATGAACTACATGTCAAATCAACCTGCAAGTGTGAAAGAGGTGAGGAAGGTATTAGAAGGAAAAATGAAGCAAATGAAAAGAGAAGAACATTTTACAAAAGTGAACGTGGGATGGCGATACGAAAATCATACAAGGAAAAAATGCATCAAAAACGAAAAATTATTAGTGAGCTAATGAATTTAGGTTTAAATAAAAAGGCAGAACTGCAAAGAGAAACAATTTTAAAATTATTAGAATTATTATAATTTGTTAATAAATAATATGTAACATCTTGGTATTTTATTTCGTAATACAAAAAACACTTTACGAATGCGATAACTCTTGGAATTTTATTTAGAATTGTTCAGTCCAAGCTAGACTGTATCATGTCTAATAGAGAATTGACCCATTTAATTTGTATTGAATTTTTGTCCAAGGTTGACTTAAATGTCCATCACAGGACTCCTCTGTCCAAGGTAGACTTTCCGTTTTCCATGCTTTTTATATGGGTGTCCAGGATCCTATAACATGCCACAAGTGAATAAAAAAGTGCTTGGTTTAATGAAGGATGAGGCTAATGGACGCATTATTACTCATTTTGTAGGACTTAGATCGAAAATGTACTCGTTTAAACTGCAATACACAAACGAGGAGCGGCAGACCTTGTGGCAAAAATACAAGAATACCATGGATGATGCTGCTATTAAAAAAAATGTAAATAACATGGGTGTTACGAAAAAATCTAAAGGGGTTAAGTATTCGGTAGTAAAAAATGCTATTACCTTTGAGGATTACGTGGAGTGTCTAAAAGAATTTACCACAAAAAGCGTTACACAATCAACATTTCGTTCCTACGCACACAACATGTTAACCATTATGCAAGAAAAAATTGCATTAAGTCCACACGATGACAAACGGTGTTTGCAAAAAGACTCATATGACACTTTACCTTGGGGTCACTATGTCACTACAATGATTGAATAAACTGATAATAAATGGAAAACTCGCTTATTATCCGTATATAATTTTTGTATATTGTTCAATTATTATCAATTGTATACCTTATGTAATTCATAGTAATAAACTTTGTACACATACAATATGTTTTGGTTTTATTTAATAAAAATAAAAGACAGCATATTTAATACTACCATTTATTTTTTACATACAATCTGTTAAATCATTTACAAGCCTAATTTTATAATAAAATACATATTCTCTTAATGCTAAACTTAACAAAGTATTTGGACAAATAGCGCAATATGCGTTAAAGGCTTTAACTGGTCCATACAAAGAGTCTTTGACACACAAATTTTTCTTAATGAAAGTTGAAATGTTTATATAGTATTCGCGAAATTGTAAACTCTTCAACAGCATCACTTTATGGGACATCATGCTCTGGTCTGCTTCTAGAATTTGATTGACCTCTCCTTCCCATAAATAATATTCGACTCCAAATTTCTCAAGGGATACTAACTTTACATTCTCCATCACCAATTGTCTTAGTGTGCAGAAATCAACGCACTTAAATTCGATTGGATCATACTCATCGGCGAAAGTAGGCAGGTCTGCTTGGAAAAAATCAACCAGTCTTTCTTTAAGCCACTCAATTATGGTTGCCCACTCGTTTGTGTGTAAACTGATTTTGTTACAAGTACCATGACGACACAGCATGATGGATGGTGAAAAATCTCGAGCTGGAGATAATCCAATTTTGATGTTGAAAGAGCTCATTGGATAGGTAGATTCTAATAAATAATATGGCTCATTTGTGGCAGCTTCTTCAAATTTTGCCAATACTCGATCTAATTCAGCGTCAGGACTGGGTGGCTGACTGTCATCATCATCATCATCATATTCTACGCTAAATGATTTACTGTTGTAGCCGCTATCTTGAGAACACATGGTGTTGTAACTGAATACGCCGCTGTCTTGGGAACTCATCGGGTCTGTTGGAACTACGTATGTCGGTTCGTTGTTGAGAGAATTTATACTGTTCCCTTCCCCCACTCTTTGCGGTTAATTGTCATCCTCTTCCAAAAAATGTATTGCTACGCGGCGGATTAAAAGGTAGATCCTTAAACTACATCTGAACTATTGATCCAACTGTTGTGTTTGCTATCCAGTCCTAACCATTTAACATACATCTTGGTGCCTTTTCGTCTAAGTACTTTTTCAACCAAGTAAATGTCGGGATTTTTCGTTTTCTGCAATTCTTCTTCGTAAAACCCACCGCTAATCGGCGCACCTTGCATGTCTTCTAGCAAATACGTTATGGGATTTGTTATCTTCACTTGTACAATTTTAAATAATTCTGTAGTCCAATTCGGTGTGTAGGCCTTTTCAAAGAAATGTTTTGCCTGTGATACACGTACAATGTCGCCAACTTTAAATTTTCGCGGGCCGGCAATCTTTAAGTGACTATAACTTTTGTGTAAAATGGCTTTTTCGTTGGATTTGTTGACCTGAGATGGCTTGTATCCTGTTTTACTGTGCTTCGTATTGTTGTATTCCTCGGTGATTATCGATAGGACATCCAGCCATTTGTATGATCCATGTAAACTGAAATACTTGTACAACTTTGCTTTCAACGTTCTAATAACTCGTTCACAAATGGCAGCCTTCTTAATAACAGAAGGCACAGGCGACCACAAAGGAGTACCTGAGACGTAAAGGCGTCTACAGAGACATGTTAACAGACGACCACAAAAGAGTACCTGAGACGTTGAGACATCATCAGAGACACGCTAACATAAGACACATATGACCACACAGGGGTACCTGAGACGTATAGACATCATCAGAGACACGCTAACAGAAGGGTACAGAGGTATAAATACAAACATTTAAAGTTGAGACTTCAGTTACCATCATGTCTTCAAGTAGTGCAGTTCAAGTAAAAAACTCGCAGCAATTGTGAGAGAAAAGTACAAAGCTTTTAGAAGAATGCAAGCAGATGAAAAAGAACTGCTACAGACAACGTTTAAACCAATAACTACTCCTCTTAAAGAAATAACCAATTATATGAATGAAAATGTCCCTAAACCAGATCTCAACGAAGATGACTCACAAACTAATCAACCATCACAGACAAGTGGGGTCGACCCTCTACATACGCTAACATCGTACAACCCTTATTTAGAAACATATACGCAAGATTTAGGGAATACTGACCAGATATACGGCCCCACGTTTAACTGGGACATGGGAGAATGGATGATTGGTAATAAAATAATTGAGTTCGGTAAAGATAACATTCAAAAAAGCTACACCCGGCCTGTACGAACTGATCTTCGCGAAAGAACCTACACAATATACTCTAGACGATCAAAAAATTTACAAAACTCTTCTGGACTTATCAGAAGTACATAAGGATGGACGAGGGCGCCTACGTCACCAATCTCACACAACAAAATACGAAAAAATTATTAAGCCGATGTATCTAGGAAAAAGAAGAAGAAGAACACAGACCTTACATGGTACCGCAAGAAATGTCGAACTCGACGCAGAAAATACATCAGACATACAACAACAGTGTAAAAGAAGACATATATCACAGAAGGGTCAAGATGCAAAGGACATGCAGATGCAAGGTTCAAAGATAAACCGTGATGATGTTCCCACCAGACCTCTTGAAACACAGGATCGTGATATAGCAAAAAAGCAGGTACTTAACGAACTGCAAGAAATATGGTTTCTGTATAACGAATATGGTGATCCGAACATGCTTGTGAAAGGCCTTGAAATTCTTTCAAAAGCCGCCGTTTTAACCGGAAAAGAAGCATCTGAAATTATAGACGAACTGAGGTACCTAGATATTATTGAATAAAAACATACGTTAAGAAAACAAGAAATTTTAGAACAACCGAGAAATTTCAGAATTTAAGTTCATTTTTTCAAATAGCAGATAAGCCGTATGATAAGCGGCCAGATATAGAATACGAGACACCATCGTTTAACCGCTATGCCGTTAGATCCATGGATGAAAATTTTAAAATAAATTTGCTAGGGCATATAGTTTTGTTAATTAATAATAAAATAACGCAGTGTTTTTATTTACTGACCCAATGCAGCACTATGATTGCCATTTAATTTTTATAAAATAAAAAAATATGTTGGATCGTATATAAAATAGAACACGATTACTGTCATACTGTATAAAAATAAATATCAGCTACGCTTGGTTGTATATAAAATATAAATGACAGCTACGCTTGATCGTATATTACTAAAAAGAAGAAGTACGGTAAAATGGGGCATAAAAAGCTACTGAAATAAATCATAAAATTATTCAGAAATATACGGACAGGTGTTGCATCATACATGCTAGAAACATATTTATAAATCAAATTAGAAAATAAGAACTAAACGGTAAAATAAAATACTATTATCCTAATGCAGATAACAAGAAAAATGATAAAAGAAGACGGAGTACTGTGCTAAATGTATCATAATAAAAAGCTCCTATTTTTGAAAACAAAAGACTTGCGGCTAGGTGCTTATCATGTTTACTACACAACACATAGAGTCTTATCAGCTTACTATATCTGGTACTGGTAACAAACACTTTGTTTAAACATATTTTTATTTAAAATATTTAAATAAAAATAATTCCCAGTCTTTGATTATTAGTTTTGTACAACTATGATATTTTTTAAGAACATTCATTTTATGCCTACGTTTTGGGCAATTGTATACATGAATGGACAGTATACACTAGAATCTGTTATTGGCCTCGTATTTCTACTTCAAGTCCATTGTGAACGTTGGCTATTAACATGGCAATGCTGATCTTGCTTATGGCGCTTCAGAATAGTTCGACTGATGTGCATCCAATTCCACAGATTTTGGCTACCTTCTCCTGCCTCACCCTCGCTTACTGTCTATTTTTATCCCAGATAATAAATTGTGTTCACGTTTTCTTTCCCATTTCCGATTCTGTGGATTATCTCTATCTTGGTGACATGTTCAATCTAGGATATATGAAGAATGCGTCGACACATCCACATTTCGAATGCTTCTTCTTCTTCCTCTTCATGAGCACCTTTGACAGCGTTCAGACCTCCAGATTTCCGGATAAATTTTATATAGTTATAATGTGTATTAGTATAAGAGTAGTGAGAGTTTGACGGTGGTTCGTTTTTATGATGTTTTTAGTCATAATAATGATCGTATCACACTTGGTCAGCGATTTTCGTAATATGTACCTCCACAGGGAAGAGTACAAAGAGGCTGCAAATGACAAGACGGTGTTGAAGTTAGCAAAACTTTTGTATTAATAAAAAAAGATTTTAATAGGTGGTCAACAAAAAAGATTACGTAAATGTATCTATCAAATCGCATAAGATTGACTGTTTTTCTAATATCGCCCATTTAAACATCGGGAATTGGAAAAGATTATAAACATGTGGTATTTATGCGGGGTCGACGATGTATCGCCGGTTAGATAACGATTTCCTGTTTTTGTTAAACCAATTTGCGATCAGCTTATGGCGATAAATTCTACTGTTACAGGGGTGATAATAAAAGTTACATAATGGAAATATTTTGTTATTTATTCAGAGAAAAAATATAATCTACAAGGGTTCATTAAGTAAATTATGGGCTATGAGGGGTAGAAGGTTAATGAAAAGGTGGTTTGTTTTATCAATATATTTTAAAATAAGTGCTATTTTACAATTTACTTCGTTTAGTGTATCGATATCCGAAAGGTGTAGAAGTGAAATCCTCAAAAACTTCCTTTTTAAAGAATTTGGTTGAGCTTCGTTGTATTAACCTCATGCTGGTCTGTTCTTCTTATTTGATTACCGGGAATGGGTATAGGTCCAGTCCGCAAAATTGAGCGAGTTAGTATTTGCTGGAGATCAAACTGCGATACGAGATTTTTCTATGCCAATGGTTTTAACGTCAATAACAATAAATAAGCATTTACAGTTCAACCAAGTTATCGCAACGACCGTTATGGCAATGTACCATGTATCTTTGGAACGGATAATCAGAAATCGGTGTGTGACCCATCAAATTAAAGGATTTTGAATGACGAATTACGTTGTGATGTCTGTTTTAACACAATGTTATGTATAAGGTCTCTTTGGTATCATATAAGTACATTTTATATAAATATAGTACATTGAGAATTT
Organism: Diabrotica virgifera virgifera; assembly: GCF_917563875.1. Taxonomy (NCBI): domain Eukaryota; kingdom Metazoa; phylum Arthropoda; class Insecta; order Coleoptera; family Chrysomelidae; genus Diabrotica; species Diabrotica virgifera. Next base: position 99,670,223 of record NC_065450.1, on the reverse strand, counting down.
GTCGTTTTTTTGTTGTTTTCAGCCATAAATAATGATCATATCACACTTGATCAGCCATTGTCGTAATATACATGAAAAGACCTTTCTAATGATATATTGCACGGAGCACTTGGTGCAAAGTTGAGCGAGTTAGGATTTGCTAGAGATCAAACTGCGATAAGAGATTTTTCTATGTCAATGGTTTTGTTTTAACGTCAATAACAATAAATAAGCATTTACAGTTCAACCAAGTTATCGCAACGGCCGTTATGGCAATGTACCATGTATCTTTGGAACGGATAATCAGGCATCGGTGTGTGACCCATCAAATTAAAGGATTTTGAATGACGAATTACGTTGTGATGTCTGTTTTAACACAATATTATGTATAAGGCCTCTTTGGTATCATATAAGTACATTTTATATAAATATAGTACATTGAGAATTTGTCGTTTTTTGTTGTTTTCAGCCATAAATAATGATCATATCACATTTGGTCAGCCATTGTCGTAATATACATGAAAAGACCTTTCTAATGATATATTGCACGGAGCACTTGGTGCAAAATTGAGCGAGTTAGGATTTGCTAGAGATCAAACTGCGATAAAAGATTTTTCTATATCAATGGTTTTGTTTTAACGTCAATAACGATAAATAAGCATTTACAGTTCAACCAAGTTATCGCAACGGCCGTTATGGCAATGTACCATGTATCTTTGGAACGGATAATCAGACATCGATGTGTGACCCATCAAATTAAAGGATTTTGAATGATGAATTACGTTGTGATGTCTATTTTAACACAATGTTATGTATAAGGCCTCTTTATCACTATAGCATATATGTTTTATGTGATTATATATATATATATATATATATATATATATATATATATATATATATATATTGATGTGATCTTGATTATTGATATGAGATAATATCCTTATATGTCATTTAATTTAATCAATGCATTAATAATAATCTAATTAATTTACCAGATCACATATCAATATGTTTTCAATCTCAGGGCGAATTATAAAATTAATTACTTACTCTCGTGGCTTCTAAGTATTTCTCAATGGTTCCTAATCGGGATAGGAAAGAAAAGAGTAAAATAATACACACATATGGGTTACAATTATAATCAAAATATTGTTTATTTTATTTAAATGGCAATCACTGCTTAATATTTGCTAGATCTTATTATTCTTAAACATAACATTTACAAATGGGAATCTTATTTCCTTTTGGTTTCCAATTGAAAGTTTTTATTAACATTTAACTATTAGGATTTATTAGCAACAATTCTATTTAAGTTTGATGAAGCTTTTCTGATATTATTTATTATGTTCTTCAATTTATAATGTGGTATTTAATACGAAAAACCCATACATTCATGTCCAAACAAATGAGACTGACCTTTTTCTGGTGAACTGAGAATGTCTTCACACAAGACCCGTTTCCTGCTATCCTTGGCTGCGATCAAAACCTCGTCCTGGCTTTCAGTAATGTTCTCCTTTGAAAACTAGCTCGTATAGCTATCGTTCCTGCTTCTGTCGTGATGCTGTATTCTACCTTTTTCGAAACTGCAATCAGCTACCGGGACACTCTTGGCTCAAGGAGGTTCTTTTACTCTCAACCTGGCCTACCTCTCGTTCCACGATAGATACTCCACACTCACGGAACTACACCGGCTTTCTCACTCTCCGTACACTACCGTCTACTACTGGACTTCACTTCTCGACCGCTCAAAACATTCTGCTCTCTATTTGTCATTCATTCCCCTACTTTCTAAATATCCCTTCCAGATTCACAAATCAACCTTCCACCACCAACTCTCATTCGCAGTCTTCCTCAAAACCAATTTTTAATCTTTCTAAATATGCTTAATGCATTTCCAAAAAAAATAGTTAATTCCCATTCTAAAATTACTTTCTACTATTTACAAAATTTAATGACCTATTCTCTATTTCCACTAAGTCTTATTTAGCATCGGCTAATGATCGAACCTTCCGCGAACAACGATAATGACCTATTATCGATTTCACTTGAGTCTTATTTAGCATAGGCTAATGATCGAACCTTCCGCGAACAACGACAATGGTACGCGCCATTCACTTTGTTCATTCTAAGCGCATTGTCCCGAGTTTCGTTTAATCACTTCTTAAAATTAAATATAACAATTTGTTGTATACAGGTTGTTCTAAATTTATATGCCCGTGGTTGAGAAAATTGAAAATATTTTATATTAAATTGAATTTTGTCTGTAATTATCAAAATTTAATTTTCATATCAAATAGAAATATAACAATATATATATATATATATATATATATATATATATATATATATATATATATATATATATATATATATATATATATATATATATATATGAAATAAACGAAAGGATTTCTCTGGTGTACAGAAGAAATCCTTTCCGTAGCGGCCGTGACCATGTGAATTCAAAGTCTTGATAAAAGACTATGAAACGACAAAAGATACCTCTTTGTATCACAGATTTGTCTACAAAGCCACGTTATTCGCTACGCATTCCTCAATAACGGAGAAACCGTGATAATATGAAAGAATGGCAATTGCATTTTATTACACTTCGACCACCACCGGTATTCTACACGACGTGTTTCGCAGGTTATGTCAACCGCTCGTCAGGAACACCTAGGTGAAGTGGTCGAAGAGGAATAAAATGCATGGGGCCTTCCTGGTAATAATAAAATACCAGACTTCAGTACACTAGGTACGACATCTATATGAAATAAACGAAAGGATTTCTCTGGTGTACAGAAGAAATCCTTTCCGTAGCGGCCGTGATCATGTGAATTCAAAGTCTTGATAAAAGACTATGAAACGACAAAAGATACCTCTTTGTATCACAGATTTGTCTACAAAGCCACGTTATTCGCTACGCATTCCTCAATAACGGAGAAACCGTGATAATATGAAAGAATGGCAATTGCATTTTATTACACTTCGAATTGCCATTCTTTCATATATATATATATATATATATATATATATATATATATATATATATATATATATATATATATATATATATATATATATATATATATATATATATATATATATATATATATGTTACACTTGAAATTTCCGCGGGAGCTATATGTGCTTTCTGTTGTTTTCCGGGTTTGACTCCGCGTTGAATAATTTTGGTTTTGAGAAAAACTATTATTTTGACGACGTTTCGGCAAGATCTCACTTGCCATTGTCAAGTCAGGTGGTTCCGCTTCTCGCTGCTGCTTGAAGTAAACTGAATTCTTACTCACGATACCGTCACTTATGTAGTTGATCCTGATGCTGCTACTTGCCCTGCGCGAACTCGTGCTCTTGTTATTGGTCCGGTGTAGGCTGCAGTCGTCGGAGGGATGTTACGCGTGGATGTTGCGGCCTGATTTATTTTGGTCTTTTTCTTCAGTACCGTTTTCCATGTTGTAGGAAGCCGTTGCGCATCATCTCTTTGGTTTAAGCCGTTGGGATTTCTTTCAATTTCTATCGATTCTCTGATTTCCCGTTTTCTTTTTACTTCGATGTTAGCTAACATCGTTGTTTGGTTCAGGTTTATTGTGTGTCCTGTATTTGCGACATGTTGAGCCAGGGATGACGTGGTTTCTCCCCGTTCGATAGCATTTCAGTGTTCTTCTCGTCTTACCTGGATTCTTCGGTTGGTCTGTCCAATATACGACTTTCCACAATCCCCACACGGAATCTCGTATACACCTTGGCTTTCTAACGATATTTTGGTCTTTGGTGTTGGTAAAATAGTTGAGATCTTTCTGTGCGTATTAAATATCGTTTCTATGTTGTGTTTTCTCAGCACTCTCCCTATTTTCTCTGTCGTACCCTTCACATATGGCAGAATGGTTTTGCCGATCGGTTTATTGTCTTCTGTAGGGTCCTTATCTCTTCTTCGAGCATTTTGAGCTTTTTCGATGTTGTATGTTGAGAAGCCGTTTTTTCTTAACGCTGTTTTCACGTTATGCATTTCTTCATTTTGATGTTCTTGGTCTGTCAGTCTTTCGGATCTTGTAATCAAGGTTTTGATGACTGAATGCAATTGTGCAGGATGGTGGTGTGAAGCAGCATTTAGATATCTATCGGTATGTGTCGGTTTCCGATACACTGTATGGCCTATGTGTCCGTCTTGTTTCTTTATTATTAACACATCTAAGAATGGAATTTGATCGTTTTCTTCCAGTTCCATGGTAAACTGGATTTTATGGTGGATATTGTTGATGTGTTCTAAAAAAGCCTTTAGTTTTTCTTCTCCGTGGGTCCAGATGATAAAAGTGTCATCCACGTATCTAAGCCACAGTTTGGGTTTGTATTCAGCTGTTTCTATTGCCCGCTGTTCTATTTCCTTCATAAACAAGTTCGCTATTACTGGTGACAGTGGGGAACCCATCGGTGCTCCCTCAACTTGTTTATATCTTTGTTCCTTATAGATGAAATAAGTGTTATTTAAACAGTGTTTGGTTAGGTTTAGTGTATCCGGTGATATTGGATACTTTTTGCTTATGATGTCCAGTGATTCATCTATAGGAACATTCGTGAAAAGTGAGACAACATCGAAGCTGACTAGAAAATGTCCCGGCTCAAGAGTCACACCTTTTATACGCTCGATGAAGTGGCTCGCGTTCTTGACGTAAGAATCCGCTTCTTCCGCGTATGGTTGCAGCTGTTGAGCCAGAAATTTCGCCAGCGGTTGTAAGGGAGATCCGATGGAGCTCACAATTGGTCGCAGTGGTAATCCTGCCTTGTGTACCTTGGGTAGGCCGTAAAATTTTGGGCATCTAGATGACTTCTCTCTAGGTATGAGATGGACCTGTTGTTCTTTATTGATATTTGAGGCTTTGATCTTGGCTTTTATTATTTTCTCTAGATAGGTTGTCGGGTCTGACGAGATGCTTGGATATGTTGTATCTAGACTACGAAACAAAAATAAACGACATCTTAAATGATACAACATATCAAAGCATCTCGTCAGACCCGACAACCTATCTAGAGAAAATAACAAAAGCCAAGATCAAAGCCTCAAATATCAATAAAGAACAACAGGTCCATCTCATACCTAGAGAGAAGTCATCTAGATGCCCAAAATTTTACGGCCTACCCAAGGTACACAAAACTTTGTATTATCCACGTCCGTCTGTCCGTCCGTCTGTCTGTAATCACAACTCCTCCGTCAATATACCAGCTAGAATGACAAATGAGGTGTCAACGGAAAGCTGATAATCCAAGGATGGTACTAAAGCTGAGATATTTGACCTTGGCGGTCTGTCCGTCGGTCTGTCCGACCGCGAATATAACTCCTATATCATTATACCAGGTAGAATGACAAATGAGGTGTCAAATGAAAGCTTATAATCCAAGGATGGTACTAAAGGTGACATATTTGACTTAGACGGTCTGTGCGTCGGTCCCTCCGACCGCGAATATAACTCCTCCATTATTATACCAGCTTGAATGATAAATGAGGTGTCAAATAAAAGCTTATAATCCAAGGATGGTACTAAAGGTGAGATATTTGACCTAGGTTGTCTTTCCGTCGGTCCGTACGACCGCGAATATAACTTCTCCGTCATTATACCAGGTAGAATGACAAATGAGGTGTCAAATGAAAGCTGATAATCCAAGGATGGTACTAAAGGTGAGATATTTGACCTAGGCTGTCTTTCCGTCGGTCCGTACGACCGCGAATATAACTCCTCCATCATTATACCAGCTTGAATGATAAATGAGGTGTCAAATGAAAGCTTATGATCCAAGGATGGTACTAAAGGTGAGCTATTTGACCTAGGCTGTCTTTCCGTCGGTCCGTACGACCGCGAATATAACTTCTTTGTCATTATACCAGGTAGAATGACAAATGAGGTGTCAAATGAAAGCTGATAATCCAATGATGGTAATAAAGGTGAGATATTTGACCTAGGCGGTCTGTCCGTCGGTTCGTCCGACCGCGAATATAACTCCTCCATCATTATACCAGCTAGAATGATGAATGAGGCATCAAATGAAAGCTTATGATCCAAGGATAGTACTAAAGGTGGGATATTTGACCTAGGCTGTCTTTCCGTCGGTCCGTACGACCGCGAATATAACTTCTCCGTCATTATACCAGGTAGAATGACAAATGAGGTGTCAAATGAAAGCTTATAATCCAAGGATGGTAATAAAGGTGAGATATTTGACCTAGGCTGTCTTTCCGTCGGTCCGTACGACCGCGAATATAACTCTTCCATCATTATACCAGCTGGAATGATAAATGAGGTGTCAAATGAAAGCTTATGATCCAAGGATGGTACTAAAGGTGAGATATATGACCTAGGCTGTCTTTCCGTCGGTCCGTACGACCGCGAATATAACTTCTCTGTCATTATACCAGGTAGAATGACAAATGAGGTGTCCAATCAAAGCTCATAATCCAAGGATGGTACTAAAGGTGAGATATTTGACCTAGGCTGTCTGTCCGTCGGTCCGTACGAACGCGAATATAACTATACCAGCTTGAATGATAAATGAGGTGTCAAATTAAAGCTTATGATCCAAGGATGGTACTAAAGGTGAGATATTTGACCTAGGCTGTCTTTCCGTCGGTCCGTACGACCGCGAATATAACATCTCTGTCATTATACCAGGTAGAATGACAAGTGAGGTGTCCAATGAAAGCTGATAATCCAAGGATGGTAATAAAGGTGAGATATTTGACCTAGGCTGTCTTTCCGTCGGTCCGTACGACCGCGAATATAACTCCTCCATCATTATACCAGCTTGAACGATAAATGAGGTGTCAAATGAAAGCTTGTGATCCAAGGATGGTACTAAAAGTGAGCTATTTGACCTAGGCTGTCTTTCCGTCGATCCGTACGACCGCGAATATAACTTCTCTGTCATTATGCCAGGTAGAATGACAAACGAGGTGTCCAATGAAAGCTCATAATCCAAGGAAGGTACTAAAGGTGAGATATTTGACCTAGGCTGTCTTTCCGTCGGTCCGTACGACCGCGAATATAACTCCTCCATCATTATACCAGCTTGAATGATAAATGAGGTGTCAAATGAAAGCTTATGATCCAAGGATGGTACTAAAGGTGAGCTATTTGACCTAGGCTGTCTTTCCGTCGGTCCGTACGACCGCGAATATAACTTCTCTGTCATTATACCAGGTAGAATGACAAATGAGGTGTCAAATGAAAGCTTATAATCCAAGGATGGTACTAAAAGTGAGATATTTGACCTAGGCTGTCTTTCCGTCGGTCCGTACGACCGCGAATATAACTCCTCCATTATTATACCAGCTTGAATGATAAATGAGGTGTCAAATAAAAGCTTATAATCCAAGGATGGTACTAAAGGTGAGATATTTGACCTAGGTTGTCTTTCCGTCGGTCCGTACGACCCCGAATATAACTTCACCGTCATTATACCAGGTAGAATGACAAATGAAGTGTCAAATGAAAGCTTATAATCCAAGGATGGTACTAAAGGTGAGATATTTGACCTAGGTTGTCTTTCTGTCGGTCCGTACGACCGCGAATATAACTCCTCCCTCATTATACCAGCTTGAATGATAAGTGAGGTGTCAAATGAAAGCTTATGATACAAGGATGGTACTAAAGGTGAGATATTTGACCTAGGCTGTCTTTCCGTCGGTCCGTACGACCGCGAATAAAACTGCTCTGTCATTATACCAGGTAGAATGACAAGTGAGGTGTCCAATGAAAGCCAAAAATCCAAGGATGGTACTAAAGGTGAGATATTTGACCTTGGCGGTATGTCCGTCGGTCCGTACGACCGCGAATATACCTTCTTTGTCATTATACCAGGTAGAATGACAAATGAGGTGTGAAATGAAAGCTTATAATCCAAGGATGGTACTAAAGGTGAGATATTTGACCTAGGCTGTCTTTCCGTCGGTCCGTACGACCGCGAATATAACTCCTCCATCATTATACCAGCTTGAATGATAAATGAGGTGTCAAATGAAAGCTTATGATCCAAGGATGGTACTAAAGGTGAGATATTTGACCTAGGCTGTCTTTCCGTCGGTCCGTACGACCGCGAATGTAACTTCTCCGTCATTATACCAGGTAGAATGACAAATGAGGTGTCAAATGAAAGCTGATAATCCAAGGATGGTACTAAAGGTGAGATATTTGACCTAGGCGGTCTGTCCGTCGGTCCGTCCGACCGCGAATTTAACTCCTCCATCATTATACCAGCTAGAATGATAAATGAGGTGTCAAATGAAAGCTTATAATCCAAGGATGGTACTAAAGGTGAGATATTTGACCCATGCAATCTTTCTGTCGGTCCGTACGACCGCCAATATAACTCCTCCGCCATTATACCGGGTAGAATTACAAATAAGGTGACAAATGTCAAAGTTTAGTAAAAATGACTCAAAATTAGTAAATTCGTATATCAATCCACGCAAAGTTACACGTAAAATTCAAATATTGTCTTCCAGTTCTACTTTCGATTACTTTGGGTGAAAACCTAGGACTTACGAAGTCCAATTACTTGTTTTATTTAAAAATAAGGCATATCATAGACATGCCTTAGGCATCATAGAAGACAATGACACAGAAAAATCAAACACAGCAGCATGTCAAAAGGGCCTTAGTTATGTATCTTCGGTCCTGTTAGTCCAATCGTTAGCACCTCAAATGATAGGATTTGACAAACAGAATACAATGACATAGAAAAATCAAATACAACAGCATGTCAAAAGGGCCTTAGTAGCGTATCTTCGGTCCTATTAGTCCAATCGTGACGTACGGCATCTTAAATAATGGAACTTGACCAATAGAATCAAATTTGACACAAACAAATCAAATACAGCAGCAAGTCAAAAGGGCATTTGTTATGTATCTTCGGTCCTATTGGTCCAATCGTGACATACAGCACCTCAAATGATAGGGTTTAACGAACAGAATACAATGACACAGAATAATCAAATACAGCAACATGCCAAAATGGCCTTATTTACGTATCTTCGCTCCTATTGGTCCAATCGTGGAGTACAGCACCTCAAATAACTGGATTTGTCAAATAGAATACAATGACATAGAAAAATCAAATACAGCAGCATGTTAAAAGGGCCTTAGTCATGCAGCTTCGCTACAATTGATCCAATCGTGACGTACAGCGCCTCAAACGATGGGATTTAACGGGCAGAATGCGACTGTAGACAAATCAAAATGGCGGCATGTAATAGCACCTTAAAATTGTAGAAATAAAATGGATTAACGCACAGAGGTGTATGACATATTATGTGACAGTATTTAACAAATTGAATACGATTACATACGTCCAGTTTTTGACAGGTGACTTCTCTACATGATAAACGCGAAAAGGCCCCCTTCGTTCACTGTTCGACATAGGCCTCCCGTTCACTGCATATATCCACTGCTTCCTGAAGCCGTGACATAAGGGGATATAATTTAACGAATTAAACGACAAAGAAGACTAAACAAGGCAGCGTGCGGGAAAAACAGGACCATCCTTTGTATACTCCACAGGAAAGCATTATATATTCAACGTTAGAATTATGTTATAGTATAAAGGTATATATTTTTAAATGATAAATATATTTTTTTATTTAGTACATTCCGTACGTTTTTTAAACATGATCAGGGGAATTTGTTGCCTGAAGTCTATAAAAGAATTTTCTAACAATCCTTGCGTTATGGATTATTTTTGAGAATGTGTTTAAAAGGTAGCTTACAGGCTTATTGTTCAATGGTCTTATCACTTTTAAGCGCTTGTCTTTTTGTAGGGCTATTAATTGTGATTTCAACCATTCTTGCGGGACAATGCCTTTTCAGTAAATGAAGTGAATATTTTTATACATTTAATTTTTTTCCTCAATTAATTGGATTCCCCCTACTGGTGTTTGGTCTAAGCTTACAGCTTTTCCCCATTGAAGCTATTTTATAACTAATTATAATTAGGGGTACGGAATTTTCGCAAATAAAAAACATGAATTTCGCATTTACTTTTTTTATAATTACAAAATTTCGCATTTATTTTTAACTACGAGTAAAACAACAGAAAACATTAATTAAAAGCTAACATCGTTGTAATTTCGACATTCGACTCTTTAAGAGCTGTTCTTCGATCTGTCACTGTCACTACAATATTATATGTGCTGAAGAATCGTTCTGCGTCTATGCTGTTCGTTGGACTCCAAATGCTTGGTAATGCTGCTTTATGGTAGGGGAGCAAAGTATGCTAAATGTGCAGTCACTCGAGCGCTTTGGGGACCTATTGGGTTGTGAAGAGTAGGTCCCAAAACCAAAAAAAGTTAAGTAAAGTTTTCCATTTTCGTGGGCGCTTGCCATTTTTTAATTTAATTTTCCATTTCCAACAATCGTTTTTTACGATTATAACGCCATCTATCCATAATTCGAAAAAATGTTTCACATAAAAGTTACTTATTTTTACGTAAGGAATCCAAATCTGCAATAAAAAATGGGGGCTCCTATTTAGGATTTTAAAGTAACCCCCCACCCCACATCCATGGGAGGTCGTGTGTGGTGCCATTCTATAGATTTTTTAAAAATATTGAATAAGTGTATTTTACAGTTTTTCGATCTGATGTTCATTTCGCGAAATATCGCGGGATTCGTATTTAAATTATTTAATTTACCCCCCACCCCTCTCCGTGAGAAGTCGTGTATAGTATCATTCGATAGATTTTTAAAAAACATTGAGCACAAATTTTTTAGTTTTTCCATCTGTCATTTATTTCGCGAAATATTCGCTTTTTTCTTGTGAATCTTTGGGACTCACCCATTTCCTTACGCCCGGCTCAAATCGTCAGATTTTTGAAATATACCCTCTTTTGCATGTATTTAACTTACCTTATCTTAATCTGACAATTTGGAGTTCTTTTAAGGATATATATTTTTTTCGGGCCCCTCTTAACGAACTCCCCTGTGTTAAGAGCCAATATATGGTAGACGTACATCTGCAGGGTACCAGGTTTCTCCCCATATGATAATCTGACGCGCTCGAGTAACTGCAAAAATCCCCGCTTGGGCTCCCCTACCATTAGCAAATGACGAAAAACTGCACTGTGTAGCAATTGTGTCTTGTGTCACATAGATATAGGTCATCTGTTGCAAATTCTTTGACTCGATCACTCAAAATTGTTTTAGGGCGTCCCATTTTAGGGGATACTTTAAGTAACTTTATGTTACTATGAAAACTTTTTTGATAGACCATGTTCTTAGTAAAAATTGACGGAATGAGCACTGATTGTCCTGTTTGACTAATTTATATGTTTAGAAAATAAGAATTAGCCGACTTTTATTCCTACTTAGATTTTTACCAATACAAAAGACCGAAATGCAGATAACAACAATCGGATTATTTATATTTCTCAAAGAATCAACATTGAAAAATATCAATTCCTTATCTTTATCTATTTAATGATGAACAATGAAAGTTCCTTCTGTTTCAACACGTGTTAGAAAAATAAACACCTTTCAAAAATGATGTACAATAGACTTTCTTTCCATATCTTATTTACTACGTGACTACCTACTTATTTACGGACGAGTTGAGCACCTGCAGGTATTTCGCGGAAATAAACAAAAACTCCATATTTCACATTTATCTCATTTTTGTTCAAAATTTCGCCGAAATTCGCATCTATTCCGTACCCCTAATTATAAAAAAACAGTTGGTCCAGAATCATTATCTCGTTGACTTTTTCTTGTTTATCGTTGATAATTCTGCCGTTTGAACCTTCTGATAATCCATATATTTTCTCTATCTGCTCTTAAAGTGTGTTTATTATATTATTTTCTTTCTCATTTAATTTACACCGATCCAGAGTATAGCTCCATATAACAGTTCTAGTTCTGCAGTAACGAATCAATACTTTTATTTAGCACATTAATTTTTGTTTTTTTTTTTGTCTTCGGGTCTATTAAGTAATTTTCTTGCAGTGTTTCTCGCAATTCTTAATTATCCATTTATTACTCTACTTGCCTTATTTTTTGAATATACGACTTGAATAAAGACTTTAATGTTTTGCCAGTCGTTATTGTTTAGTAGACCGGAATATTGAGATATTAATTCTTTACATTACATATTTGTCTTTCGGTGATTTTCTATTATTAATATGAAGCTGGAAGTGTTAGGTTACACTGGTTTTTGATATTTGGTCCAGAGTTCCCTCTCAATTCTTTTGTCGGATTTCTGTTTAATATTATCGCAGCTGCATGTACTGGTACTAGGTTCTGAGTGCCCAGGTGACCTTTGAAGGACTCCCAATTACTCTATTTCGTCCACTTCTTCTGAGGTGGGTTCAGAAGTGGATATCAACTTCTATTCCATATCTATTTATATGTCATCTAATGATTTTACTTTAAATTTAGCTGCTTGATCTTCTTCATGAGTAATAAAATTTTTGTTATTTTTGCTATTTAGCAAACAGCATTAGAAAGTCTGTAAGCTTTTTTTATGAACTGCTGAAGTGCGTCCTATAAAAGTAGACATATTTTCATGAAAAACATGTTTTCATGAAAATTCTTTAATTTTATTCAATATGTTCAATACAGCGATTTTAACGGTTTTACAAATTTTTTATGTCGATGCCGTGCGCATAATACGATTCTGGAAGCTCTGAAAAATAGTTATTTTTTTCTTCAATTATCTCAGCTGATTTTTTTATTTACGAGTCATTTCTTCAGATTTGGGAACACTTAATAATCGGAGGGGGCCAAGTCAGGAGAGTAAGCCGCATGAGAAAGTAATTCGAACCCCAACTCGAATTTTTGCTACTGTCACAACGCTCTTGTGAGTCGATGTATTGTCTTAGGTCTTGAGAACACTTTAAAGAACACTTTTTTCTTCTGCTTATGGAGTCGTTTTTCATTCATCACATACTGGAACTCACCACATAAATTTTGAAGACCCTGACATCAAAACTGTATTAAATTATATGTGATCTAAGTAAGTTATAGAAAAAGTCAGATAGAGTTATAAGTTATAGATAGAGTAGAACACTTATAAAAAAATTGTAACAAGCAATTGGACATCGTAAGTTCTAATTTTTCACCCAAAGTGACCGGAAGTTGAACCGGCAGTCGATATTTGAACTCTTCGTGTAACTTTTTGTCAGTTGATATGACGGATGAATTTTGTTCACCGACAGACATGGACGAACAGACAGGCATGAAACCGGAAGTATGTATTTGTTCTGGTTTTTCTTAGTCGCGTTGAATAATAGTTTGTACTATTTCGACGAATTTAAAACAGTACTTTCGGTTGCAACGCTGGAACAGGCAGTCCGAGGTCAAACTTCTCACATGTAATATCAGGTTTGTTCCAACATAAACTTTTGGACGGTCCAGAAACCGTCACGAAACTACTTGTACCGTTTGTTGTGCGCATGTTCGTAATTGTATCGCCCAGTTATCGTCCCATGACGGTAATTTGGAAAACGATGTTGGAACGGTTACCTGACTGATAACTGATTTATCTATCAATATGTATATTGTTGTTGGTATATCCAATGATAAAAGCTAAAGACGTATGCCGTAGATATAGTAATATTATGTGACACATGACAAAAGCTCTAAACAAATGACAATCAATGAAAAACCCTATTTCCCGATTACTGAAATGATCATCACGAAACCGTCACCAAAAGATCACAATTCTTGTTGGAACAGTGGGAAGGACGATCCGATGACGATCATATTTTTGTTGGAACGGATTTTGTTTACTGCGCAGGAGCGTTACCGTTTCGTGACGGTTTTCGGTCGTGTTGGAACAAACCTAATTTTGGTTATAGGCTTTCATTTGACACCTTATTTGTCATTCTTTCTGCCCTACTAACAGAGGAGTTGTGTTTATTGACGGACAGACATGGATAATTCTAGGTTTTCACATTTAATGATAAAAACAATAATTATACAATTCAGTTAACCTGACTATGTCATTGTGATAATGACTTCTTATCTAAAAGTGACAACGGCAATTATTCCATTCACTCACGGTAAAATATCGCAAAACCTCCAGATTTTAAAGAACCGCTTGGATTGACATGAAATTTGGCACACACGTAGCTAAAATGCCAAAGAAAAAAGTGAGATTATGCCGATATGTTCTCTTGTCCTGGATGTGACTTTCACCCCTTCTTGGGGGTGAAAAAACATACGTTCAAAATAAGTCCAGAAGTGGATAAACTGACTAATTCTAATTCTAAGCAAATTTTGTTCTATAAAAGTTTTAAACGGCTGAAAATGTTATAAGACTTTTTTGCTCTACATTGCGCTTTCTATCTATACCTTTAAGGAACGCACTATTTTCGGGGACACCCTGTATATGATCTGTAAGTTGCATTGGTTCAAAATGCTTATTTTTGAAAGGGCTCGAACGAATCACTTTCTTCCAGAAAATCAAAAAATCCCAAATATTTAAAAAAGCAAAACCTACATTTTTTACTCTTTAAGATGTTTGGTATCACTAATAATTTTTAAGTTATTTTGAAAAAAGTCTTTTTTTTCAAAATTAAAGATTTAAAATTTACTTTAAAACCAAATTTTTTCACAAATAAGCACTTTGAAGTGATGAAACTTACAAACACAAACAATACATAAAGTTACTTGTGAAGTGGTAACGATTAATTCCATTTGGGCTGTTAATTAGAGGGAGATTTTTACGATATCTTTAACCAAAAAAAAAGGAACAACTGTATTTTGAGCGTAACTTGCTTACTCTTGCTGCTAGAAACTTTTTAAAAAAATAAAAATAAACGTTTTCTTAAACACTTTAAAAAAGTTGTAATAAGTTTTCCCAGAAAAGTGTTTCATTTTTTTTATTTCACGTTAAAATATTCGATTTGGAATTTGACATATAAGAGCTTATTTTTCACTATAGTCTGTTTTTAAACCAAGAGGAGTAATTCAGATTTCCCGCGCCGTAAATCTTGTTTGTAATTGGTACAACCTCAGGCAATTTTACTCATATCAAATTTTGACAATAATGACATTTATAAAATTTTAACACTATTGGCATTTCATAGGTTAGTTTATTTATTTTATCAGCGATTTTTGTATTTTCTGCGTTATTCCTTTTATTTTTAGATTTTTAGTCAATATTACCGTCAAAGGCCGATATGATCAACCAAAAAAGAAGATGTATCTGAAGATATTTCTAGTGACTTTCTTGGGTGTGAATCTGTCTTTTTAGTTTACCTACTCCTCTTGGTTTTAAAACAAAGCTTAGCAATAACTCTGCTTCTACTGGGTCTACAGACCTGACACATATACCATTTTTTCACTTTTCTATAAGCTATATTTGCTATTTGCTAATTTTTTTTCAATAAAGTAGGTACCTACTTTTTGAGTTATTTGCGAAAAACCGTCTAAAAACGTGTTTTTTTTTGTTGAAAAATGAACATATTCACTCGCAAATATCTCTAAAAGTATTGACTTAGTGAAAAAACTCTATAAAATAGAAGTTGCTTAGAATTAGCGAGTTTATCCAATTCCGGACTTATTTGAACGTATTTGTTTTCATCCCCGATAACGGACGAAACTCACCTCCAGATCAAAAGCACATATCGGCACAATATCACTTTTTTTCTTTAACATATTACCTATGCGTGTCCCAAATTTTATGTCAAACCAAGCGTTTCTTCAAAATTCTGAACAAAAACCGTAAGTAAATTAAACGAAAATGTAAAAGGTACATTCCATGTCAAATCACTCAGGCAAAAAAATTTGGATCTCCGATTTGTCTGAAAATTGGTATATAGCTTCTGCGGGACGTAAAAAGAAGATATTTAAAGTCAAAAAATCTTCTTCTTCTTTTTTTCTCAAAATGTTATTTTATGCGATTTTACAGTGATTTGGTGTTTATTTAAACAAATTTGCATTTTCTGTCGTAAAGTATCAATGAAAAACATAATATTTTAATAGAAATGACTCAAAAATGTCATTATATGGCATTATAACAAGTTATTTTGAATCAAAACAAGTTTTTGATCAAATTTTATAGTGTAAAAAACGTTAAAATACCGTTTTTTACATTTTCCTCCATTCCCAAAATACGTCATCATCGATTTGGCTAAAAATTTGCCCGCATATAGCTAAAAGATAGGACTTTAAGTGGTTAGAAGGATTTGAATTATATTACAATACCAAAAAAGTTACATGCAGTAATATCATACTGAAAAGTATATATTAGTCCAGTCGGGATAGCATTTGACCTTGAATGCCAAGCTGCACAAAAATTTATTTTTCTGATCTTTAGGGGAGTTAATAGTAGCCTAAATTTAAAATCGCGAATGAATTCCTCCGTTACGTTAGCGGCCATCTTGATTTTAAAGGGGAACCTGTTTTGCTCAATATCTCCGCCATTTTTAACTTTTCGACAAAAAATGAAGGAACTGAAATTGTTCCAAATAAATCGTATTTACAATTATTACAATTTCTTTTTAACAATTTTTGTCGTGAGATCGATATTTTCGAGTTAATTTTACTTACAGTAGACGCCTATATTTTTGACTATAATATTGCATGTAACTTTTTGGGTATTGTAATATAATTCAAATCCTTATGACCACTTAAAGTCCTATGTTTTGTCTATCTCTAGGCAAATTTTCAGCCAAATCGATTATGATGCATTTTGGGAATGGAGAAAAATGTAAAAAAACGGTATTTTAACGTTTTCTACACTATAAAATTTGATCAAAAGCTTGTTTTGGATCAAAGTAACTTGTTATAATGCCATATAATGACATTTTTGAGTCCCTTCTATTAAAATATTATGTTTTCCATTGATACTTTACGAGAGAAAATGGAAATTTGTATAAATAAACACCAAATCACTGTAAAATCGAATAAAATAACATTTTGAGAAAAAAAGAAGAAGATTTTTTGACCTTAAATATCTTATTTTTACGTCCCGCAGAAGCTATATACCAATTTTCAGACAAATCGGAGGTCCAAATTGTTTTTTTGCTCCAAAATTGAGTGATTTGAAATGGAATGACCCAAAATTAATTTTTCAAACAAATATTTTAAGTCGTTATGAGAAAATTATAATTTAACAGATGAAATAAAATAAACACAATTCAACTCGTAAAATATTTGGACCCTTACCAGCCGAACCATCCGAACAGGTAAAGAACCCACCTTTTATATAGTTTATAATATACCTTTTCTACCTGGCCTCAAACAATCGATATTTTTAACTCGTGGCAACGTGGTTTGATGGCAAATAGAACGCAAATACACATTTTTATGTGGTGTAAGTCAAAATGGCTGTGAAGTGTAAAAATTTGTGTATATAATTTAAATTTTTAAAATCAAAATTTTAGAAAACTGAGAACGATACAGGGCATTAAAAAATGCGCTCAACAAACATACACGAATTAAAATTCGAAAATGATAGTATTTCTTAGTGATGCCAAATGACTGCAACATGAAAAGATGACATAATGATAGCGGGATGTATATATATATATATATATATATATATATATATATATATATATATATATATATACAAAAATTGATTCTTATATTATGGATCAGTCTATTTTGTACGTAAACAAGGATGGATGTGTTTTTAATGTGTGTGCTACTGCTGCGTTGCATGGCATCAGCAGACACCTTTTCCGAAAACGATGCTATGAGGTTTTTTCAACAATATGGATATATAGATAGCAATTCTATAGCAAATTTTAATTCAACGCTCCTACAGTTCCAAGAAAAATATAATTTATATGTGGATGGTACATTAAACGATGAAACCATAGCATTAATGCAAAAACCTCGCTGTCACACTGGCGAAAACGCTTACTCTCTTAAGGGAAAATGGTATAAACATAATCTAAGATGGTATTTTCCTCAGGCATATAACGTGAAACATATATTTCAATTAGTTGAACGAGCCTTTAAAATGTGGGAAGATGTTTCAAATTTGCATTTTACCAGAGTGAGTGTTCCTGTTCCGAAACCAGATATCACTATAACAGCAGTTAAAAGAAAACATTATTTTCGTTCCAACTGTATGGGGAACTACAAGTGTGGATATGATTCTGATGGTCGTGGTGGAACATTAGCACATTCGTATTTTCCCATCACTAATGATAGTTGCGTAGAAATACATTTAGACTTGGATGAAAAATGGAGTTATAATTTGAATGATACAGATTATGATTCCACCAATCTCTTTATGGTCATTCTTCATGAAATCGGCCACAGTTTAGGATTATTACACAGTAACCCGTTGTCCTAGGTGAACGACAAACGCGACACGACGCGACGCGACGCGAAAATATCAAGTAATGGTTGTATTTGTGTATGGCCTACATTTTCGGGTTATTCAGTCTACGACAAGACGCGACGAAGTGCGAACTTGATTTGTTCGCGACGAGACACGACACAGTGTGACGCCCCATTGCTTTCTTCAATTCAAATTATGCTACGCAATAGTTTATTAAATAAACAAAAACTAATAATAACTATATAGTACCAGTGTTTTTTCATTAACATACCTTAAAGTCAGTAACAGCCTCTGCTCAATAGAATTTGGTATTTGAAAATTACTTATTGATAATTATTGATAGCTCAGTTATTAATACTGAGTTTAACAGCTGCAATGATATAATCGAAAGTGAATAAGCCACAATACTCTTTAAACCAACGTGGAATATTTTATTAATTTCGGATATAAATGATTAAACTCTCCAAATTAACTCGTTTTCTAAATATATGACATTTGTTGTCTTTCTTTTTCGTTTATGGAATTTTTTAGCTAAGTATTTAAAATATGAATTTTTTAGTAACACTGCCGTATACTTCCCCACACTTAAGAATAGGAATGAATAATTGACATCGTCACGTTGGTCCTGGTTTTAGTGATGGAAAGCGACGCGATGCGACGCTACATAAGCCACACGTCGCGTGAATTACTGGTCGCATCGCAACTGATCGCGTCGCGTCGTTTTCCGTCGCTCACCTAGGACAACGGGTAACGATGAGACATCTGTAATGTATCCATGGTACCCTAATAAATTACAAAATTTTAGTCAGGATGATATTAGTGGCTTAGAGGCTTTATACGGACGCAAAAGTACATCTATTCCTTCACAGTCTAGTGCATTAACTCCGTCACCGTCGCGCAAAAGTACATATATTCCTACACAGACTAGTGCAACACCCCAGTCGCATATATCGAGGGTGCATACTACACGATACCGACCTAGACCAACCGAGATTATACCCCACCAAGCAACGAAAACTGCACCACATTTTTGTGCTATTGAATATCCTAATATTCACTTTTTAGCATATGATCCTCAGTTTAAGAACCATCATATGTATATAATACATGAAGGATTTGTATGAAAGAATTATATAAATGGACACATGGTACCGAATAATCCAGAACATTTGAGTACTTATTTACCTAAACAACTAAGAAATATTTCGCATGTGTTTCAGAATATAGCTGGCAACTTAATTGTTACATCAAATAACACTATGTACTCAGTATCCTTTCCCAGCATAACTATTTCACGAGATATATCTCTGTTTGTATTACCGCCCCATGCCGAAATAAATGTTGTATTTCAGACTCACACAGGAAAAACATATTTATGGTATGACAATACATCATTCATCGAATATGACGATATAATAGACCTCGTCATTAGCAGAGGTCAGATAAGGGACATATTCCCTGGAGTACCGACCACCATTAAATCAGTATTTAAATATATAGATGGCCATTTATACTTTCTAGATGGCAGCACTTATTACAAATATAATGAATTTACAAAGAAGATCATCGAAATTGGCAGATTTAATTGGAATTTATTCGGAATTCCTTGCCCGGACGAAGGCTTAGTTACACAGTTGAAATATTTACTGAATAAAGTTGGTTCTTTTTATACATAACTTTGTAATATATTAGATGAAATAAAAACTTATGTTAACCTCATTAAGGTTTTTTTTATTAACGTATAAGGGGGTGGGTAAATGAAAAAAGTTGTATTTAAATGTCACGTTCTCTGCCGAATGACACATAAATGTCTCTACATATAACGTTCTGCGTCGAATGTCGCATAAATGCCACATCATTCACGTTCAAATGTCACGTTCTGCGTCGAATGTCACGTAAATGTCACATCATTCGCGTTCAATTGTCACGTTAAAGAGGTACACTGATGGTTTAAAGATAAATAGCCTATACCATTAGGGAATAGAGTGTAGCAGAGACCATTAGAGGCCATTAGAAGCCATCAGGTCATGTTATTCACGTCACGCCATTCACGTCACGCCATTCACGTCACGTTATTCACGTCACGTTATTCACGTCACGTCATTCACGTCACGTTCTGTTAGGCACTATACGGAAAAGAAGAAGAAGAATTGACAGTTAATGTTGAACGTTGACAGAAGAAGAATTGACAGTTGGCTTCTGTGTCGCCACCGCTTTCATTTGACACCCCACACGTCAAAATCGGATTCGATTTTAGCATATGAGACATCGAATGAATGGAGATTGGTTAACAGAGAAGAAACAAACATGGCAAATATTGGAAGATGGCTCGTTTTGTGATACTTTTTCGGCTAAATATAAAGAGTGTATAGCATTACAAGTTATATACATGAAAAAGACCTTTCTACATACAAATAAGTGATGTTATGTATAAGGTCTCTTTGTTTTCTTTGCAAGTCAGGTTGGCCGAGTGGTCAAAGGCGTTGGATTTAAGCTCCGATTCCCGAAAGGGTGCGAGGGTTCGAATCCCTCACCTGACACATCTTTATAGATGACCAGACACGTCACATTCAGTCTCATAGCAACAAAGATATGCTGTAATACCGTTTTGGTAATGTCTATGTGTGGTTGTTTTTGTCTCAACTTATTTTCCGTACAATAACATATTTTTTCCGTTAACCACGATAACACATTTCCTGTAAAAATATGTTATTGTGGTTACCGGAAACTGATAACAGTTTATAATACTAATATCTGTGGTTACATGTTATCATCTGACTACATCCGGACTTTTAGCATTGTGGTTTGTCATATCTTTAGCGGTTTCCTGTTGTTGCAAAAATATCGTCTGCACTCTTTCCTTATCAACCATCCACATCCGGAATGTTGATAAACAACAACTTGTTATTTAAAAAATATTTTTGTAAATAATTCAAAATATTTGATTTTTCGTAATTTTGTACAAATATTATATTTTCCGCCCTATATATGATAATCGTATAGCATTTCACATTTTTATACATGTTCAGAATGGGCCATTGTCATGTACTTTACATGTTGCCTTTTCAAAATCAACAATCTTCTTACGATCCTCTGGTCATTGATGGTCTTTTACTTCTTCTCATGTTCAGAATGGGCCATTGTCATGTACTTTACATGTTGCCTTTTCAAAATCAACAATCTTCTTACGATCCTCTGGTCATTGTTGGTCTTTTACTTCTTCTCATGTTCAGAATGGCCCATTGTCATGTACTTTACATGTTGCCTTTTCAAAATCAACAATCTTCTTACGACCCTCTGGTCATTGTTGGTCGTTGCAACCTGTACATTCAACGAGCCATCGATGCCAAGGACCCTGATGGATAGGTATCACGATGGTCGAGAATCGGTATGCCGATTCTGGACCAGAATTTTCCCACGGTGCGCGAGAATCGGTATGCCGATTCTGGACCACGAGTGGTCGGGAACCGGCATGCCGATTCTGGACCACGAGTGGTCGGGAACCGGCATGCCGATTCTGGACCACGAGTGGTCGGGAATCGGTATGCCGATTCTGGACCATGATGTTGCGCCTCCCCCACGAAGTGGTCGAGAGTCGGCCTTACTTACCTACTATAGTTACATGGTTGCCCAAAGACTCCTGATCCAGTACCATGGGCAGTTTTAGATCCATCAGTGAACCATATTAAGTCCCCATTAATGTTTGGGACTTTTTGTTCTCTAGATGGTATAATTGTGTTAATCTTCTCAGTGAAGATTATTTCTGGTGTCATCATATCTGAGTTCATCATAAAGATGGATTCCTCAAGTATAGTCCCAGTAATGTTTGTGTGGCTATTCAATACATAATTTGGCCTCCAATTTTATATAAAAGTAATATCATTGTAGTTAATTTCAGTTATTTTCGATCAATTAAAAGTGAAGTTTGTAAAAGTTAATAAAAGTGTTTTTAAAAAGTACCTTAGTGAGTTTAAACCTTTAAGTTACGACTGTGCTCGCGGGTCTCCAATGTACAATGTTTCTCGTCCACCTTTCGATGTTTTGTCGTGCCACATGTCCTACCCAGTTCCATTTCATTTGCGCAATTCTTCCAATTACATGTTCCACCTTCGTCCTGCTTCGGACGTCCTCATTTCATATAAATATGTTCCCTCAGGGATATTCCTAACATAGCTTGTTCGATCGCCCTGTGTGTCGTTCTCAATCTATTGGCTGATACCTCTGTTAGTGTCATCGTGTCCATTCCATATCCATAGGTCATAACTGGTAGAATACAACTATTTAAAAAAAAGAGTATTCAACAGTTGTTTAAACAGTATACTTAATTCCTTTATTCAATTTTAAACATAGTTATTTTAATATAACGTATCTATATAATTTAAGTACCTATATAAGTTTAAGTAATATACCTATACCGCGAGGGGTAACCGCAAGCTAAGCTTACCTCACGCGATTTTGAATGACGTTCTCGCGTCACAATTTTGAATGACGTCCAATACGATTTTACACCCGCCAAAATTCCGTACCGAACGATAAGAAGTATTCTTCAAAAACATAAAATGCAAGTGTCCGAATTTTTTGACCAGAAGTGTATGTTAACAAGAGTTCACCTTACCCACGGAAGGTTATTACTATAGTCACCAATACTAAATATTACATAAAATTATTTTAAAAAGCGAGACGGCTTTCTTGAAATTTATTTAATTAACACCACTTTGTGGCCTAACTTGTTTCATATTAATGTTTTAGATTTATCAATAATATCTAACTTCACATTCCAAGTAAATATATTCTAACTGTGTCTTCTTAAATTTCATCAAATCAAGATGACTCTCGAAAATTAATTCCTTCGTCATTTCCGACATTGGTAAAGTATTTTTATGATGTAATCTTTGAGTGGTACTATCATTATGATAAATCGTAGATACAAAAATATGCAAGTTCATGCTCAAAAAACATTGTCAATGTTAAGGTTCATTAAGATTAAATACTAAATTCCTTCCATATAGGAAACCTAACGGTTTCGATACTCATAATAATTCTTGGTTGTAGAGGTATTGGAAGATTTTGATTTAATTATACGAATGTGTTGATGAAAAATATGGCCCAAAATATTTTATTATTACATTATATCTTTTTATAAGCTGTTAAGTTTTAATTTTTAGATAATAAGTAGGCTTAGATGTTAACTTAAAATTGTTATTGTAATACCATACAAAAAAAAACAAATAGTCTGGCTAATTGGCTATGTCAAAGCCATTAATAAAAAAAAAAAAAAAAAGTTTTAATTTTTTTGTAGAAAATAATATTTTAATTTCATACTGGCCGTCTCATTGTCTTTTAAGTTAGGAGAAAGGTCTAGGCGTTGTTGTGGATTATAATATACAGAGTGGAACAGTCAAATGGAATAAATTCGATAATTAACAAATGGAGACGTGTTAAAAAAACGCTCGGACACTTCGATTGGTATTGTAGTTGCTAATTTTTTGCAATGAAAACGTTTTATACAGGGTGTGCCCAGGGCCGTAACTACGATGTTGGGGGCCCGGGGCAAATGTGATCTGGGGCCTCCTACCAGGAGGTCTGGAGAATTCACCCACAGCGCAAGGGGGGGTCAGGAAAAATGTTTGATATTTAACCCCTTGAAAGCGCATTTTCATTCCTATGTGAACACCACACTCTCTTCTTTCTTTTTTTTCAGCATGTCCTACAATAACTATAAAATTAGCAGTGCTAATGATTACAGCTTCATCTGTATCTGACATTGCGGACGGATTATCAACGAATGCGTTCGTTCGCTACAATGCAAATGGTCTTACTTTGTACCGAACGAATAACCAAGCGAACACCTACAAATTCGTTCCTTCGTTCGTATTCACTCTGATTAAAAGCACCTTAAGGTGCCTTAAGCTACTGCAGTGCGAGCCAAGCACACCCAGTGAAGCTAGTCAGTGTACTGGTGGGGCTGATCCTAATGTGTTCATTTTATCTTATGTACACCTTTCTTTTCAATATGTGGTTCCTTTCACGTACCAAGATGTGGTCTGGGGTAAATTGATTAAGACAAAGTAGCTGGGACCTGGAGTCCCTATTCCGGTTACATTTTAGTTTTTATTTCGCCAAAATAACTAATTTCCTCAGTCAAAATTTATATGTTTACAAAAAATCTCGGGGGCCCCAGCTTAGCCCGGGCCCCCTCTTCCAATGGCATTTTAGATTTTATTACGCCGAAATAACTAATTTCTTAAGCAGTAATTTAAATTTAAATGTTAAGTTCTCGGGGGCCCCAGCTAACTCAGGCTTCAGGGGCCCTGTTTTGTTCCAATTGCATTTTAGTCTAAAAGACTAATTTACCCAGTGAAAAATTAAAACTATGTTGCGGTCTTTTTAAAATTGTGTCACTTGAAAATATTTCTTTGGGATGGGCTTTTAAAATATATAGTTTTATTTTCCTCGTTATAATCTATGCACGGGGCCCTCCTTTGTTGGGGGCCCCGGGGCACTGCCCCGGTTGCCCCAATAGTAGTTACGGCCCTGGGTGTGCCATGTAACAATAGCCAATAATAAAATTTCTTATTTCAAATACAACATCCTATATATTTATTATTCAATTTTTGGATTTCTCAGAATATTCTAAATATATCTCATATACAGTGTCCTATAATACCTATCTTTACCTGTTCGGAAATATTAATTATTTTCAGATTTATTTCAAAGTTTGCTCCAATACAATCTTCTTCTATTCGTGCCTATTCGTTTCGAATACTGCGATCATTCTGGCTATAAATATTTTATTATCTAATGCTTTAAAGAGATTTGTTGTTGTTGTGAAGAACCATTTTCTCAGGTTTTTTAAACATGGTATTCTTCGTCTCCCAATTCCTCGCTTTCCGAATACTTTGTCTTGAAGGATTATTTTCAGTAACCTGTATTTAGTGCCGTTTTTCATTATGTGTCCGAGATATTTTAACTTCCTCCTTTTAATCGTATACCTCCCTTCTCTTTCTTTTCCCATTCTTCGTAATACGGTCTCGTTGGTTATTTTGTCCGTCCATGATATTCTTAGGATTCGCCTGTATAGCTACATCTCGAAGGCTTTAAGTTTTTTCTCCATCGTTTCAGTAAGTATCCATAATTCAACTTCCTAGTATAATATTGAGAAGATATAACATCGTAGGTAGGAGCCTTACTTTTTTCTCCAGATTAAGGTTGTGGCTTTTAAAGTGTTTGGCCATGTTTTTGAATGCATTCCTAGCCTTCTCCATTCTACATTTTACTTCTTGTGAGTGATCACATTGTTCGTTTACTATTGTTCCAAGATATGTATACTGTTTTACTCGGTCCACTGATGTATTCGTGATAAGCAGTTGGACGTCTCTAATTTTATTTTTGCTGATAACCATAAATTTAGTTTATCTACTCTATGTCATATTATGTATAAGTTTTTAGTTTGTGAAAACTGTCATTATAGATAGCAGTGCGTGAAGTGTTTAAAGTGTGCGTGAAGTAACAATGTATTTTAAATGGGACTTACTTCTTCGCACTGTTTTTGACACACTTTCGTATAATCAAATATCCTTAACTTTCGCGTTGTCATACAGATGACATAATGAGCAATAAATTACGACAAAAGTTTTGACAGTTTTGTAGTTTGGAAGAAGTTAGAAATTTTAAATGTCAAAGTTCTAAAAATTGTAGAATAGAAATAAATTCCAGTGACGAAGAGTTACAGTTTTTTTATTTGTTCATCATAGATAAAATATTGTATGAAACTGTGCGTGAAGTACTTTTTGTGAGCTTACGCGATATATAGCACTCGCTCTACTAAGCACACTACTAATACACCAGGGTAGAAAAATAAATATGAGTGATTTCAGGGTAAAAATCAATACAGGTATTTAAAGGTGCTAAATCGTAGGGGGATATAGTTAATTAAAAATACATACAGAGGTACTCGTAAATCGACCTCATTTTTTTAAAAAACAAATATTGTTTTTTGCCTATCGCATTTTTAGTATCTCATTTACAGCAAAAGGGTTATTACAAAAGTTGTGTATCATGAAAAAACGATTGATTTGAATTTTTATGAGTTAAAATCTATAAAGAATTAACCGAGATAATTGCAAAAACGACGTTTTTTGCACTATTTTGTAAATGTTAATATCTTTTAACAAATAGGCTGTGAGGAACTTATTATACCTTGATCATGAGGTAATTAAGCGCCTTTATTAGTGTACAAAATTTCAAGAAGATCTGTTTGTTAGTTTACGAGTTATGTTAAATGTTTATCCCAGACATTGAATGTTTAAACAATCATTCTTGCCCAAGGAGTATTTTCAGAGCTTTTTGGCAAAGTGTAATGAGTTCTTAAAGACTCAAAGTACTAAGAAAATTAAAAAAATAATATATTTGTTTTTAAAATGTTCTTAAACAAGTCGATAAAAAATGGTGAGTTTTTTCCTTATAAACAATTAGAATATCTTTGTCATTTTTGCTGATAAATAATTATAATTGGTTGTACCAAAAAGTTGGTAAAAAACACACATTAAAAAAGAAAAATAAACTTTCTAGGACCAATAATAGCCTAGTTATACTTTTTTTTTGAAAAATCTCATCTCTATTGTTTATAAATATTAAGAGTTGAAATTTTTTCAGAATGATAATAAATATCTATATTTTATATTGCAATTGATAAGTACGGAATATCTTCTATTTAAAATTAGTAATAACCCTTTAACAGGGCCCCCGCTACAATATGTGCAAAGTGTTCAATGGACCGCCATCCTTTAGGGGCGCCAAAACCCGGGGTCATAAATTGCAAAAAAAGCAAACAAAAAAAATTAATTTTAAAATAAAAGTTGAGAATTTAAATAGGATTAGGTATATGTAAATAGGAGAAAAAGAGGAGCAAACAGAATACTTCGGCCATATAATTAGAGGAACTTAATACCATATATTTCGCCTTATAATACAAGAAAAAGTGGTGGGAAAGAGATGGAATGGTCGAAAGAAACTTTCATGGTTGCGTAATATTCGATAATGGTGGTGAGCCACAGTAGAAGAATTATTTCGCGCAGCAGCCGATAGAGAAGGGTTTCAGGAACTGGTAAACTGTTTTTGCTGTGGATTTTAAACAACCGCCTGTATTGACATGAAATTTGGCATATACATAGGTAACAGGTCAAAAAAAAACAATATTGTGCCGATGTGTGCTATGCCCTAGGGTGAGTTTCACCCATTCTCGGGGGTGAAAAAATATACGTTCAAGATAACTGGGGAATTTGATAAACTGATGAATTCTAAACAACTTTTGTTGTATTGAGTTTTTTCAGTAAGTCAATACTTTTCGAGTTATTTGCGAGTGAATATGTACATTTTTCAACAAGAAATCCCGTTTTTAGACGGTTTTTTGCAAATAACTCAAAAAGTAAGTATTTTATAGAAAAAAATATTATTAGCAAAATATTGCTTACAACAAAGTGAAAAAAAATGGTGTACATAATATGAAGTCTGTAAACCCAGTAGGAGCAGAGTTGAAGCTAATGAAAAGTAGGTTGTTATTTGTCAAATTCCAAATCGAATATTTCAACGCGAAATAACCAAAAAATAAGCACTTTTCGGGGAAAACTTATAACTTTGTTAAAGTGTTTAAAAAGTGCTTTATTTCTGTTCTTTAAAAAAAGTTTTTAGCATAAGTAAGTAAGCTACGCTCAAAATAAAGTTGGTCCCTTTGTTTGGTAAAAAAATCGTAAAAATCACCCTAATAACATCCCAAATGAAATTAATTTTTATGAAATTATTTTACTTACTTTTGATGTTAGAAACTTAAAAAAAAAACAAAATTAAGCTTTTTTTAACACTTTAAAAAATTCTAATGAGTTTTCCCCGATAAGTGCTAGATTTTTTGGTTATTTCACGTTGAAATATTCGATTTGGAATTTGACGAATCAGAACCTAATTTTCATTAGCTACAACTCTGCTTCTACTGGCTCTAAAGACTTTATATTATACACCATTATTTTCACTTTTTTATAAATTATATTTTTGCTAACAATATATTTTTTGTTAAAATACTTACTTTTTGAGTTATTTCTGAAAAATCGTCTAAAAACGTGTTTTTATTTTGTTGAAAATGAAAATAAATGTAGGTACTCGCAAATAACTCGAAAAGTATTAACTTGATGGAAAAACTTTATAGAACAAAAGTTGCTTAAAATTAATCATTAATTTTATCCAATTCCGGACTTTTTTGAACGTATGTTTTTGTACCTCCGGGAAGGTGTAAAACTCACATCCAGGGTAAAAGTACACACCGGCACAATATCACTTTTTTCTTTGACATGTTAGCTATGTGTATGACAAATTTCATATCAATCCAAGCGATTCTTTAAACTTCGAAGGTTTTGTCATATTTTACCATGAGTGGATAGACTATAAATATGACTTCTAAAGTTCAGTTTTTTGCTTTATTTCAATCACTTACCGGTGAAACATAATCCGTTAATAAAACTACTGAGAACAGAGAACATCGACACACGGGATATAAGAATAATAAATAAATCTGTATTATGAACAAGAAGCTGTCATAAGAATAAATAATTTAAACATCAATAAAATAAAAATCAAAAGAGGCGTTAGACAGGGCTGTGTCTTGTCGCCATCACTGTTGAATGCATACTCAGAAGAAATATTCAAAAAAGCATTAGAAGATAAAGTAGCAGGCATAAAAATAAATGGCCTCCCATATGTGAAATTAGATAAGCCGATGACACAATACTAATAGCAGAAACTATTACAGATCTACAAAAAATTTTAGATAAGATTGTTGCAGCGAGTGAAGAATTTGGTCTGTCAATAATCATAAAGAAAACGAAATTCATGGTTATATCAAAGAAAAATATTATAAAGATCAATCTGCAAGTAAATAATAAGACGATAGAACGAGTTCAGTATTATAACTATTTAGGGACAAACAGTAGTGAAACAAACGATTATACCAAAGAAATCCAAATTAGAATAGAAAAGGCTAGAAGTGCATTCACTAATATTAAACAAATATTATGTAGTAGAGACCTCAGCCTAAATCTTAGAAAGCGAGTACTAAAATGTTATGTATTTTGAGGAAAACGAAAAGCCCTAGATACAAAGTTTACTACTTTTTAAACAATTAGAATAATTGAAATAAAAATATAATAAACAATATTTTAAATCCAAGACTTTTCGTTAATAAACTGCTTTCTGGCTGCATCCCATATCTCCGGATTTTACAATATATAATCACA
This sequence comes from Diabrotica virgifera virgifera, assembly GCF_917563875.1. Classification (NCBI taxonomy): domain Eukaryota; kingdom Metazoa; phylum Arthropoda; class Insecta; order Coleoptera; family Chrysomelidae; genus Diabrotica; species Diabrotica virgifera. Next base: position 99,640,662 of record NC_065450.1, on the reverse strand, counting down.
TAGAGACGACGAAATAGGAGAAAGCAAATAGAGGACACTTAGGCCACGCATTTACCTTCTCTTCGTCTAGGAAAAGGACCGAAAGACAGTTTCTAAATACTCACAAATTGAGTAAAAATGAAAAAGATAAAAAAAGGGTTCAAGGCAGGTTTTGTTTATATTCGATTCAGAGTTGGACTACCATCTCCATATAGTAACTATTTCAGCATCCTTATGCATCATCAGTGAAGATTATGCAGTCACAACTCTGAAGGGAATACAAACATTCTGCCTCTTTTAAAGCAAACCATCGCGATGCGATGAACCCGCCTTTTGAGACGCAATACAGCGACATCTCTCGTATTACGAGGAAAACGAAAAGCCCTAGATACAAAGTTTACTACTTTTTAAACAATTAGAATAATTGAAATAAAAATATAATAAACAATATTTTAAATCCAAGACTTTTCGTTAATAAACTGCTTTCTGGCTGCATCCCATATCTCCGGATTTTACAATATATAATCACATAGAGACGACGAAATAGGAGAAAGCAAATAGAGGACACTTAGGCCACGCATTTACTTATTGTAAAATCCGGAGATATGGGATGCAGCCAGAAAGCAGTTTATTAACGAAAAGTCTTGGATTTAAAATATTGTTTATTATATTTTTATTTCAATTATTCTAATTGTTTAAAAAGTAGTAAACTTTGTATCTAGGGCTTTTCGTTTTCCTGGTAATACGAGAGATGTCGCTGTATTGCGTCTCAAAAGGCGGGTTCATCGCATCGCGATGGTTTGCTTTAAAAGAGGCAGAATGTTTGTATTCCCTTCAGAGTTGTGACTGCATAATCTTCACTGATGATGCATAAGGATGCTGAAATAGTTACTATATGGAGATGGTAGTCCAACTCTGAATCGAATATAAACAAAACCTGCCTTGAACCCTTTTTTTATGTTATGTATTTTCTTTTCTTTTGTATGGTGTGGAGACATGGATTCTCAATAAACAATGCCTTAATAGATTGGAAGCATTTGAGATGTGGACGTATCGAAGAATGCTGAGAATCTCCTGGACAGACAGAATAACCAATGAGGAAGTACTAAGGATAATACAGAAGAGCAGAGAGATACTGGACTCCATCAAAATAAGAAAACTTCAATACTTGGGTCATATAACACGTGGTGACAGATATGAACTCCTAGAATTAATTATGCAGGGAAAGATTCAAGGAAGGAGCAGCATAGCTAGGAGAAAAATGTCATGGCTGAGAAATCTCAGAGAATGGTTTGGATGCAGCTCAACTTAACTTTTTCGGGCTGTAGTGTCAAAAGTGAGAATAGCAATGATGATTGCCAACCTTCGTCGCAGAGATGGCACGTAAAGAAGAAGCACCTACCTACCTTAAAAAAAATTTAAAAAAATGATCCAAAATGCCTCAAGGGGTGCCAAAATCATTTTTTGCACACAGGCGCCAGTAACCCTTACGGGGTCCCTGCCCTTTAAAGTGAAGTTACTCACGTTGACTGAGCTGGGACCGTGTGATGGGGTAGAATGTCGGAGTCCAGTTTCGCGCGTCGAGATTTTGCTATAGAAAGTTCAATTTGGAGCGCTTGAAAAATTTTACAATATCTCAGCTTCCAGAGAACGTAGAGCCTTCATTTGTTTTAAATTGGGGTAACTCGACTAAAGAATAACAACTAGCTTATTTTCATTTACCGGAAAAATCGGAAAATTCTGGAAAATGGACTTTCTTATTCACCATTCATTTACAACGTTAACACTACTATATTTTGATAAATATTTTCATAAAATATTATAAATTGGTGAATAATTATTAAAATATAATTATAGTATATATCTATTTATATACAGGGTGGTTCATTTTATTCTCCTTGGTGTCTGTACGGAAAACTACTTTAGAAAAACATTTTAAAAAAATTCTTCATAGAAATATACAGGGCCATTAACACTACAATCTAAATATAATGTGAAATATACAGGGTGCTTCAAAAAAGAGTGGTATATCAAAGATATAGTTTTTATGTAACACCCTACACTTGATGAAATTTTTAAATTGCCCTTAAAAAATAAGCTAGACTATACCTAAGTACAGAGTGTTTTGATTTATTTCAATTTTTATAAAAATGTAAAGTTTTAGAAAAAAATAAATATTTACGAATCTAAAAATCGGTGACAATTTTTTTCTTGGATCTTGATAATAGACTATTCAGTATTTTTAAACAGATGTTTATTGTAACAACATTTATAATTACTTAATCGTACATTTTTAGATTTAAAAATGAATTAAAAACAAAAACGTTCTCAAATTGAAAAAAAAAAATGTATAGATTATAATTATTGATCTTCGTTAATTCTACACAATTTTTGTACAGGTTCATTAATTTCTTCCACACTATCCATAATTTCTTAAAATAAATCAAATGTACCCAGCTTTGCATAAATTGCAAAGATGACACTGACGAAAAAAGATGCTACAACCTTTTGACAGTTATTATAGATGACGAAAGTGAAGTTGAAGATTTGTTTAAAAAATTAGGGATAATGTTGAAGAAATTAATGAACCTGTACAGTAACTGGGTAGAATTAACGAAGATCAATAATTATATTCTATACATACATTTTTTTTTCAATTTGAGAATGTTTTTGTTTTCAATTAGTTTTAAAATCTAAAAATGTACGATTAAGTAATTATAAATTTTGGTACAATAAACATTTGTTTAAATATGCTATTATGAAGATTCAAGAAAAAATTTGTCACCGATTCTTAGAATCGTAAATATTTATTTTTTTCTAAAACTACATTTTTCTAAAAATTGAAATAAATCCAAACACTCTGTACTTAGGTATATTCTACCTTAGTCTTTAAGGGCAATTTAAAAATTTCATCAGGTGTAGGGTGTTCCATAAAAAAATATATCTTTGATATACCACTCTTTTTTGAAGCACCCTGTATATTTCACATTATTTTTAGATTGTAGTGTTAATGGCCCTGTATATTTCTATGAAGAACTTTCTTTTAAATCAAATCGTTTTCCGTACAGACACCAAGGAGAATAAAATGAACCACCCTGTATATAAATAGATATATACTATAATTATATTTTAATATTTATTACCAAATTTATAATCTTTTATAAAAATATTTATCAAAATATAGTAGTGTTAACGTTGTAAATGAATGTTGAATAAAAAAGTCCAATTTCCAGAATTCTCCGATTTTTCCGGTAAATGAAAATTAGCTAGTTGTTATTCTTTAGTCGAGTTACCCAATTAAAAAAAAATGAAGGCTCTACGTTCTCTGGAAGCTGACATATTGTAAAATTTTTCAAGCGCTCCAAATTGAACTTTCTATAGCAAAATCTCGACGCGCGAAACTGGACTCCGACATTCTACCCCATCACACGGTCCCAGATCAGTCAGCGTGAGTAACTTCACTTTAAAGGGTTATTACTCGTTTTAAATAAAAGATATTCCGTACTTATCAATTGCAATATAAAATATAGATATTTATTATACTTAATTCTGTAAAAATTTCAACTCTTACTACTACTATCGGTTTACAGCGTTCTCCGACGCCTTCCGACTCCTAACCGCCATTCTTCTCTGTTTAACCATAGACCTGGAGGGATTTCTCTTTCCTCTAGTTCTTTTTCAATTCCCTCCCTCCAGCTTCTTCTCGGCCTTCCTCTTTTTCTTCTCCCTTGTGGTGTCCATGCCAAAATCTGTTTAGGGATCCTGTCATCTGGCATTCTCTGTACATGGCCGTACCATACCAATTGTTTTGTTTTTATGTCATCAAGTATTGTATGTGTTAATTTCAACTCTTAATATTTATAAACAATAGAGATTCGATTTTTCAAAAAAAAAAAGTTTAACTTGGCTATTATTGGTCCTAGAAAGTTTATTTTTCTTTTTTAATATGTGTTTTTTACCAGATTTTTGGTACAACCAATTATAATTATTTATCAGCAAAAATGACAAAGATATTCTAATTGTTTATAAGGAGAAACTCACCATTTTTTTATCGACTTGTTTAACAACATTTAAAAAATAAATATATTATTTTTTAACTTTCTTAGTACTTTGAGTCTTTAAGAACTCATTGCACTTTGCCAAAAAGCTCTGAAAATACTCCTTGGGCAAGAATGATTGTTTAAACGTTCAATGTCTGGGATAAACATTTAACATAACTCGTAAACTAACAAACAGATCTTCTTGAAATTTTGTAGACTAATAAAATCGCTTAATTACCTCATGATCAAGGTACAATAAGTTCCTTACGGCCTATTTGTTAAAAGTTATTAAAATTTACAAAATAGTGCAAAAAACGTTGTTTTTGCAATTATCTCGGTTAATTATTTATAGATTTTAAGTTATAAAAATTCAAATTAATCGTTTTTTTATGATACACAACTTTCGTAATACAACTTTTGCTGTAAATGTGATACTAAAAATGCTATAGGCAAAAAACCATTTTTTCTGAGTTTGGCATTTGTCTATAAAAAAATAAGATCGATTTACGAGTACCTCTGCATGTATTTTTAATTAACTATATCCCCTACGATTTAGCACCTTCAAATACCTGTATTGATTTTTTTCCCGTTTTTATTTTTCGACCCTGCACTATAAGAATACACCAGTGGACCGAGTAAAACAGTTAATCTATCTTGAAACAATAGTACCTACGCCTTTCATGAAAAAATTTTGAGAAAAAATTTTAATGCATGTCTCATTAGTCTTATTAGTCTATATTATTCGCAATTTTTCGCTTTCTGTTTCTTTGGTAAGTAACGTAATAAATTCTGAAACTAGCCAATCTTTTGCAACTAAAATTATTTTTTTCTCGCATCTAAAATTATTTTTCAATTAGTCAAGCAGACCCCCCTTACTACTTAAGTACTCTAACAACCCTATTCAGCGGCTTAGTCAACATATCAGCTATCATATCTTTTGTAGGACAATATTCAAAGTTAACAACGCCTTTTTCACGCAATTTCTTTACGAAATGATACTTTATATCGATATGTTTTGTACGATTACTGAATTTGTGATTTGCTAAAAGTTTTAAACAGCTTTGATTGTCTTCGTATATAACTATGTGCCCAAAAATTTTTTTAAATTAAATTAATTGACAAAAAAAGAAGAATTTATTTAATTATTGATGTCGAAGTCATGTTTAGCTGCAATGATACTCGTTGTTTCACCTCGTTGATTTCTCTCTCCTTGTCCATGAGGATATTCCATATCTCTTATAAGGTTGCTTATTTGTTTGTAGAATTCTGATATTTCCTCATCACTGTTGTCTTCTGTAAGTGCATAGACTTGTATAATGTTTGTGTTGACCGGTAACGTATTTATTTGTAGCAAGAGAATTATTTCCTTCACTGTATGAAGTTGTTGACATGTTTGGCTATACTTTTACGTGTGATAATTCCGAGTCCATTTTCATATTTATCATTTTCTGATCCTGAATAGTAGACTCTGTATACCTCTATGTCACAATAACTTGAGTGAGGCCACCTCATTTCGCTTGTGCCTCTTATTGCTATTTTCATGCGTTCCATTTCTTTGATCGCGCATTGGATTTTTCCTGATTGAGCCATAGTCCTAACGTTCCAAGTGGACATCCTCTTCAGACAATTCGTATGGATTTTTCTTATAGGTGTGTTATTTGGTATGTCACAGTGATTTCGCATATTAACGATCTGGGAAGACCTGAGGTCATGGAAATTACCTCTCTTGCCGAATCTTCGTCCCGATGTCCATGATCAGTAAGCGAATTTATTTTGTGTTGTACAGCCATTATGATTATACTAGAGATATCCATAGGGATTATTAATATAGTGGATACTCGTTGCCTTCTATATTCTTATGCCCAGGGCCGCGCCGTCCATAAGGGCGAAGAGGGGCGGTGCCCTCCGGCGCCGTATTGAAAATGCGCCGGTAGGTGATGAACAAAATTGTTTTGACAATACCGAAATTACCAGAATTTTTTTTATTACCAGAAACAATAATCAAAAAAGTAATGACATTGACTAAGGGGCCGTTCAACGTAACGTAAGTTGTGGGAAGGGGGGTCAAAAATCTTCAAAAATTGCGTTACGTAATACTTGAACGCTCCCTATTAAGGACAAGAAGGATTTTACCCACTGGTAAAATCAAACCAAAAATTTAGCAATATTTTATTGTAAAATTGAAAACGTACCAATCGTAGGTAAATAAAAATAGCAGCTAGTATTCCTTTGATCCCATAAGTCTATGAAACCTTATTTATCTCATTAATCTGAACTATATGTTTGTTCTCTGATACTGTAATCGTTGTTTTTTGTAAATAACGAAGAAGTGATTCAAGCACTTCAAGAATAAAGAAAGGAAAAGCAGTTGGAAAGAAGATGATATTTCTGGAGAATTGTGGAGAGCATTACGAGAGACAGGAATAAGGTGGCTAACAGGTTTATTTAATAGAATTAGAGAGGTTGGACAAATGCCAGACGAATGGAGAAACAGTATATTAGTACATGTTTACAAAAACAAGGGAGATGTGCAACAATGTACAAACTACAGGACTATAAAACTACTTAGTCACACCATGAAAATATGGAGGAGAGTAATAATTAATAGACTGATACGTGTAGAAACCGAAATATGCGATAATCAGTTTGGGTTTATGCAAGGCAAATCAACAACAGATGCAATTTTCATTATGAGGCAGCTGATGGAAAAATACAGGAATAAAGAAACAAACGCTTAATATGGTAGATCTTGAGAAAGCTATGGTAATAGAATTCCTCGAAAGATTCTGTGGTGGGTACTCAATAACAAAGGAGTTCCGGATGAATATGTAAATATTGTGAGGCATATGTATGAGGGAGCAACAACTATTGTTGAGGCAGGTGTGGAAGAGACTGATAGATTTCATATGAAAGTAGAATTGCACGTGTACCAAGACCCAGTACTTAGTCTTTACTTATTCTTATTAGTTTTGGATCAGATAACAGCGAAGCTACAGGGTAAAATTCCATGGTTCTTAATGTAATGTATGCTGTTGGTGTAGTGTTAGTATGAAATAGCGTTGATTGAAATATTAATACGGGATTAATATGTCAATCAACGGAAATAGTAAAAGCAACTTAATGTCCAGTTGCACCAACACATAAACGATTGATTTGGATTGCCCGTTTATTTTAAAATATAATTGTCAAAAAACGTCAAATTATAAACAAAAATTTTAACGATTCTCCCAAAAAATATTAAATTTTAACATTCGAAGGAAAAGAAAAGTGTTCTGTTATTAAATTTGATGGCAAAAAATTTAATATTTTTCGGGAGAATCGTTAACATTTCTATTTTTAATTGACAGTTTTTTGACAATTATTAAATTTTAAAATAAACGGGCAATCTAAATCAAAAAATCAATTGTTTATTTGTTGGTGCAACTGGACATTAGAACAAAAACTGGAACAGTGGAGACAAGCTCTTGAAGAAAAGGGTTTAAAACTTTTTGAAAAGTAATAGTTTTAACTACCTACGATCGGTATTACAGAGTAATGGGGAAATAGATGGAGATGCATGTAGTGGAATTAGAGTCGGATGGATGATGGATGAAGTGGAATGAAGCGAGTGGTTTGTTGCGTTACAGAAAATTCTATAAAACAGCTATAAGGCCAGCTATGATGTACAGAACTGAATGTTGGACAGTTAGAAAGAAAGAAGAACGACGAATGCATGTTGCGGAAATGAGAATCCTTAGATGGATGACTGGAGTGACAAAGAACGATAAGATTGGGAATGAGTATATTAGGGGAAGACTAGGGGTGACACCAATAGGTGCCAAAATGAGAGAGTATAAGTTAAGATGGTTTGATCATGTTCAACGTCGAGACAAGTCACCCAATACGAAGAATTCTTGAACTGCAGGTTCCTGGAAGGAGTAAGAGAGAAACACTAGAGAAAACCTGGGGTGAGACGCTTAGGCAGCACATGTCAGTAAAGGGGATTAATATCGATATGATCCAATACAGAAACTTACGGAGAAATGCAATTAGGGAGGCTGAGCCCGCATGGAGATCAAAGCAAAGTAAAGTGAATGATGATGAAACAAATAGTTTGCTTCATCTGACATTTTTGGATCTCACAATTTGACGTTAAGCATATGATAAATAGTTAACACTTTAATACCATCTTTAACAAAACTTTTTATACAAACAATGACAATGACATTACAAAGATAGCTACAATATTGCCATATTTAGCCACTACTCACATTGGCATCGTTTCAAGGTACCCCCACCATAGTCAAGCAAGCAGAGAATATGGTATACCGATTCATTAAGTTGCAGAAAACTACTTATAAATGGAGGTGGAAAGGGGCGCCTAAAATTTCTTGCCCCGGGGCGCTTGAAAGCCTTGGCGCGGCCCTGCTTATGCCGTTGACCAAACCACTGATTCTTCTGCCTTTGCGGCCGGTTTCTCAGCCCCCAACCAACTCGTCCGCCCGAAGTCGTTGGTCGGTAAGTGAGAGATTGCTTATACCGGCAATCACTCGATACCTATCTTCGTTAGCCATCAAGATTATCAGGGCCGCCGCTACCATGTGTGCGAAGTGTGCATCGCACACGGGCGGCCGATTATAGGGGCGGCCAAAAGCAGGCCACTGATGATGACACTTTTTTAAAACGAAAATAAATTCAAAAAATTAAATAGTAATGATTCAGATATTTCTATAAACTCTAATATTCCAAACAATCTAAACAAAAATGCCAGAAAATGTTATTTATTATATGAACTACCCTTTTGCAGCTGTAGTCATAAAGTAGTTCCGGGGCAAGGGTATAGTGGAACAGGAACGCACCGGAACGCCGTTCCGGTACTGCTTTTTTGGATTCCTCAAACCCCGCGGAAAATTGACCATTGTACTGACAAGTAATATCACAAAGTCATAGCGTTTCGGTACTGCTTAATTTGCGACTACTATCCGTTGCAAGATAATTCGGATGGAATTCCGACAAAATATGTACAAAAAATACATATTTTGTCGGAATTCCATCCGAATTATCTTGCTGCAACGGATAGTACACCCCTGCAGGGAAATTTCGTGAAGCATTCAATGCTTTTTAATTCAAAGTGGCTGGAGGTTTTCGGACGTTGATATTTTTATCTACGTGGTTCATATGCGATTTTTTCAAATTCTGAACATTTATGATTTGTTAAGAGAGTACGATAGACAATAGGATGCTTTCCGAGAATTTAGATAAGTGCTTGTTAAGTTGCTCTCATTGAGTAATAAAAAAGTCCTTTTTATTACTCGATGGTTTAAAAAAATCATTTTAATTACTCGATGGTTGCTCTGTTATGATATTGTTCCTTTATGCTTATGTATGGTTATAGATGGGTTATAGTTCAGTCTAAGTTGAGAAGTTGATGATTTTAGACACGCTTTTGATAAAATAGTTTGTTTGTAATATACATAGTGTGCCCGTTTCTTTTTCACATTACTGTATTTCAAATAGGTCTGGATCCCGCGTATGAAAAAAACGTTGATTAATAGCAAGCTGAAAATTTGTTAATAGCTTAACGGTGTCTAGTCGGGCAAACTTTGATGTACGGGAACACTGGTACAGGAAAAGTTTTAATTGTGGAACAGTTTAAAAATTTGGAACGTCAGATTACGAAAACGTCCCATGTATTTTGTCGGACAGAACATCCAATTGACTTGTTACCATTTCAATAAACTCTCATCGAAAAATCAGACTGCTATTACTAACCAACATGATTCCTGTCATTTGACATGTTCTTCGTGTTCCACTCATTAAAATGACCAGTTGGTGATAAACACCAGTCTGATTTTTGCATGAGAATTTAATGAAATGGTAACAAATCAATTGGAAGTTATATCATATTGGAACGTTTTCGTAGTCTGACGTTCCAAATTTTTAACCTGTTCCACAATTAAAACTTCCCCTGTTCCAGTGTCCCCATACATCAAAGTTTGTCCGACGACTGGACACCGGGATGCAGGCCTAAAAGTAACGTCGAGGTCAGAGCAATTATTATTCATATACGCGTTACGATCTCCTGCTCATTTCTTTAAATACATACTAGTAAAATACCTATGTTGAAACGTCTAAAGTGTTAAAAGGGGGCGGCAAATATTAAGTTGCACACGGACGGCCAACACTTTAGCGGCGGCCCTGAAGATTATTATTGCCCGTCTTTAACATTCAATATTTTCGTAATTTATTTCCCAGGTAGGTCTTGATAATGACAAAGCTAGCAAAAAATGTTTCACCGTTCTTTTTACCGATATAAAATAAAAAATCTTTGTTATCATAGATTTGTTTATTTTAGTCTAAAATGTCTGACCTTAGCAAGTTGTCTTCTGTCAACATGACAGTAGTTGTCAGGTGTTTGAACATGTATGACGTTTCAATTTCCACTAAGGAAATCGTTCTCAAAATGAAAAAGAAAGTAGGTTTGAAAATTCTGGGAAAGATTTCATGATAAATAACAAGGATAAATAAATAACTCAAATAACATTCGTTTGAATTTCTTTAACTCCATATCAGAACAATAGTTCGTTTAACAGAATCTGTAGAATTAAGAATTCTTCAGATAATTGGTTATGGAGACAACACACAAGCGAATGGAGTTTGAGGAAAGCCCACATATTTTTAGTCAAAAAAGAGAATGTTTGATGTTAGCCATTCATCAATAATTCTTTGTCTCATATAGGAGAACATATTTGTATAGGTGAACGTATTTTGTGAACAGATCATGGCAATGTTATGGCAACAATGGGCTCCAATTAGAACATGTTTTGTATTCTGATGGGTGGACCTTGACAGTTTACAGCCATGCTAAACAATGTCTTTGTTTTTGCTATTCTGCCGTGCTAAGCCCAAAGGAGGTAACTGAGTTTTTATCGAAAATGAGATAGTTGTATTTCTAGGGTAGAACAGGGTATTTAGAATATATTTACAAAGTTCTTGGAGTTGCAGAAGTATTATAATGGGTATCTAGAATATATTTACAAAGTCTTTGGAGTTGTAGAAGCATTATAATATAATGAAACCTACCTAGAAATACAAAAATCTCATTTTCGATAAAAAATCAGTTACCGCCTTTGGGCTTAGCACGGCAGTATTGGTTTAGGGACAATCATTACATTACCAGAGAGGAACATATATATAATACCCTTAAAAGGTTAATATATGGACATAAATTGTAGGAGATCATATCATAGGTTCCTTTTTTATTGATGGCAATTTGAATGGCCATAACTAGAGAGCGGAATATATGCAACACAACATTACCAAAATATGCGCATATATATGCATTACTTTTACTACAAATATGCAGGTATTTTTTCTAAATTTGTTTAAATATGCAAATGCATATTAAAAATACTCAAAAATAAAACAATATATTAAATATAAACATTTATGTTTAAAAAATTCAACCTACATTTATGTTTAATACATATTTATTTTTCACATAAAAACAAATGAAATGACACAGAAAAACTGATATTATAATTAAATTAAGAATCTAAATTATAGTATGAATTTATAATCAAATATTTTTCAAAATTTTCAACTAGCAACTTTTGCCTTCTATCACTAAAAACGTGTTTGGACACAGAAAAAGTTCGTTCTACATCTACTGATGTTATAGGACAATATTTTAATTTAGGCAGTAAACTAATTTGCCAAGTCGTAAGATCTTCAGAAAAGTTGCCTTCAAAAATACGTACAACTTCCCTCAAACAATCGAAGCCCTCATTTTTTTCTAAAACATTTTTGTGTGTCAGTTCCTTATTTAAAAAATGAAATGTGAAAATGAATCTAACTTACGATTTTGGAACAGGCATTGCAAAATACTTTGTCTCCACTTAGCTTTAACTCGGGAAAACACTTTATCCAAGCACTTTTTTGAATGGTAGACATATTTAAATTTAATATATACCAATCACTTCAAAAACACTAAATACAATACAACGTTTACTTTAAACAAATGTTGGCCGGAAATTGACAAAATAAATATTAGACACTTAAAAGCAGGTAGGTACCTACGACTTGCTACGCTAATAAAATAATATTTTTCTGGGAACACCCATAATTGCTAAATTCAGGTAGTAATGGGAAAGTCCAGATAGATAATAATGAGCGATAGATAGATAAATAACGAGCTCGTTCATATCGAAGTTATAAAATTCCAACTAAGAGAGGAAAATTTTAAACTTTTATATAATTTATTTTTAAAATATGCAAAATAAATCGTGTTTAGCTTAAATATGCAATGTTGTGTTAGTTGTCTGAAAATATGCAATATATGCATCTATATGCACTTTGCATATATTCCGCTCTCTAGCCATAACTATGTAGAACTTTTCAAAACTAAAGTCATACTAAGTTTGGAAAATTTATATCCCAATCAGCAATCCCACAAGTTCCAGAGAATATGATATACTTTGAGCAATATGGAGAACCACTCATTACCAATTAAATGTTCGGCTTCGGCAGTATATCAACTGAATATTTTCAAATCGGTGTAAAGCTGTAAAGCGAGTCGAGGATCGATGGATAGGCCACCATTGATCTCCTGACCTGATGCCATTAAAATTCATCTTATGGGGATGTATGAAAAATATTTGATACTATCTCCTGCTATCACATAAATGTATTTTTTTTTGTTTTTTACATTATCAAGAAATAAAGATGTTTAAAGATAGGTCTATGACACAATACATGATATAGCTACAATATTCTATGGAAAGCAAAGTTGAATAATGTACTGGGCGTTGTATTTCAAATTAGAAAGTTGATAGTGGTCACTCTTACATGAAAAACCCTACATGAAAGGTTTTTATTGCAAAAAATGCACAACTAATAATACCAACTTTTGAACATGCCCCCATTTAAAATTATTATCGAATCTATTTCATTTGGCAGTTCCACCCTAAATAGTCTTATAGTCAGAAAAACTCGCCCACTTCGCAACTTACATTCGTGGATTGAGAATTATATTGACCTTTCATATTAACACTGGATATCTGGATGTATTGTGAATGTGGACAATGTCGCGGATTTTGTTCATCCCTAATTTCATTTTCGGATGTTCCGATACAACTTTTTCGGACGTTTTGTCCTTCAAAGTTTCTCTATTGATTTGAGTAAATTTCTAAAGGAATGCTAATATGGCTGAAAAATTTTTTAAACTGATATATCTGCAACCATAGAAGACCCCCATTTTTCATTTCAAGGTAATTCATTACCGAGCGAATATTTTAATTTCCAACGTCCGTTTCTGCCGGTTTCAATTTTTTATATGTAAAAAATAATCTTATATTTTTCGCTCTATAATTTCAATAATTTCCATTACTGATTTTGCTTACTTACTCCTAAGCCTTTCTACCTTTAGGTGTAAGGCTGGTGGAGTTGAGTTTGGCATTGTAGTCTCCATATTTTCCGATCTTGTGTTAGGTTTCTTGCACTTTCCAATGTCAATCCCTTCTTCTCGACTTCTTTCCTGATTTAATCTACCCACATAACTCTTGGTCTTCCTCTTTTGTTTTCCCCTGCACTCTAGTTTCAAACACTCGTTTTGTTCTTCTTCTTTTCCATTGATGCTTCTCACATTCCGTGTTCCCATTTTTATCTCTCCTTTTTTCTGCAATCTAGCTTTCAACTTCTTCTTATTTTCATCCTTGTTTACCTTTGCATCATCTTTTTCCCTATCGCTTTTCCTATTCATTGCTTTGGTCGTCATTGTTGTGGGTCCGGTCTCATTATTTTCTATTACTTTTTTGGAGTCCTTTCCCCGATATTTCTGTGAGTTTGTATAATTTTCTGATTATTGTGGTCCCATTTCCACTCCTTCCAATTAATCTCCAGTTTCATAATATATCCTATCTTCGTAGTATTACCTTGGTCTTTTTCTTCTTTTGCAATTTTCTTAATCTTTGCTTGTATTTCCCTTTCCTTTCTTGTTAAATTTGATTCTATATATACCTTTGGTCCCTGTAGATTTTTCAGTTTTCCTTTGTTTTTTAGAACACTTAGCTTATCCGTTAAGTTTTCCATTTCTGCTACATAGATTTGGTTTCCGATCTTCACCGTTCCTCTCAGTTTGACCTGTAATTTCAGTTTTCTTCCTATGAAATGTTCTACTGACTCCTTTACTGGCTTTGCGTCGTTAGGATCCAGTGTTAGGCCTTTCAATACTATTTTATTTCTCCGTCTATTTTTTCTAATTTTTCTATTCTTTTGTTTGCCATTTTTAAACCTTGTTCCAATTTTTCGTTTTTTCTTTCAGCTCCTTAATATATTCCATCGGTTCCTTTTGGTCTTTCCGTATGGTTCTTATTTCTGCCATAATTTCATCATTTTTCAACATAACTTCCCATTATTTTTATCATCTCTTCATTTGTGTCGTTGCTTTTACTCGGTGTCCGTCTCGTCATGTTACTCTTTTCAAAATACAATTCATCTTCTTTATATCTTTTCTTCTTAGATTCTTCGCCGCTACCATCTTCTTGCCATGTATTTGGTTCCTTTCGGATTGCCCCACCACTGACCCTTTTAAATTAAATATTATCCTCAGCACTCATATTATATTATTATAAACACTTTAAAGTTTATTTTTATTTTGCACAAGAACACCTTTTAAAAGTGAATAACCATTTTCAATGTTGCAACACGAAACTACAGCCGCATTATATTCTAGATTCTAGTTCAATCAGAGAGTGCAGCAAGCACCCTTACCGGTTTCGAAACTTATTAGTCTCTCATCAGGAGGCACATATGTTGCTCTCTCTGCCGGCGTGCAGTTACGGATTGCAACGAACGAAATGGCAGGGATGCCCTAACGTCAACTGCTAGCAAAAGGCTAAGCACATAAAACAACACTAAAAATATTACTCTACATCCCACCAGACTGAAAACAATGGGAACATTCTCTAGTTACACCTTCGAGGCTTCTAAAATTTGCAAGCCATAACGGATGATGAGACTAAAGAAGGTGAGGGAATTTTACAATTTATAATTCACGTCCCATCTGCTCAGTGCGGTAAAGTTCCAACGAGAATGGTTCCCTTCGTAGTCTAATCAGAGTAAACATGTAAATCAAAAATGAATAACCATTTTCAATTTCGTTGCAACACGAAACTACAGCCGCATTATATTCTAGTTCAATCAGAGAGTCCTCCTGACAGAAGCGAAGTTATACTTCTAGTACCTCCGACTCTTTCGTCGGAAACTGTGGACATTACTAGTGGATATTCTTCTTCTTTCTGGACTTCTTCTGTGGGACTACAGCAGTGGAAACTATAGTGGAAACATTAGTGCTCCCCCTCGGCGATCCAATCGATGGCGGTTTATATGTAGAGAAGCGCATGCCGTATCCATTGGAGCTGCTACATGGATCACGGAGCACCAACGTAATGGATACATACCTAAAGGCTTTTGACAGCTTTTAGCTAAACAGATTTCAGCACCCTGGTGCCGCCATAAAGGAGCGTGTGTGAATATGCGAACCGGATCAGTATTATCAGAGTAATAAATAGTTTTGCGCATGGTTTTAACTTTACCTGAACCTGGCCATCTAATTTCGCTCAACCCTAATATATCTCTATTCCTAAACGTTTCATCTTGTGGCATCCATTTGCGAGTTTTCCTGTTTCGAACAGACTTCTTACGTTCCTTGTTGCTATTTGAAAGTTCGTATTTAAGGTGGTACCTATGACACAATGTTAAAATTTATATAATTTTTAGGTACAGTTACCGTCACTATTTCAAAACCAATTTTCAACTTATGGGTCGTAAGTTCAACGTTAACTGTAAACTTTCTAGTTTAATAGTATCTAGTTAAAATTTCCAAAGAAAGCAGTAATTTGTTTATAACTGTACTCAAAGGAACCCATGTCATAACTTACTTGGTATCCTGCCCTAAAAATTGGATTTATGTAATAATTTTTGAACTTCGGTACAAAATAACTACCATAAATGATTAACTATGCAATAAGCTTTATTTTAAGCAAACGTTCATTATTCATACTGCCATAATTTTTTAATTAACTGTACCTAAAGATGAAAATTATACTTAAAAGCTGCAATCTAGGGATTTTGTTGATACAACCATAAAAAGTTGGCATTGTTCTAGTGATAAATTAGTTCGGCTATCACTTAATAGATGAGAAACTGAATTCACGTGTCATTTAGTAGATGGCAGCAGTGATGTATTAAATGGCGACAGATGCGCGTTTGCCGGATGTTAAAAAAACCTGCAAAACATTGAAAACGAATTTTGTAACCGTGGAAATACGAATCACGTGCTTTTGTTTAGAAAAGTGGCCCCTCCCCCTGCCAGTAAACATTTTGGCTCAGTGGTAAGAACGCCTACCTTTGGACCTAAAGGTCGTGAGTTAGAATCTCACCTTGGTGGAGAATTTTTCATTTATTAAAAACTAATAAATGAAAATAGTTTCTCTCCTTGTGGGATCGGTGCTCACCGGAGGGACCGCAGAAGTTCGGATACAATTAGCGTTTCTTTGCAAAAACAATGACTTCCACTTTACTAAGTAACAAGACATTTACCCAACACACACACTACACATTACACTCCTATTTAGACTATTCCTCCTTGAGATTATTCGCATCCCTTGAACATCTGCCGGGAAGTAGAGGCCGTTTGTTTCCCTTTTGCTTTTATTGTAGTTTTCTTGGGAAATATTTACCAGAGTGGTTTTCCGTTGCATTTTCTGGTTTGTATTTTGTATCTATATTTAATAATATTATAATCTGAATTGCGTATTAAGTAATATTATAATAACATAATTATTATGTTCGCTTATGTTCTGTTCTTTGATATATTTTTATTATATACAGTTTTATAGTTAGCAAAATCAATTATATCAGTCCAACCACCATTAAAACATTAAATTGGAACGATAAATACAAAAGTATGAAGACATTACAAAATGATCGCGAATGTTTATCTTTATTCAATTTGCTGGTAATTGGTACAATTTAAGAGTGTGGTTGAACGTAAGTTATTAAATTTGAAATTCAATATATTTAACGTCTTCGTCCTTTGAAGGCCGGTGATGGATTCTGACGCATAAAAAATATTCATTTTATTTGCGCTTCTTTCGTACAACAGAGCTTCTGTACTGTTACCATAAGTCGGATAGTCATAATATGTATGTTTAAATGTTTTATTCATATCACAAGAGTTTGTAGCAGCATATAGAGTATATCTTTATTGTTCTCAATCACAGGATCGGTTGATTTGGATATTACATTTTTACTGTGATAATTTAATTATTAACAGAAGTTACATTATACAGTACGGTGCAAATGAAAGGAATAAATTCCTTATTTGTTGATCCGGATGTCGATAAGATTGTTATAAACAAAAAACTAGCGAAATTATATAACAGCGATTTCTCGCAAAACAAGACATTTTTTGTATTTTTTGGGTCATTCTAAGCAAAAAATATTCTTACCAGTTTTTTCGTAGGATGCATAGTTTTCGAGATAAACGAGGTTAAACTTTAAAAAAATCGAAAAATTGCAATTTTTGAACCCGAATAACTTTTGATTAAAAAATAAAATAGCAATGCTGCTTACCGCATTTGAAAATTTAAGTTAAATTATATCGGTTTTGATTATTTGCATTGCTAAAAATTTATTTTTTAAATTAAATTTATTAAAGAATTAATTAATATAATTCAACCTAGACATGGATATAAATTTTGAGGTAGCTAATGTAAAAAGAATTAAAGAAAAGTTAAGGATTCAGATGGAAATATAGAGTATATCTCTACATCTACCATAATAGTATATTTTAAGGGTCAAGCGATACCTCACGAGGTAATTATAGAAAAAAATGGTACATCAAGTCGAAACATATATTGCCAGATTAATTCAGTGCTTGAAATGTTTGAGATTTAGACATGTAAGTTCCTAGTGCAGAGGAAAAGATAAGTGCAAATATTGTAGTGGAGAGAGTTATAATACTACGAGAGTTATAATTGTACCGTCAAAAAGATATAAAATGTGCACTTTGTAGCGGTAATCATACGGCAAGAGATATGTCGGCAATTTGTCTAGAAAGAGAAAAGTAAAAAGATATTAAAAATATAATGAGCTCAGAAAAACTCTTTTACTATGAAACCAGCGCGAAATATTAAAAAAAACTATTCTGCAGTGGTTAAAACCAATCAGGCAACTACCTCTAGTTACTATACAATAGCAACACGGAAGAGAACTGGA
Source organism: Diabrotica virgifera virgifera (assembly GCF_917563875.1). Classification (NCBI taxonomy): domain Eukaryota; kingdom Metazoa; phylum Arthropoda; class Insecta; order Coleoptera; family Chrysomelidae; genus Diabrotica; species Diabrotica virgifera. The sequence goes on along the minus strand of NC_065450.1, from coordinate 99,622,384 downwards.
AGTATTAGTTCAAAATACGAAAAATACGTCAACAATCTAGCAACATAAACAAATATTACGTAATCCCAATATACAGTCACAACCGGTTTTTTCAAACTACCATAATATACCTGATTATCATAATAGTAATAATTTACAAATGGACAGTAAAAATTTTTGTGAAAATATATTATCTATATAAATAAAAATGAATGTTTGTATGTATGTATGTATGTATGTATGTATGTATGTATGTATGTATGTATGTATGTATGTATGTATGTATGTATGTATGTATGTATGTATGTATGTATGTATGTATGTATGTATGTATGTATGTATGTATGTATGTATGTATGTACCTTATAGACTCGCAAACTATGCATTTGATCATATGATAACCTTAATGAAAGTTGTTGTGCATGAACCTCGTAAGGCAAGGGCGGATCCAGGAAGGGGGCCATGGGGGCCATGGCCCCCTCCGAGAATTAAAAAAATATATAAATTTAAATACATATTTGCAGTTCAAATGTTTTTAGTTTCAAACACATATATGTACATAACAGGGGATAAATATGTCTTCTTGACTAGAATTGAACAAACTCAGTAATGGTAGCTTCAAGAATGACATAGGATGTTTTGTAAATCAAAATGTTGATAATTTTACAGAGTGCCGATTGTTAGAACGATCTCGGCAACCATTAAAATCGTGTAAATTTCCACATTCTGTACACATACAGAATTAAAAAGAAATGAAGCGTTACTTGGATCACCAGGGCTTAGAACAACGGAGTTGGATGCTACTTTGCGCATATTCAAAAGATATTGTTTTGTAAGTATTGCGTTTTATTTTTCTAATGGAAAATATGGTCACAATAAAGGGATGACAGCCCAAAAGCTTGTCACTAAACCTTTATCATCTTTCGCCAAACTCATGGGCAATGACGGAGGCATACAAACTCATGAAAAAACATCCTACCAAAATAAATTAGTTCAGGTTGAGCTGAATTTTCTACAAAGTTATCGCAACCCGCAAAAGTCAGTCATTAACCAGATAGACTCTCAGATATCTTAAGAGATACAAGAAAATTGAGAAAGACTATGACCAAAAGTAGAGTCTATAGGGTTCTTAGGTCGACAAAATAATCCTCTAAGAGGCCATCGTGATAATGGCCTTCTGCTTCTGGACGAAGATGCTGGACGTAGCAATGATGAGAATTATTAAGGTTTAAAGTCGCATCAGTAGATAAGACTCTTAAGCAACACCTATCCACAGCATCTTATTATGAATCTGGTTCTCATCTCAACAAATTATGAATCTGGTTCAGAGTGCAAATTATTACTCTGTCATATTTGACGAAACGACCGACGACGTATCCCAATGGAACAGCTTTCTCTTAATTTTGACATACATACACAATAACAACATTCCTGAAGACTGAAGACTTGGTCAGGTTCATTGACGCTTATGAGAACATAAAAATAATTAGTGAAAATCAAGAACTGCACTTGTATCCGAAGAAATGTGTAGGAGTCCGTACTGACTTTAATAACGTTAAGTTTTGAATGTCTTTATGGCCCTCAAAAGTGTGTGAAAAGTGCCTTAAAACTCGCCATTGTAACCCCAATTTTTAAAAATTACCCCCAGACCCCCTCTTACTCCTCCCCAAAAAACGTTCATGGCCCCTCCCGAAAATCGGTCCTGGATCGTAAGGTTTCTGAGTTGGTACGACCAAACTAAGTAAAAAGGGGGCTTGTCCCCCCATAATTATTTTTTATTTTTTTGGTCAAACTGTTCTTTTTTAATTTCATATGATGTAGAACTAAAAAATACATTCAACCCTAAATTTTCACTTTTCTATCACCAACCGTTATTTTTTAACAGCCATCTAAATATTACCTCTTCTATATATGTAAATAAAAATGACTGTTTGTAAGTATGTATGTATGTATGTATGTATGTATGTATGTATGTATGTATGTATGTACTGTTCTTACGATGTCAGTTGGACCAGAAGCATTTTTGGGGTCCGGTGAATAATTCTACGAAGAGCATAGAAATAAAGATAAACCATAATAAACATTTGCTTGCTTCAAAATTGATCACTCCTTGTATTAGTCCACATGGACGCGGGTGTGGCTTACTACTTTCTAACGTATCTTATTGGGCAATACTGAAGAGTAATTGGTCAAATTGTTCGGAAGTGCTTAGGCTCAAATCATGTCGTTATCTGGTCAAAATACCTTCTCATGTTTCAAAGGCGGCAAGCAATATAAACACTAAATAAACAGTGTCGTCGTCATAACTTACAATTATTTTATTTTTATAATACATTTTTTGTCTCATTTCTTTAGTACTTAAAAAATGAATAAGCACATTAAATTGCATTTGTAAGTATTATATACTTTTAATGATCAATTTTAAATTTTATTGTATTGTATTATACTGAAACTGTATTGTTTATACAGGATGTCCCATATATTATGCGAGATTTAATGACGTCAATTTGCTCAGTCCGCTGATTGGATAATGTAATTAATGGAATTTTTCATGTTTCATATTTTTATTTTTTTCATATTTTCCTTTGTATGTGTCCATGTCTAAGAGCCATATATGAGGAGAGGGAGTGTACATTGATTGAAGACTCTTGATTTTAGGTATTGGGGGTATTTTTTTTTCTTTAGAATAAAAGACAGTTTTCCGAGTGATGCCCAGGCCAATCTTATTATTTTTTTATTTCTTCGGTCTGATTTTTTTTATTTAATTTAGTGATTTGTCCTAGAAAATCTCTTTTACTTGCTTTATTCTTGTTTGTGCCACTGTAATTATTGGTTCTCCTTGTTGATTGGTCATGGCTTTTGTTTTACTGTAAGCGATGTTCAGTCCCATCTTTGTTGATTCACTATCTAGTGCTTCCATCATTCTTGGTAATTCTTCACTATTTTCTGTTTTAATACAATATATATACTTACAAGTCAAAAGTGACATTTGGAAAAATTGTGTAGCTCAAGTTCAAGTAAAATAAAAATATTATCTTGCTTTGTCACCAATATTAATGTCTTCTTCTTCTTTTCCTTCTTCTTCTTCTTGTGTAGACATGACTGTCTGTTTTTCAATGTGGCTCCAGTAAGTTGTCATTCCATCGTTTTCGTGGTCTTCCCACTTAGTTTTGGATCCCGCGTATGAAAAAAAAGTTGATTAATGGCAAGCTGAAAATTTTTTAATAGCTTAAGGGTGTGTAGTTGGAGAAACTTTGATATATGGGAACACTGGAATAGGGGAAGTTTTAATTGTGGAACAGGTTAAAAATTTGGAACGGCCAGACCACGAAAACGGCACATGTATTTTGTCCGACAGAACAGACTTAAACTCTCCGAACAGAGATTAAACTCTCATGCAAAAATCAGCCTACTATTTATCACCAAATGGGCGTTTTAATGAGTGGAACATGTAGAATATGTCAAATGACAGGAATTATGACAGCTGATAAATAGCAGTCTGATTTTTGCATGAGAGTTTAATCTCTGTTCGGAGAGTTTAAGTCTGACCGTTCCAAATTTTTAACCACAATTAAAACTGCCCCTGTTACAGTGTTCTCATATATCACAGTTTATCCGACTAGACACCGTTTAAGCTATTAACAAATTTTCAGCTTACTATTGATCAACTTTTTTTTTCATACGCGGGATACAGACCTAACTGATCGTCTTCCTATTGGGGAACCGTCTCTCGCCGTCCTTACTACTTTGTTTTTTGTCATTTGGCTCATGTAGTTGTTCCATTATACTCTTCTGCTTTTTACCCAGTTATTGATGTTGTCCACCTTGCATATCTGTCGTATATCTGCACTTCTACCTCTTCCCATATCCCATCGATTTTTCAAAGTATTTTCATCTCTGCTGTTTCTAGCATTCTTTCTGTCCTTTCTGTATCAAGTCGTGTTTCTGCCGCGTATTTATGTCATTATTGGTCTGATAACTGTTGTGTAAATTGCGCCTTTCACTTCTTTTCCAATATTGGTGTGGTAGTTATAAACACGACAAGTGTCGAATCAAGTTCTGAATACACGGATAGTGATATATTTCAACTTGTCAAAAATATGTCATATGTATAGTATTTTTACTACAAAAGCGATATTACGTAGGTCAAAATTTTTGACGTAAGAGAACTGTCAAAACATTAGAATGTGAATTTTCATTATTGCCATGTTTATTATAAACATGGATATAATGAAGAGTCACATTCTAATGTTTTGACAGTTCTCTTAAGTCAAAAATTTTGACCTACGTAATATCGCTTTTGTAGTAAAAATACTATACAGTAGTAAAAGTGATCTCTTCATTAGTCATGAATTAGACAATTCGACTGGAAGAGGAATTGTTCGTTTTCATGTATTTTATGTGTATATTCAAAGTGTAGTCTTATTTCTTTAGTTCTCAAATTAATAAGCACGTTAAATTTCATTTGTATTATGTATTTTTAATTATCTTTGGTGTCAATTTCATAAAGAAATGTGAACAGTTAACAACATTATTACTGTTTAACAAATATTGAACCATAATTTAAAAATAAAAGTTTACTCATTAATTTCTATTGCGCCGCCTATGTTTTACAAACGGTGCCGACAATCGGTGTCGAATTTTGTGTTTATACTGGTCCAACTGACATCGTAAGAACAGTATTACATACCTTATGGACTCGCAAACTATGCATTTGATCATATGATGACCTTAATGAAAGTTGTTGTGCATGAACCTGGGAAGGTTTCTGAGTTGGTACGACCAAACTAAGTAAAAAGGGGACTTCCCTCCCCCCCATAATTATTTTATATTTTCTTAGACAAACTGTCATACCCGTACGTCATAAGGGGGCTTGCCCCTGATATATTTTTTTTTGATTTTTGGACAAACCGTTTTTTCTTAATTTTGTATGATGAAGAAGCAAAAGATACATACAATTTTAAATTTTCACGTTTTTGTCTTCAACCGGTATTTTTTAATAGCCATTCAAATATTTAACATCTATACGGTAAAACGTCAATAATCCAGATTAATTGGGACCGGACCCCATCCGGATTATCAAATTATCCGGATTATCAGTAAAGTGCCTAGAGGTGAAATTAATCAAAACATTTTTTTATGTTTAAACACTGTATTGTAATTAATTTATAATAGCAGCATGTGTACAGTAAAAAGATCAGACATTATTTGGGCTTTTAAAAAAATGTGTTAAATATTTTTGGACTGCGGTAGAGGTTCGTTTTTCGCAGTTAAGTTCTTAATTTATTTTAAAAGAATCATGATATTTTTGCTAGATACAAATCCGGATTATTGATGGTCCGGATTTTTGACGTCCGGATTATCGACGTTCTACTGTATTATATAAAATTATCCGATCGCAGTGTTTGTTGCCATACTCCTCCGAAACCACTTGACCGATTTTTATGAAATTTGGCAGTTAGACTCGACAAGACTGGGAGTAGGTTGTTATCTATATGTAATACTCGTACGTCATAAGGGGGTTGCGTATGACGTCATAACTCTCACAATAATCACGTGAAAAATACGAAATTAAGTAGGTGTATTCCGAGCAGAACCGTACTAAACATTTTTCTCTAGCGCAATCGGTGTCCGAAATACAATGTCTTAAGCCGCAGAAGTATTCTAAAGACAGAAGAACGATCAACAAATTTCATAGAAGAAAAGTTGAACTGTTTAAATTTTGGACTTAAATTGGGCAAAATATGAATTTTTTAATTTTTCGAAATTTTCAAAAAGTATCTGTAAACCGAACTTTTCTGACAAACGGCAAGCAGGAGAAAAGTTCTGAGCACACGAAAAGAACAAGCAGAAAATTATTAAATTTTATTTAATTTTATTTAATTATGGTATTTTATTTATTTTCTATTTTATTTTATTTCATTTTATTTAATTTTATGAAATTTTATTTAATTTTATTTCCTTTTATTTAATGATATTTAATTTATTAATGATATTGTTTTGATTGTAGATAAAATAAAGCTGTTATATTCATTATAAGATAAACAAATTAAAGCTTGTAGCAAATTAAAGATTGTTGCACTACAAACTTTAATTTGTTACTTCTAACTAAACTTTATTACTTCAAACATCATGTGTAATTAATTAAAAATAATAATATAACCTCATTCAAGTCGAGGATTTTTTGTTTATTAATTACTAATACCTTTTGTTTACTTTAAGTTTATTGTATACAAAAGTTTGTTTTAATCTATTGAGGCAGTACGAAGTCTGCCGGGTCAGCTAGTATTTTAGAAAAACCAAATTATATCAATTAATTCATACTATGGACATATAAACATTAGCAGCTTTAAAAAATAATATAGAGAAAGTAATAAATAATACTAATGTTTCAATGGAACGGTAGGTCTATTTTAGCAAATAAAGGTACTTTAGAAATAGAAAGGTATACATATTTTTGATAAAAACATTTGTATTTGTTTTTTATTGGAAACTTGGTTTAAAGGAAACATGAATATTCATTTTTCAGGATATCGCACCTCCGCTCAAACAGGGTCACAACTCAAAAAAACTAAAAACGGTGTTTAGTTTTCTTCAGAATAGAAAAAATCGCTTCACGCAAAATTTATTAAGAATTGGTGGAATCAAGTAACAACAATCAGCACTTAAACAGTATAAAAAACAAGTATCAATTGAAAATTACATTAACTACAACAAATGCACAGCTATTACTAAAAAAATAATAAATCCAAGTAAAAGAAAAGCATGGAGAGAATTTTGTGTCTCTTTAAGTAGACACTAAAATGTTAAAACCATTTGAGTCAAATCCGAAAGTTAAATAATGCCTATAAACCACCCATAAGTTCAATTATTATGGAAGGAGATTGGATAACCAATTTTTTTAATAATATTTGTCAACCGGGCTCAGCTCAAAATATCATATATTCGAATAATGTAGAAGAACATTATTTAGTAAAATCATTTACTATGAATGAATTAGAAGAGAGTATAAAAATAAACAAAAACACAGCTCCAGGACTTGATGATATTCAATATATTATCATAAGTAAATTGGGAGAAGAGGCAAAGAATATGCTACTGGCAATTTACAATAAAATATGGAATACCGAATGTTATCCATTAAGTTGGAGTAAGTTTATAGTATTGCCCTTTCTAAAACCATACAAAAATCCAGAAATGCAAAAATCATATCAAAAATCTCGTTAGGATCTTGTATTAGTAAAACATTTGAAATAATGGTTGGAAAAATGGTTAGAATGTAATGAAAAAATATCGGCTTTACAATTCGGATTTAGAAGAGGATATTCTACCACAGAAGAGGTAGGTCATCTAGTAACATATATTAATCTTAGTTTTACTGAAAATAAGTCTGTTACAGCTTTATTTATGGACATAGAAGGAGCATACAATAATGTTAACCGGAGTACTCTCGATAACAAACTGTCACTAATTGGTCTGCCGGAAAGTATTAATAAAAAAATAATTAAGATGTCAAAAATTAAGGTCAATGTTTGGATCTTGGAGAATACGACTTGTGCTGTTTGTCCTATCTAAGATTTCATTCCAAAATATTATAAAATTCGGTTTAGCAACTAAATTCTAAATTTAGAGAGTGGGCAGCACACGGAATCCAAAACACAAAAATATTATATTATCTACATAATTTTTAGCCTTAACACCATTGTATTTTCCACTGATAACTGACGCGTTGTCCTAGTCCGCTGCAGTTTTTCAAATCAATATCATCTTCTTGCAAGAATGTCATTAGAGAATTAAATATATCTTCTGCTTTATGACCGTGATTTGGCAAAATATGAGAAACCTTTCAACATGAGTGAAATCTTCCATGTAACGAAATATCAGTTATTTGAATGACAAAAATTATTCAATCTGAATAATGTGCTGATTTTTTTAAGTTTGGGGTTTTGTGGGGCCCCTGGAAACTGCCCAGCCTGCTCCCCCTTAAATCCGCCTCTGTCTTGCCTTCCGAACTTATGTTCGATATTCTGTAATCTCCTGGAGATTTTCTATTTTTTAATTTTCTTAATGCTTCCTTTACCTCTCCCTCCTCGATGTTTATTTCTTCGTTTGTCGTAACTTCAGGTGTTGGTGGTTCATTGGCGTCGCCTTTAGCAAATAGAGATCTGAAGTAGTCTGCCCTCTTTCCTTCTGAATGTGTTTCGTTTTTATTGATTCGTTCATCTCCTTTGTTTGTCCTCTGATCATTCTCCATACTTCTTTTTGTGTCCCGTAGAAGTCGTGGTCCATCTGCTTTGAGAAACTTTGCCACTATTCCCTTATGATTTGTCTCACTAAAGTATTTGTTTCGTTTCTGATTCGTTTGTAGTGGTTGTAAGCCTGTTGTCTACCTACCTCAACATGAACAAAAGAATATCTTCAACATATAAAAAAATGTTTGGTAGATTGAACGAGTTAAAAAATTAACATCCTAGTATTATTGATGTGCTGTGCTTAAAAGGTCAATGCCGAGCATTGCTTTACCTGATGACCAATATATAACCTACCCAGAAAGCAAGATACAAGACCATATGGCACACATTAACCGCTTTGAGGTAAATTATGTGCCATTATAACACTAGAATTGTAGCTTAAGCAAAGATAGAAAACGAGTTAGAAAACCTAGATTGAAAGATTGTGGGAAGACGCATACACATTATCGTATGTTGCTTTTTTCTGAAGGGATCTATTTTTTCAAGAACGACTAGTTTTTCCTCCAAGACTTGTGCAGAGCTGGAAACACCCGTTGCTTTCGGTGCACCGAAAAAAGATGTCAGGAATTTCTGATCAGGACCGTCAAAGCTAAAAAGAACGGCATAAATCATCAAAAATTACTTAGTTATAAAAAAACCTATTTAATTACTAGAAACTAAATCTCCGAAAGAATAGTTAGTATAAAAGTCAAACTGGATGTCAAACCTCTGAATGTGATAGCGGTCTATGCACCTGAGAACAACAGAGATATCACCATAAGAGAAAACTTCTATGAACATCTACAGACTATAATAAATGAGATACCAAATGATGAATATATAATCATTATGGGTGATTTTAATGCCCATGCTGGCAATGACACAGTTACGGGAAAAAACAGCGATATAATGAAAACATCAGAAATGAAAACGGAGACCTTCTGGCGGACCTCTGCAGCATAAATGAAATAAGAATTAACAATACATTTTCCCTCACAAAGAACAATACAAATACGCTTTTAAAAACACTAGAGGACAAAGGTCTATGATAGACTATATTCTGTCAAATAGAGAGCTACACCCGTCTCTAATCTTAGATGTAAGAGGACTAACATCAGCAGAAATAGGAAGCGATCATAAATTGGTATTGTGCAAAATCAGAATGAAAACACATATATGTGATAAAAAACAGCAGAATACACCACCAAGATTAAAGTCGAAAGATTACAGGATGACTCCACAAAATAAATATTCCAAAAAGAATAACGGAAAAAAGCAGAAACATGTATATCACAGAAAGTGACGGAGTTGAAGACAACGGGGTAAAAATTAAGTTTAATATCTTAGCCTCAGCCAAGGAAGTTCTTGGTAAAAGAAACATTAATAAAAATAAATCGCTTTCAAGACGAAGAACTCCATGGTTTTGAACAGAAGTGAGGGAAAAATGTAAAGAGAAGAAAAAAGCTTACCTAGGATAAATGTCAACTAAGACAAAAGAGGCATACGATAACTATAAGACTATAAGAAATGAAGCACATTCAGTCGTAAGAAGAATAAATAATGATCACTGGAAACGTTTTTCGAAAGAAATGGAACATTATTTTTATGGTCTCCAAAAGTAAATATGGCACTTTATAAGAGGTCAAAGAACGGAGGTAACGGAACTAATAGAATCAAAACACATAGAAAAGGACCCATGGATTGACTATCTAAAAAGCTCTATGCAGAGGACGAACAAATGATACTAGAACCGAAAATACCAGAAATTACCACAAATGAATATGTTAATATAAGGAAGTTCCAGAAGGAACACTTACAGAAGATTACACTGGAAGTTCGAACAACACTCGAAAAGCCAAAGAACAGAAAAGCTGCAGGTAAGGATAGAATACCAAACGAATTACTGAAATATTGTGGAGCAGTAATGACAGAACAATTATTAACAACAGTACTTAACAAAATCATAAAACACAATAAAATACAGGAAGAATGGAGAACGAGCGAACTAATTCTACTATTCAAAGAAGGAGATAAAAAGCAACCAGAAAACTACAGAAGTGTCAACTTGTTAAATACTACCCTAAAACTTACAACAAAAATTTTACAAGACCTAATGAATCAGAGGATAAGTTTAGAAGATGAACAACAGGGTTTTCGTACTGAAAGATCGTGAACATATGCAATATTCGTCATAAAGCAAATTACTGAGAAATCACTAGAGTATAATAGACCAGCATTTCTATGTCTGATTGACTTGAAGAAAGCATTTGACAGAGTAAGACTTAAAAATGTAATCCATCTTCTGTATAATAGAGAAGTCCCTCTAGATATCATAAAAACTATGTATTGAAAACATCTACCAAAACAACAAAATGGAAGTCACAATAAATGGACAACTTACAGAACCTATAGATATAGGCAGCGGAATAAGACAGGGAGACTCATTGAGTCCTATGCTCTTCAATTTAATCATGGATGAAATCATCAAAGTCAACAAAGGAAGAGGATATAGAATGGGAAACAAAGAAATAAAAATACTCTGCTACGCAGACGACGCCCAAGATAGTCTGCAAAGATTAGTCCACAGATTTAACATAACAGCAACAGAATTCAATACGACAATTTCATCTCAGAAAACCAAAACAATAGTAATCAGTAAAGAACCAATCAGATGTAAAATAGAAATTGTGGGTATCAGTATTGAACAAGTAATGGAAGTAAAATACCTTGGAATTACATTGTCAAGTTACGGAGACCTGGACAAAGAAGTGAGAAACCAAGTACAAAAAGCAAATAGACTGGTAGGATGCCTCAATCTCAATGACACTATATGGCATGGCGAAACCGACATATTAATACTGAGATGAAGTCAAGAATTTATAAAGCCAGTTTAAGACCAATAATGAGATATAGACTCGATATAGCCACAACACAGCAACTACTGGAAACGGCAGAGATGAGAGTACTGAGAAGAATTACAGGAAATACACTGAGAGATCGACAGAGGAGTGAAGATATCAGAAGACAATGTAACGTACAGTGTATAAACAAATGGATATTAAACAGAAAAAAAGAATGGAACAACCACATACCTAACCAGAATGGTGGAGACACGTGTGGTCAAAATAGCAAGAGATAAATCACCAATCGGTAGAAGAAGTATCGGCCGACCGCGCAAAAGATGGAGTGACAACCTTCCATAGAGGTGTCAATCCGCCAATGAACAAGCAGAATTGCTTATAAAGAGGAAGAAGAAGAAGAAGAAGAAGAATAAACTAAACTTGTGTGCATAGAAATCTGTCCACTTAAAAATTTGGTCATTTTTGATGTCCCATATTTCCTAAATCTGATGGCCGATTTAAGTGTTTTTTTTTAAACGTTATAGCACGATTTTTTAGCAATAATGTTGTTCTGAAGCTATTTCCTTGTGGCATTTTTATAATTAAGTATTTTCTATGGGAAATAAGCCACAATTTTACTAAAAAAATGAATTTATTAACGTTTCGAAGCCCAAATCGGGTTTCGTTGTCAAAATACAAAATACTACTAAAATAAACAAAAATGTTGTTGCTAAGTAAAAAAATTCTTCTAATAGTTTATTTAATCTGACTCATTTATACTGGCAATTCAGACGTATATTATACATTTTAAAGTAGAAGACTTTAAAATGATATCGCCAATATTTATGAGTTGCGTTCCTGGGACGACTTTACTAAAAGATAGTTAATTACTATGGAATCTCTAAAGCGAGAATTTTACTGTCATCGTTGCATTTGGTTGTCTTTTTAAAGACAGATCACAATCACATGCTATGATTTTGTTGCGACGGATATTCTTGAGTTGGGATTGATTTCATGTAATCGAATGAACTATCTTTTAGTAAAGTCGTCCCAGGAACGCAACTCATAAATATTGGCGATATCATTTTAAAGTCTTCTACTTTAAAATGTATAATATACGTCTGAATTGCAAATATAAATGAGTCAGATTAAATAAATTATTGGAAGAATTTTTTTACTTAACAACAACATTTTTGTTTATTTTAGTAGTATTTTGTATTTTGACAACGAAACCCGATTTGGGCTTCGAAACGTTAATAAATTCATTTTTTTAGTAAAATTGTGGATTTTTTAGCAATACCGCTGTAATAATATTGTTGCCAAAGAGGTAAACTTTCATTGCATACCGGATGTACGAATCAAACTGTGTTTTTTTCTCAAAGTTCGCATTACCCTGTGGAATATTCCAGCATTTATAAAATACTAAAATTAAAACCCAACTATAGCCTCAGGTTTTTTGATTTATTCGCTTAGGTTGGATAATAAAAAAGTTAGGTACTTTAACAACTAGACATGACTCATCAATACAGGGTGTTTCTAAATAAGTGCGACAAACTTTAGGGGTAATTCTGCATGAAAAATAATGACAGTTTGCATTATAAACTTATGTCCGCAAATGTTTTGTTTACGAGATACGGAATGTTGAATTTTTTCTTACACACTGACGATTTGTTTATTGCTCTAAAACCAGTTGAGATATGCAAATGTTTGGTAGGTTTTAATAGATAGTTATTGCGGATTTTTTGACATACAATTAAGAATTTCATATTCACTATTAGCGTGCATACGGGTAATATGATCGGTCATTTTTTGACATACAATTAAGAATTTTATATTCACCATTAGCGTGCATACGGGTAAAATGACCGATCATATTACCCGTATGCACGCTAATGGTGAATAAAAAATTCTTAATTGTATGTCAAAAAATCCGCAATAACTATGTCTTAAAACCTACCAAATTTCATTTGCATATCTAAACTGGTTTTAGAGCAATAAATAAATTGTCAGGAAAAAATCAACATCCGTATCTCGGAAACGACACATTTGCGGACATACGTTTATAAAGCAAACTGTCATTATTTTTTCATGCAGAATTACCCCTTAAAGTTTGTCGCACTTATTTAGAAACACGCTGCATTGATGAAGAACATGTCTAGTTATTAAAGTAGCTAACTTTTTATTATCCAACCTAAGCGAATTAATCAAAAAACGGAATGTTAAGAAAACCTGAGGCTATAGATGGGTTTTAATTTCAATATATTAGAAATGCTATACTATTCCACAGGGTGATGCGAACTTTGAGAAAAAAACACAGTTTGATTCCTAGACCCGGTAAACAATGAAAATTTACTTGTTTAGCAACAATATTACCACAGCGGTATTACTAAAGAATCAAGTTATAACATATTAAAAAAATCACTTAAATCGGCCAACAGGTTTAGGAAATACGCGACATCAAAAATGACCAAATTTTTAAGTGCGCGGATTTCTGTACACGCTAGTTTAGTTGAGACGATGTATTAAAACTGTTTGTTAGAATAAAGTTGTAAATAAATATCAGTGAATATCATAGAGAGGTCAATAGAGTTTTTATTGAAAAAAATTAGGAAATGTTTAATACACATATTATCAAAAAGTTTTATTCCAGAAGTGGGTGCTTCATTTTTTAATAAACAAATGAACTGCGAAATTAGTTGTTTTAATAAATACTTACGAAAATATAAATTTTAGAAAAAAACTGACTTGACCAGTGAAAAATTGAGAAAATCGTCCTCAAAAAGCCTTATATAAAATTTTTTCTAAAATTAAATTTATAGCTTCTATAATTTTTTATTTATAACGCTAAAGTCACCCTTCTGACAAACATTGGCGCACATTATTTTAATATAATTCTAACTAATGGAGCAAATTAAATTTTTCAGAATTGAAATGAAAGAAGAACGATAAAACTATCTTATAATTATAATAAAAAGAAATAAAATGTATGGGCATAAGTATGGTGTGAGCGGAAAATGAGACTTACGTGCATTTTGTTTAATAGTTATTTATGATATAAGTGTTAAAAGTACACGTTTAAGGCACGCATGTGAAAGTTTGCAGAATGAGCGAAGCGAGTTCGGCAAGTCACATGAGTGCCTTAAAAATGTACTTTTTAACACGCATATCATACAATATTTTTTCGACAAACGTAATCACAGGACAATATCTACAAAAACTTTTACTTGAACTTGACTGACATTCCATTTTTATATTTTTTTAACATTACATCAAAATTGCCTATACGGTCAATACGAACAGCAGTGCCTTAAAAATTTTGGACATCTTGGATATTAGTGCACCCTATGTAACGCACAGCTGAATCTTATGTTTGTGCGTCACAGTGTTGCCATGCCATTTCTTTCATAATTTCAATCAATGTTAAATGTACCATCAAGAATAATAAAATAAGAACGTTTACTTCTCCGTCATTATACTAGGTAGAATAACAAATGAGCTGTCAAATGAAAGCTTATAATCCAAGGATAGTACTAAAGGTGATACATTAGACCTAGATTGTCTGTCCCTCAAAAAATAAGCGTTATATTCGGGATTTCTAACGTCGACATTAAAAATTGCACTATTTTTTTTCTATAAAACATTTTGATCTAAAACTTACCAGAAAACTTCTTTGTACTCTCTACTTTCAAATAAACGTGATTAAGAAGCTAAATTTTAAACTTCGTTACACAACTTTTCCGATTAAACTTTGCAATGCACAAATCCGCACCTTTTTATTTGAAAAATTCATAACCTTTATCATGATAAGAATAAAAACTTGAAGCAGGTACCTTTGTCTTCAGAAATGTTAGAGCTATATACTGTAAAAATTTCAGAAATAAATATTAAAATGGAACAGAGTTGTAGCGAAGTAAACGCAAAAAACGTGATTTCATTTTTTTTTATTTTTAGGTTAAAATTGCGATTTTGACAATGTTCCCCCACATAAAATTCAAAATAAACCTCATTTTCGTTTTCAGCGCCCTCGAAAATATAAAGTATGAATAAAATTAGCCATTCACCCCTCCGTGGTCAGTATCTCGAAAACTATAAGCGCTTTTTTGAGGGTGTCCCGCTCGTGTATAATATCACAAAAAATTGTAACGTGATAGTATGAAAAAATAGAGGATACGGCAACGGTGTTACAAGTGATGGTCGGATCCAATGCCAAAATCTACACAGACATATTAGGGTGCACTAATTATTAAGATGTCCAAAATTTTAAAGCACTAGTGCCTTAAAGTAGCATTTTTAACGCTCGTATGGAGTGCTAAAAATTACATTTTTAACACGGTTGTAGAAAAAAATTATTTAAAAATCTATAATTAATACAATTTTTCTTATAAAACTCTAAAATTTGCACAACTTACCTTTCAAGCATCTTATAGTATGATAAGATTGATCCAAAAGATGGCATAACCCAGACATCCAAAGTGAAAGTTCTCCTTTAACACCAAATTGTTCTATATGGTGCACATAATGTTCAGAAAAAAGTCACATCATTTTGAGCGTCGGGTTTGGGGGGGGGGGGAGAGGGGGGAGAAATCGGTAAATTCGTAGTTTTGTGCGTTTTTCGTCAATATTTCTAAAACTATGCGGTTTAGCATGAACAACCTTCTATACAATGTTCTACATTGAATTTGAAATAAAAAAGGTCCAATGCATAATCCTTCTAAAATGAACGGTTTCAAAGTTACGGAGGTAGTATAGTATAATTGGTCCAAAAAAAAGCCTAACCCAGACATCAAAAATAAAAGTTTTCCTCCAACACCAAATTGTTCTATATGGTCCACATATGGCTCAGTAAAAAGTTACACCATATTGAGCGTCCAGTTTGGGGGGGGGGGGCGGGAGATGGGGGAGAAGTCGGTAAATTATTAGTAGTTTCTTTAGGGTTTTCATCAATATTTCTAAAACTATGCTTTAGCGTAAACAATTTTCTGTAAAAAAATGTTCTACATAAAATTTAAAACAAAAAAGGTCCTATACATAATTGTTATAAATTCAACGGTTCCAGAGTTACGGAGGGTGAAAAGTGGAGGTTTTCGATACTTTTTATATTTTTTGGGCAATTGATGATGATTTTGGGTGGTGAGGTTGACGTTTCTTCAAGTGCTTATCACTAACATACCATCCGTCGACCACTGAAATAGCAAATTTGATTTATAAAACCCAATCCTGTTAAAGAAAATCAGTAGGAAATTGCCCAAAAAATATAAAAAGTATCGAAAACCTCCACTTTTCACCCTCCGTAACTCTGGAACCGTTGATTTTATAACAATTATGTATAGGACCTTTTTTGTTTTAAATTGTATGTAGAACATTTTTGTATAGAAAATTGTTTACGCTAAAGCATAGTTTTAGAAATATTGACGAAAAATTTAAAAAAACTGCTAATTTACCGACTTCTCCCCCATCTCCCCCCCAAACCGGACGCTCAAAATGGTGTAACTTTTTACTGAACAATATGTGGACCATATAGAACAATTTGATGTTGGAGGAAAACTTTTACTTTGGATGTTTAGGTTAGGCCTTTTTTTGGACCAATTATACTAAACTACCTCCGTAACTTTGAAACCGTTCATTTTAGAATGATTATGCATAGAACCTTTTTTATTTCAAATTTAATGTAAAACATTTTTGTATAGAAGGTTGTTTATGCTAAATCGTATAGTTTTAGAAATATTTACGAAAAACATAAAAAACTACGAATTTACCGATTTCTCCCCCTCTCCTCCCCAAACCCGACGCTCAAAATGGTGTGACTTTTTTCTGAACATTATGTGGACTATATAGAACAATTTGGTGTTGGAGGATAACTTTCACTTTGGATGTCTGGGTTTGGGTCTAGTTATACCATACTATTACTAAACGATGTTTTATTCAAAAGAAAATCTTAAAAATTTAATTCAAATGATACTACGTCTCAAAAAATGTAAGTTTTTAACACTTCGTAGTTTTACCGAATTACTACCACTTTGAGAGGGTATTTCTCAAGTTTAAACAAATATATTACAATTGTATAGGTGTTTTTTTAAAGCTTAATAATATGTAATCTTAAATTGCACTGAATTATTTTATTTTAGAAATAAGATAAACAACTTCTTTTTGAGAAAATTAAGAAAGATAAAAATGTAATACAAGAACCGAAAAATATCAGTTAAAAAAAATGTTTGTACAAAATCATTAAAACTTTTTTCTGTACAACTTACCTAAAATACATTTAATAACACGCTTAATAGTATATTAAGTATGGAGAACGGTAAGGGTTTTATACCGATCGAAGACAATTGTCTGAGATCGGTTACCCTTAACGTTCGACATGCTTATAACGTTTTTTGCACGATTGATACCATTATAAATTATAAAATTAAACATTTTCGTCATATTGACTAGTTTCATTCATTTTATTAAGATAGATACTTTGGTTGTTAGGTAGTAACTAGGGTGCATAACAACAATGGAGAATTGAGTTTTTATTTAGTTGTCAATAATTTTAAGTACAATTTTGATTATTATAAATTAAAATATGAGCGAAAGTGAATTTGAAGAAATTGAACGGGCTTGGGAAGAAGGGTGTTCCGCAATTATTCCCGAAGAATCCAAAATCCGTTATCAAAACACCTACCAAAGTTTTAAAAAATGGTGCGAAGGCAAGAATTTAAGAATCGAAGAAAAGACTCTATTGGCATATTTCGTTCAAAGACATATGCAGTTGAAAGCTCCTGGAAGCCTCTGGGCAGAATATTCAATGATTAAATCCACCGTTTTTCTTTATGATGGCATTGATATTTCCAAGTTTTCAACTTTGATCGCGTATTTGAAGAGAAAAAATGTTGGCTACAGGCCTAAGAAAGCGAGCATTTTTACACAGGAACAATTTGAAAAATTTCTGATGGAAGCACCGGATGAAGAATTTCTAGTTCACAAGGTAATATAAGCTAGTTTAGGTAAAAGAAATACTCTAATGAAGATTTTTCATAATTTGTAGGTCGCAATGATATTGGGAATATCTGGTGCCTGTAGAAGCGAAGAATTATATAATATTACTATGAATGACATCCAACAAACCGATGGTTTAATGATTGTAAAAGTACCCAATACAAAAACGAACATCCAGCGTACTTTTACAGTCGTTAATAAACCAGACGATAAAATTCCATATTTAGAAATTCTGCAAATAGTTTTCTCTATTCTTTCAAAAATAAATTAAAATTAAGAGATTTTTTAACTCGACGGTAAGTGAATTACTTACCGTCGAATTGGAGTACTTACCGTCGAGTTGGATTACTTACCGTCGAGTTGCTAGTAAATGTCACCTACTGACGTAAAATCTGTCACGGTAAACAGTCAAAAATGATCAATCGTGCAAAAAAAATAATAACGGTTAATTTTTTTTGAGTTCTTTACAGTATGTCTGAGTAGCTTGGAACCTATTGATAACTTTTTTATTAGATGTCAAAACTTATTTTTTTATCAGATGTCAGATATAAACTTTTATTAATTTTATTCGAGGTATGTCAAAAAATATGAATTTCGCCCAAGAGTGAAGTAGGTACCTTTATATTTCACAATATCGAAAATTGTTATTAAGAAAATTTGTTTGGAATTAAAAACTATGTTTTAATATTCAATAACATGCTTCTAATTAAAATATTGTGAACTATAAAGGTACTTACTCTTACGCACTCTTACTCGAAATTTATATTCTTTTACATAGGTACCTCGTATAAAATTTGAAAACATTTGATGTCTGATTGTTGCATCTTATATTTTAGACCAGGTAGAACATTTTTATGAAGAATAACTTTTTTAGGAAAATTGATAATAAAATAGTTATAGTTATTGCATATTAAAACATAGTTTTTAATTCCAAACAACTTTTCATTATAACAATTTTTGCTATTCTGAAATATAAAGGTAGTTTAATCTTTAACGAAATTCATATTTTTGAGATACCTCGTATAAAATTGATAAAATTTGATATCTGATGGCTGAGTCTTAGATTTTAGATTATGCAGAGCATTTTATGAAGAATAACTTTTTTTCGTAAAATTGATATTAAAAGAGTTTCCCATATGGTTCCTAGTGGGGCAGACATACCTACTGTAAGAGCTCAATTTTTTTTCAATTTTTAAATAATTGTACTATTAGAATCGGATTTAGCGTAATCAAAGACAAAATAGAAACATTTTTGATGACAGTAAAATGATGAAATCAACGATTGTTTTAAAATTATTCATGCAAAATAATTGTTATTGTTTAAACAATTAATAAACAATTAGCGGTTAAATCTGCGAGTAGAACTTTTTACTTTAACATCTATATAAACTAACAAAATAAATTTTAGAAAAATATAAGCTTGTTTGTTTTTCCGAAACAATGCAAGTCTTCGTTCTATATTGACTCCCCTATAAATCGAATCAGGAGTTTTAATTTGCGTTACAATATGTAACAAAATAACCAAAACAGCCTGAACGTGTTTTAAATTATCTTGTTCTTTAAATTTTAATTTTTAAGAAAGTAAAAGTTGAAAACAACGAGTTATTTTTATGCATTCTTGTGTGAAAGTGCCTAACGCTCCAACCGACGAAATTTATATTGCAAAATCTGCTCTGATTATGATTTTTTCCATTGCTCAGTATTTTTCAACATTGCTTATTTTTCTTATCCTATTTATTTCGATCCCAAAAATAATTTTTAAGAGACACACGTCAACGACATTTTATTGCCTATCCTAACAATGATCTTTAGGGCTAACTGATGATACCACATACCTGAAAACTGTATGGGTGGTGTACATATACAAAATAGGACGAAAAGACAACGCTCTACCTAAATGCTATACAGGACAACCACTCTGACATCATTTCTGTTGAAGACAATAGAAAAAATTATTGATAGACATATTAATGAGATTATTTCATTCATAGAGACTCTGACCAATACAAACCTACAATAATAAAAATTATAGCGATTATTTCATCCATAGAGATTCTGACCAATAGAAAACTACAGAAATAAAAATTACAGCGGTAATTTTTTTCGATTATTTCATTCATAGGAGATTCTGACCAATAGAAAGCTACAGAAATAAAAATTAAACTGATACTTTTTGATAATATCCCGTCGTCAAGTATATTACGTCAGATGCCCTTCGTTGCTACGAAAAAATACATTCAGTGACATTAATGACAATTAATTATTGTTTTAAAAATTATAAAAGTGATGACTTTTAATCGTCAAATATTTATAACAACTGTGTGTTTAATTGTACTAATTTGTACTTACTTAAATAAATTACAATAAAATTTTGGCTTTGAGCAGTTTTATTCATGAAATAATCGCAGTCACTCGGGAAAAATTCGATAATTTTAGAGCTCTTGTGCAATTACTACTGATTATTTCATTCATAGGAGATTCTGACTAATAGAAAGCTACAGAAATCTGAATTAAATCGATAATTTTTGATAATCTCCCGTCGTTAAGTATATTACGTCAGATGCCCTTCGTTGCTACGAAAAAATACATTCAGTGACATTAATGACAATTAATGTTTTAAAAATTATAAAAGTGATGACTTTCAATCGTCAAATATTTATAAAAACTGTGTGTTTAATGGTACTTACATAAATAAATTACAATAAAATTTTGGTTTTGAACAGTTTTATTCATGAAATAATCGCAACAAATTGCACTCGACCTCTGAAATTAATATAGAATTTTTGCTCTCGTGACACTTTGACATAATTTCACTCGCCTTCGGCTCGTGAAATTAAAACTGTCAAAGTGTCACTCGGGAAAAATTCAATAATTTCAGAGATCTTGTGCAATTACTACTGATAACTTTTTGCGATTATTTCATTCATAGGAGATTCTGACCAATAGAAAGCTACAGAAATCTAAATTAAATTGATAATTTTTGATAATTTCCCGTAGTCAAGTATATTACGTCAGATGCCCTTCGTTGCTACGAAAAAATACATTCAGTGACATTAATGACAATTAATGTTTTAAAAATTATAAAAGTGATGACTTTCAACCGTCAAATATTATTATAACAACTGTGTGTTTAATTGTACTAATTTGTACTTACATAAATAAATTACAATAAAATTTTGGTTTTGAACAGTTTTATTCATGAAATAATCGCAACAAATTGCACTTGATCTCTAAAATTAAAATAGAATTTTTGCCCTCGTGACACTTTGACATAATTTCACTCGCCTTTGGCTCGTGAAATTAAAACTGTCAAAGTGTCACTCGGGAAAATTCAATAATTTTAGAGCTCTTGTGCAATTACTACTGATAATTTCCCGTTGTCAAGTATTATGTCAGAAGCTCTTCGTTGTCACAAAAATACATTTAGTGACATTAATGACAATTAATGTTTTACAAATTGGCACAGAGAACACCAAGAAACAAGTTTAGCAAATATTCAGGCGATGATATCAATAAAATATTAGTTAAAATATTTAAAAAGATATTCAGGAAATAATCTTTCTGAATTACTCTCGCGCTCTTAAAAATTATCGATTAGTTTTGGCCTCGTGACACTTTGACATAATTTCACTCCCCTTCGGCCGTGAAATTAAAACTGCCAAAGTATCACTTGGGGTACAAATTGATAATTTTAGAGCTCTCGTGTAATTACTACTGATCATCCTCTTAATGGAAACCAGCATACGTATGCAGAAGGAAAATCAACAGAAACAGCACTCGACGAAGTAATTCAGAAAATCGGTCACATTAATAATATAGATTATAGATATTGTTTAACCGCATTTCTACACTTGTCCAAGAAATTAACACACCGCCTTAAATATGGGTCATTTTTGATGTCTCGAATTTTCTGAACCTGTTGTCCGATTTAAATGATTTTTTTAATACGTTATAGCCTTATTCAATAATAATATATCCTCATGTTTTCTTAATATTATGTTTTTTGGTTCATTCGCTTATGTTGGATAATAAAAAATTTAGGTCATTTAACAACTGGCCATGTTCGTCATTAGTACAGGGTGTTTCTAAATAAGTGCGACAAAACTTTAAAAGATAATTTTATATGAGAAAATAATGACAGTTTGATTTATAATCATATGTCCGTAAACGCTTCGTTTCCGAGATACGGGATGTTCAATTTTTTTTACAAACTGACAATTTATTTATTGCTTTAATAGTTATTTATGATATATGATATAAGTCTTAAAAGTACACGATTACGGCTGTGTGAATTATTCGTAAGGGGATTTTCCACATTCTCTATTTCATTTCGGATCTTTTGATCACTGAGTGTGTTTCAAAGATCTACATCTTTTGTTTTTTTTTTGTTTTTAAACATATATTTTACTTTAAGTAATTAGGGAATTAAAACTTGAGACTGTCATTGTCAGATTGGGCGTAGATTTACGCTCTTGCTTTGTCTAGGTCTCGAATGTTGATTTTTGATTGGAATGTGTCTGAAGATATTCAACCTCCCATCTTTACTGATAAGCCAAGAGAGGTTGAAGAGGGCGAAACAAATTTCTAAGAACTGGTGTTTGGATATTTGATTCTATTCAAAAAAATTTTCCCAGCCCAAAATAGTGGATGTGTGAATTATTCGTAAGGGGATTTTTCCACATTCTCTATTTCATTTGTTTGATTTCGTACGAGTGGTCGTTAAACCAGTAACTTCGGATCTTTTGATCACTGAGTGTATTTCAAAGATCTACATCTTTTTTTATTTTTTGTTTTTAAACATATATTTTACTTTAAGTAATTAGAGAATTAAAACTTAAGACTGTCATTGTCAGATTGGGCGTAGATTTACGCTCCTGCTTTGTCTGGGTCTCGAATGTTGTTTTTTGATTGGAATGTGTCTGAAGATATTCAACCTCTCATCTTTAATGATGAGCCCAGAGAGGTTGAAGAGGGCGAAACACATTTCTAAGAACTGGTGTTTGGATCTTTCATTCTACTCAAAAAATTTTTCCCAGCCCGAAATAGTTAATGTGTGAATTATTCGTACAGGGATTTTTCCACATTATCTATTTCATTTGTTTGATTTCGTACGAGTGGTCGTTAAACCAGTAACTTCGGATCTTTTGATCACTGAGTGTATTTCAAAGATCTACATCTTTTTTTATTTTTTGTTTTTAAACATATATTTTACTTTAAGTAATTAGAGAATTAAAACTTAAGACTGTCATTGTCAGATTGGGCGTAGATTTACGCTCCTGCTTTGTCTGGGTCTCGAATGTTGTTTTTTGATTGGAATGTGTCTGAAGATATTCAACCTCTCATCTTTAATGATGAGCCCAGAGAGGTTGAAGAGGGCGAAACACATTTCTAAGAACTGGTGTTTGGATCTTTCATTCTACTCAAAAAATTTTTCCCAGCCCGAAATAGTTAATGTGTGAATTATTCGTACAGGGATTTTTCCACATTATCTATTTCATTTGTTTGATTTCGTACGAGTGGTCGTTAAACCAGTAACTTCGGATCTTTTGATCACTGAGTGTGTTTCAAATATCTACATCTTTTGTTTTTTTTTGTTTTTAAACATATATTTTTCTTTTAAGTAATTAGGGAATTAAAACTTGAGACTGTCATTGTCAGATTGGACGTAGATTTACGCTCCTGCTATGTCTAGGACTCGAATGTTGTTTTTTGATTGGAATGTGTCTGAAGATATTCAACCTCTCATCTTTACTGATGAGCTCAGAGAGGTTGAAGAGGGCGAAACATATTTCTAAGAACTGATGTTTGGATCTTTGATTCTATTCAAAAAATTTTTCCCAGCCCGAAATAGCGGATGTGTGAATTATTCGTAAGGGGATTTTTCCACATTCTCTATTTCATTTGTTTGATTTCGTACGAGTGGTCGTTAAACCAGTAACTTCGGATCTTTTGATCACTGAGTGTATTTCAAAGATCTACATATTTTTTTATTTTTTGTTTTTAAACATATATTTTACTTTAAGTAATTAGAGAATTAAAACTTAAGACTGTCATTGTCAGATTGGGCGTAGATTTACGCTCCTGCTTTGTCTGGGTCTCGAATGTTGTTTTTTGATTGGAATGTGTCTGAAGATATTCAACCTCTCATCTTTACTGATGAGCTCAGAGAGGTTGAAGAGGGCGAAACATATTTCTAAGAACTGATGTTTGGATCTTTGATTCTATTCAAAAAATTTTTCCCAGCCCGAAATAGCGGATGTGTGAATTATTCGTAAGGGGATTTTTCCACATTCTCTATTTCATTTGTTTGATTTCGTACGAGTGGTTGTTAAACCAGTAACTTCGGATCTTTTGATCACTGAGTGTGTTTCAAAGATCTACATCTTTTGTTTTTTTTTTTTGTTTTTAAACATATATTTTGCTTTTAGTAATTAGGGAATTAAAACTTGAGACTGTCATTGTCAGATTGAGCGTAGATTTACGCTCCTGCTATGTCTAGTTCTCGAATGTTGTTTTTTGATTGGAATGTGTCTGAAGATATTCAACCTCTCATCTTTACTGATGAGTCCAGAGAGGTTGAAGAGGGCGAAACACATTTCTAAGAACTGGAGTTTGGATCTTTGATTCTATTCAAAAATTTTTTCCCAGCCCGAAATAGTGGATGTGTGAATTATTCGTAAGGGGATTTTTCCACATTCTCTATTTCATTTGTTTGGTTTATATATTGTTATACATATTCTTATATAATGGGGTGGCCAAGCTCCTTGATAGTCCGAGCCATTTTAAAAATTGGAAATTTTTCGAAAGCCGCAATTAACATTTATTGAAAGTGTAAAAAGGTATTAAATTTTTCTCTGTATTTGGATTTACGAATTTTAACGTGAAATAAAACGGTTCACATCGTTATTTCAAATATGCAAATACATACAAGCAGCTTTTACTAATTCATGATACTTCGATTCTTCATCATCCTTCCATCTTGTTGTGTTACGGCCTACTGATCTTCTACCGTCTGTCAAAAAACACTTTCTTTAACACTCTGTCTTCCTATGATCTTACAACATGACCTGTCCATCTTATGTCAGCTTTTATATGTCTGATGATGTTTTCAGTACCATACAAAGTCACCAATTCAGCTTGGCGGCGCCTTCTTCATTCTCCTGTCAATTTCAAATATCATTCTGAGAACTTTCCTTTCAAATACCACCAGTTTATTTATTTCCTGCTGATGTAGAGTCCATGTTTCAATAACATATGTAACAATTGGACAAATAATTGGCATTTATAGTCTTAAATTAGTTTGTCTTTTTAGCAGCTTAGATCTTAGTAATGATGATATGGAGTATAATGCTCTATTCCACGCAGCTATCATTGCTGAGACCTCTTTTTGTATGTGTTTGTCATCTGTGATTACCGCCCCTAGATATTTACTCTATTCGCAAATCCCCTTGTCCGCTCAGATGATATTTTGCTTATTACATAATTCTAAGGCTAAATTGAATAGCAACGGTAATAAGGGGTCTCCTTAGTCCTCAGGTTATGGTCCCAACAGTGATAAGGGGTCCATGAGGACCAAAGTTCTGATGTTATACACTTAGTCTTTTATATTTTTTGTCAGCAATTTAAGACATTTTTAAACACAGAAATTAAAAGTAATTAAGGTACATTTATTGAGAGCCACAAATAATCCTTCAAAGAGACACATAATATGTGACTTGCGAACCACAGTTTGGCCACCCCTATATATTATATGTGGAAACATGTTCTTGGAATGACCATTCGGCTTAAATACGCTATACCAGGAGTCACCAATGAGTTTCCCTGAGGGTCCGTTTCGAAAACCTATGACACTTCCGGGGTCCCGATTTATGCTGCCTGTGTCTGATTGTTCTGATTCGGTTTCTTTGTGGATTCTTGTTAATAAATATCTCCTATAAACAAATCAGAAGGGTGCCGGGCGAAATTTTTGGGCAGAAATTGTTTAATATTTTTTTTAACAAATTCAAAACATCACCTTTTTTGCCCGCGAAAATATGTTTTTAGCATTTTTGGGTCATCTTAAATAAAAATGATCTGTCATTTTATTAAAACTTAATGCTGGCCACTCACTTACGGATATCGAAGAGGCTATGGCATGTAGGCCAGGACTGAAGGCCGTTATTTGAGTAGTTAAGTTAATGAACTGCAGTTGAGACGCCACACACATGCAGTTTTGTGATCGAGCGTGCCAACGCCTTTACGAAAACTGCATGTATGTGGTGATTTTGGCTTCAATTAACCGCCGCGGCGCGCCGGTCAGTCGCTCGGCCTCTTCGATATCCGTAAGTGAGTGGCCAGCATAAGAGTTTTCAAGCATCGCAAATGCATATTTTCGCATTTTCAGATTTTAAATCGCTTATAACTCGAAAACTATTAACTTTCAGAAATATGACAAGAGACCTTTATTGTTTATAATTACCCAAGAAACCTAAAAATACATTTTTCGAGGCAAAAAAGTAGTTTTGAATTTGCTTAAAAAATTATTTCACCCGGCACCCTTCTGATTTGTTTAAAGGGGACATTTTGAATAGGAATCCGCAAAGAAATCGAGTCAGAAACATTTTTCATACGAAAGTGGCCTCACACATGTAATAATATGGAAAGGAAAACTAATAATATCTTATTGTTTTTTAGTTACTGTATACTTTTCTGTAAGTTTTCCTGGTACAATAAATAAAATATAAATTCATTGTGTATTGTTTTGATGTTATTATCAGTATATTTTGAAAACAGCAGTATTGTAAATTGTTACTGAGAATATTTTAAAAATTAGGAATTTATATTTTGAATGCTAATGAAGTTTTTAGACATCTTCAGTTTTGTAGAAAGGAAACTGAGGAATTTAAAAAAAATAATGATAGTACAAAATGCTAATTAACATGTTATCTTTTCTACATTAGTTTCAATGCAAGGTGTTTGTTGCAAACTTATTAAATCTGAAAATTATTTTAATTAAATGCACATCTGAAAAGTACTCCTACTTAACATATAGTAGAGAGTACTACTTAACATATACTTACTTAATTGCAAAATTAATGATTAGTAAGTATACCATAAGGGTAAGTAAATACAAGGGGAAAACTCTTTACTTAATTAAATTATCAGAGAGAAAAAAATGCCATTTTTTATGTACAACCTGTCTGAAGTTTTGAGTGAGTTTAGTGCAACTGAGTCTCATTAGGGGTTGAGATATTCATCTGTTAAGTGACATCTCTACCGATTTTTAATAAAGTTCATTCTTGATAAAGCGGCTTCGCACACATAAGTTGAGCCAAACATTTCATGGCCAAACATTTTCAAAATTGCCAAACACTAGGTATATTCTGAATTTATTGACGGTCCGCACAAAACTAGCTCACGGTCCGGATGCGGACCGCGGTCCGCTAATTGGTGACCCCTGCGCTATACCACCACATCCTGAAGCAAAAACCTTCCTATAGAAATGAAAAGAAACCTGGGACAACCGGCGACGCGGGCCAAAGCAGGCAGCGCTTATAGTTCAATAATATAATTTATCTACTCTGTCATATTATGTTTAAGTTTTTAGTTTGTGAATACTGTCATTATAGATAGCAGTGCGTGAAGGATTTAAAGTGTGCGTGAAGTAACAATGTATTTTAAATGGGATTTACTTTTTCGCACTGTTTTTTGGCACACTTTCTTATAATCAAATATCCTTGACTTTCGCGTTGTCATGGTGAGGACATAATGAGCAATAAATTACAACAAATGTTTTGACAGTTTGGTGGTTTGAAAGAAGTTAGAATTTTTAAATGTCAAAATTCTAAAAATTGTAGAATAGAAATGAATTACAGTGATGAAGAGTTACAGTTTTTTATTTGTTTATCGTAGATAATAATATATCGTATGAAACAGTTCGTGAAGTATGCTTTTTGCGAACTTACGCGATGTATAGCACTCGCTCCGCTGTCGCTCGTGCTCTAAACATTGCGTGCGTTCGCGAAAAGCATACTTCACGAAGTGTTTCATAAATAACTATTTTCTATTCTGATACTATAATATTATCAATTATGATGTCACTACCGGTATCATAATGAACTTAATTATGATACAGATTTTCATTAAGATACATATTTTTAACCAATAGAATCGCGATATGGCATTCGCGATAAAGGTAGTACACGCGCAGTGACCAATGGCGAGTCAAACACATACGCTTTGACAGTTCTCAATATGTAAACAAACCGTCAAACTGACAAACTACTGAATTTATTTGTGTTACAAAATTAATAAATTTGAATATATTTTTTGTTGTGAATGATCATAGAAAAAATAGTGTATACAACTTGCATTTAATTATCATTATGAAGCTCGTACTCTATACGAAACTCGCCGCATACGGCTCGTTTCGTATCCCTCATACTCGCTTCATAATGACCATCATTAAATGCTCGTTGCATAATATACTAATATTATGCTGATTGTTTTCTCTATTATTTTGTATCGATAGAGGTTAGAACAGTATTAACAGTTAACAGATTATTGGAGAGTATCAGACGGGCTTCCGACGGGAAAGATCGAAACTGGATCAAATATTTACAATCAAACAGATCTTGAGCAAATCATGGGAACACGATATTGATGTTCACAACGTGTTTGTAGACTTCAAACAGGCATACGACTCCGTCAAAAGGAACAAACTATACTACATATTGGCTGTATTGGCAATACCACACAAGCTAATAAGACTATTAAAGCCACAATGGATGAAACTCAGGCATGTGTACGAATATAAAACCACCGGACAGACTTTTTAAAAATTTCGCAGGGACTAAAGCAGGGAGATGGGCAGGCCCCAGCATTGTTTAACCTGGCACTGGAGTATGCGGTTAGGCAAATGCAAACTGGACGAGGAAACCTACTGACCAACAGAACGGTGCAACTGGCCGCTCATGCCGATAATATTAATATCATGAGTAGAACATCAACAGGAGCACAGGAAACATACGCAGAGTTAAAAACACAAACAAAAATGCTAGGTCTGGAAATTAACACAGAAAAAACAAAAATAATGACTCAGACGAGAAGAAATATAGTCCCACAAAACATTATACATGAAGATGACATTGAAACGGTTGTAAAGTTTACATGCCTGGGAGTAGAAATATATGCCGACGGATCAGAAGATGGAGAAATACGGAAGAGAATAAAGCAGGCTAACATAGCTTATTTTGCCCTCTCCCATATATTTCAGTCTAAAAGTGTCCACCGAAATACAAAGATGAGAATCTATAAAACTTTAATTCGACCAATAACATGCTATTGCAGTGAAGCCTGGGTCCTGAAAGAAACATCCAAAAACAAACTCGACACATTCGAAAGGAAAGTACTGAGGAGAATACTAGGACCTGTGAGGGAAAACGGAATCTTCAGAAGTCGATACAACAACGAACTTTATCAACTTTATAAGGAAGCGCCTCTGTCAGACTTCATTAGAATACAAAGATTGCAATGGGCCGGACATGTGATAAGAATGGAAGAGTGTTATGTTCGTGTAAAACTCCCTTGACCATGAATGTAGGTTGGTACTACTGTCATCTGAACGACAGCTGTCACATACTTAATACTGCGATAGAAAATGGAAACCATGTGCATAATTCTTTAAAATAAAGTATTTTTCCGCAAATCGCCAGGAAATTTTGACATTCCTGTCAAAATTTCTTGAAGAAAAAGTCAGGACTTCCTTACTGTAAGGAAATGTCATTTCCTTACTGTAAGGAAATGATATTTCCGTATAGTTGTTAGTGTTCTACATAAATGATAGAAAATTATTAATAATCCATAAAACGTCTGTATGCATTTTCGTACTTTTCTCTTGATTTCTTTGGCAATAATTCTAATGAAGCAGTATTCACTACCTCAACCAGCCCTGGAGGAGTCCCAGGAATGGAAATTTCATCATCACTTATCATTTTACTTTCGAGAACACCAGCAATTAAATTTATAAGCGTCAAGTTTGACAATTCAACCTCAATACGTTTCCATAGTAACCCAAGTAATTTTATTAGGAATTTCAAAGCACCATTTATTTGGGAATAAAATTATCGCGTTTTTTTTTAAATCAATCAATATCTGTCGAATTTTAAACGATTTGCGGAAAAATAGTATGTTTACCTCGTAGGAAAAGCCACATTCCTGGACTCTGTGTTGCTAAGTCTCGGCTTGCACCTCGACTTAGCAATCTTCACAGTCGTCCAGGAATGTTAAGCTTTTCCTACCCGGTAAACAATGTACTATTACATCGAGTACTATTTCAATTACAAATGCTTACGTCCTTTAAGTACAAGCACTGAATGCTAGAATGCAGGGAAAGAGACCGGTTGTAAAGCCAGCGCTGGGAAGATACAGTAAATAGCGACGCACAAGGCCTTTTGGGAGTCCGTGTATGGAGAAGAGCAGACACAGACAAGTAAGGATGGAGGCAAAAAATAAAGGAGGCCAACGCTCAATTTGGGCTGTAGTGCCGTAGAAGAAGAAGAAGAGGTTAGAACAGATTTTTAGTTTTACGTTCGTTAGGTACTCCTTGTTGGTTTATACGTATTACTTTGGAGGCAGAGTATATCTATTGATGTTTTTAATTTTGGTGCTCGAATGCATATTCTTGTATGCCTATGTTGTTGGGGCTCTAGATTCTTTTGATGCCGATTCTTAGTTATTTTGTGGTTCAAATATGTAGTATTCATTTTTTCCAAATCCTGAGAAAACTAATAAATATTTTTGAAAAATTTAACCGCAGAATAAAAGATTACATTATTACTGAGGACCGAAAGTCCCTGAAAACTTTTATACTGTTTATTTTAATAAGTTGCAGGGGTGAAAATAAAAGAGAAAATTTAGTGTGATGTTTAATTGCCCCTATTTCATTCAAAAGAAATTTTTATTTATTCTTAGGGTCTTTCGGCCCTCGGTAATAAGGTAATCTTTCATTCTGCGTTTAAATTTTTCACAAATACTTATCTGTTTTCTTAGGATTCGAAAAAAATGAATACAATTAAAACACATTGAACATTTTGGCAGGCGACATTTTGCGCCTTTCCCCTTAAATAAAAACCAATTTGAATAAACAAAAAATTTGTTCTGAAGCTATTTATATTTACAAAAAATTTCAACAAAACTGAGTAACTAATAATTCTATATTCTATTATAAGGGAGTATTTAAAATTAAAAGGTAAAAAGAAATATCGTATTTAAATGCACGCTCATGATTGTATCCTTGAGAAGGTCACTGGCTTGTCGCAGTCTCCCGGATCGTACGATCTCTATAAATCACAATGCAATATCGACGCCTCCGGTTTGTACAGGCTAACCAGATCCTGATGCCCTTTTTTAATTCAATGGCAGTGATACTTTTTCTTTACAATGGAATGAAGAGAGATTTAAATAGCGAAAAAGTTAAAAAGTTGGTATCTCCAAAAGCGTAGATATAATAATCTAATAATAATAATCTAATAATCTTTGAGAAGAGTTTTGGCATTTTTGTATTTTCATTTTTCAACGAAAACCTTTCGTTTATAAATTCGCAAAGTCTGTTCGTTCGTTCGTTCGTGCGTCGTCGCTACTGCAATACTTAGAGCCGCTTTACCGATAGAATTTCATGTAGTTTTGTCTTCTGAATCCAAATCTGAAAACAGCATTTCGATATCTCTAACCATCTTCGAGAAAACCGAACTCAAAGTCAAAAATGTAATGTCACAATCCTTCTTCAAATATTTCTTTTCTGTCAACACAGCTAAACGTCAACTCAAATCGTTGCTAGTAGGTTAGTAATTAGTAGTTTGACAAATGTTTGACATTTCCCTTCCAGAATTGAGTGAGTGCAGTCGCATTTTTGTGTGTGTCTTAAAAATTCAATTTATTATTAACTATTTAGATGGGATATAAGCCACAATTAAATTGAAAAAATAATTTTATTAACGTTTCGACGCCCAAATCGGGTGTCGTTTTCAAAATACAAAATACTATTAAATTAAACAAAAATGTTGTTGCTAAGTAAAAAAATTCTTCAAATAATTTATTTAATCTGACTCATTTATATTGGAAATTCAGACGTATATTATACATTTTAAAGTAGAATACTTTAAAATGATATCGCCAATATTTATGAGTTGCATTCCTGGGACGACTTTATTAAAAGATAGTTCATTCGATTGCATGAAATCAATCCCAACTCAAAAATATCCGTCACAAAAAAATCATAGCATGTGATCTGTCTTTAAAAAGACAACCAAATGCAACGACAACAGTAAAATTCTCGCGTTAGAGATTTCATAGCAAATCACGAGGGAAAACCAGGAAAAAAACCTCGTGATACTATCCCGACATCGTAAGTATTTGGTCTTACATTTAATTTACTTTCAAAAACTAATACCAAATTCTGAATTTAATATGTTTAAATTATAAATAATATTAATAATACATACATAATATACAATAAGTAATACTAAAATATAAAATATGTACTAACTCGATATGTAATTGACTTACTAATCGTGGTATCTTCTTTTTATTGACTTCCTATTTCAGTATGGGTAACCACACATCCTACTGCATTCTACCGAGGAATTTGCGACACAATTGGTTTCATTTAGCATAATTCGAGCCGCTTCTTTGATTTTTCTCTTTTTACTATCTGATTCTTTCAGTATCAATACCATATATGAAAGGATTATCCGAGAAACTTAAAACAATAAAAAATAAATTCAACATTTCAACAACATTCAGAACAACAAACACATTGAGATCTATTCTATCTAAAACTAAACCTAACAATGAACAAGAAAGAAAAAAGAATTGCATTTATAAAATACCTTGTGAATGCGAACAATTTTATTTAGGTGAAACATCCAGACCATTACACGTTAGAATAAGTGAACATCAGTCTTATATTAAAAATAGAGAATTGGATAGATCTCAAATATATCAACACGCATGGGATAATGAACATCGAGTTCAGTGGAGAGATTCAAGTAAGAAAGAATCAGATAGTAAAAAGAGAAAAATCAAAGAAGCAGCTCTAATTATGCTAAATGAAACCAATTGTGTCGCAAATTCCTCGGTAGAATGCAGTAGGATGTGGTTACCCATACTTAAAGAGGAAGTCAATAGAAAGAAAATACCACGATTAGTAAGTCAATAACATATCGAGTACATATTTTATATTTTAGTATTACTTATTGTATATCTATGTATTATTAATATTATTTATAATTTAAACATATTAAAGTTAGAATTTGGTATTAGTTTTTGAAAGTAAATTAAATGTAAGACCAAATACTTACGATGTCGGGATAGCATCACGAGGTTTTTTTTCCTGGTTTTCACTCGTGATTTACTATGGAATCTTTAACGAGAGAATTTTACTCTCATCGTTCCATTTGGTTGTCTTTTTAAAGACAGATCACATGCTATGATTTTTTTTGTGACGGATATTCTTGAGTTGGGATTGATTTCATGTAATCGAATGAACTATCTTTTAGTAGAGTCGTCCCAGAAACGCAACTTATAAATATTGGCGATATCATTTTAAAGTATTCTACTTTAAAATACGTCTGAATTATAAAATACGTAAAATACGTATAATATACGTCTGAATTGCCAATATAAATGAGTCAGATTAAATAAATTATTTGAAGAATTTTTTTACTTAGCAACAGCATTTTTGTTTAATTTAATAGTATTTTGTATTTTGACAACGACACCCGATTTGGGCGTCGAAACGTTAATAAAATTATTTTTTCAACCTAATTGTTGCTTATTTCCCATCTAAATTAATAGTTAATCATAAAAATGCCACAAGGAAATAGCTTCAGAACAACATTCAATTCATTATATGAAATATCGGATCTCGTGTAACTAAACTGTTTATTACTTTAATTTATTTGTAAATTCAGGTTATACATAATATATTGTAGATATATAAATTATTTTTGAAATTAAAAAACATTGGCGTAATTTTTTATTTTGACGAAATGTACTTGTTATGTGACGTTTGTAATTAAGACTATGGGTACATAATTCGCAAATATTTTACGGCTATTCCTACCTTTTCTATCTTTACATGACAAATTACATGTAGTAAAATTCACACTGGTATGGATATGTAAATATTACTAGAATGTCATTCTACTTGACAATGTCATAACTAACTTAAAGAGTGAACTTTTGAATGTTCTTGGATAACTGTTATTTTTTTGTATAATTGAAAATTATTAATACAGTTAATAAGTGTGATAATTTTTTCACTAACTATGTATTCAGTGATTGTAATAATTTATATGTACCTACAACAAAAACTAATACTCGATCGAGAAAAGAGGAAAAATGTTAAAGTGATTTTTTAATAATATATTGTTACTATAGAACGCTTACAATTTTGAACATCTTTAACAACAAAATACTTGGATCACAGAATATATCTTGATGTATTCTCTGCTTCTATCTTCCATAAATACACAATAAATAACTTTTTATAAAGTTCACGTCTTAAATCAATTATTTATCAAATACACTATATATCAATATTATTTAATCAACAACTCAAAAACTTCACGATTCATGTCAAATATTTAAAATTGTCACTGATTGTCAGTGTCTGACTGACAATATTCTATTCGACTGAGTGCGTTGTATGACAAAGATAGATTTGGAAAATATTGCCACGGACATTGTGTTAATTTTTTTCGAATCTTGAAAATACCAATAAATATTTTTGAAAAATCTAAACGCAGAATGAAAGACTAAATTATTACCGAGGGCCGAAAGTCCCTTAGAATAAATAAAAAGTTTATTACGAATGAGATATTTGAAATTAAAAATAACACTAAATTTTCTCTTAGCTTTTCACCCCTGTAACTTATTAAAATAAACATTATAGACGTTCTCAGGGACTTTCAGCCCTCGCTAATAACGAAATCTTTCATTCTGCGTTTAAATTTTTCAAAAATACTTATTAGTTTTCTCAGGATTCGAAAAAAATGAATCCCCATTTGAATAGCATTGCAGCCGAAAATACGTACCGATCCTCTTAATGAATTTGAATAATTTTAACAATATTTCAGTATTTTGGATTATTATTATATTTAATGTCTGACTGGTATATTATTTGACAAATAATGACATGATTTCGAAGTCAGTTAAGTATGATATAATGCCTTAGGGCGTTATTTTGAAAAATAACGCCCTAGGGTATTAAATTTAAATAACTAGTTAAATATTGCCAAGTTGACAAATATCAACCTAAGTAAAACAATGGTTACCACAATTACGTTACGACTATTGCTGGTAAATGTACTTAATTGAAAACGAATTAATTCGAAATTCGTTCAAATTTTTTGCATAAAGAATAATTTAGTCGGACATTAAACGTTGAAGGCACCACGGGTTTATAGATAATAACCCTTTCGGTCAACGTTTATCCCTCGGGCCAAAGGCCCTCGGTATATACAAAATTGACCTCAAGCATTATTATCCTTATAATACCCTTGGTACCTTAATAACTATAAGCTCTCTACTTAATGATATATGTATTATGTACATTATATTTATGTATATATTACACTCAAACTCCGAGTTCAATGTCCGAAATTTTTGCTCACTTCGCGACGTGAACAACGTGAATTACCCACGTCGCGGAGTGAGCATTTTATTCGGATATTGGCCGAAGCGAAAAACCCGGAACGCGTTGTGGGTAAACGAAAGTACTCAATTGCAGAAATAAACACGTTCACCGGAGATAGTGCAAAACCATGTTACCATAACCCGACGTGGGTAATATCTTTTACCCACGTCGGGTTGTGGGTATTTGTAATTTGTCCGAGATGACTCCAAACACAACCGTATCGGCGTATCCTACACTAATTCCATTATAACAAATAAAATAAAATCAAATTTTGCTTGAAATTCCATTTATTTTAATAAAAAAAAGTAAGCAGTAAAATACAACAAGTATTGTTCATCCGCTATAACTTTTTCCATGCGTCACGTGTATATTATACAACATTTATATATACATCGACGTTCGTTTCACTTTAGGTTTTGACTTAATTTGTTTGAAAATAAATCGTGACGCATGGGAAAAGTTAGAGCGGACGAACAATATCTTATTATTGAAAATAAAAAAAAATATTAAACGTTTTTATACATATACGTCTTTTATAATATGTGCCTGTTTTATACACGGACCACTTTCAATCACAAACATTTTGGTCACAACCAAAAAATGAAACAGAATTTGCAGATCAAAAATTAATAACTGTACATCTACACTTGAGTCCAGGGTTCTTTACCAGTGCTTCATCATTTAAAGCATACGAAATAAGTCGGAAATTTACTAAACGCAACAGCAAATGACAGAAAGTGGCTACTACTCCGATCACGGGATAAATTTGACGTTATCAAAAAATAAAATGTCAAATGTAAGTGTTGCTTTAAAATTTTGGTGCAGAATTACAGCTACATTTGAAGCAGCTTAATAAATTCTTTTATGTCGTTAGTCCTTAATAAATAAATAAACAATTTATAAAAAAATTCAATAACATATTTTCTTTTTGTCATTTCATTCACATTGACGGAAACTTAACACAACCTTATATTCCTATTCCTTAACTGTCACTTAACAAAACTTCCGTAACAAAATAAAATACACTTACCTAAAATTTCAAACTCCAATATAAAATTAGCTGTGAAAAAAACTGTTTGTCTAATCTAAAAAACTTCAAGATGCAAAAATTCGACAAAAAACAGACAAAATCAACAGACTGACAGCCTAAACGTAAACAAACCAGAAACGTCACAACACAAATTGTACTTAAAACCAAATCTGAAAACATTTCTAAGCGTCTTTTTTGTACCTATCTCTTTTCAATATACTGAGTCTAGAACGTTCATAAAAATAACATGTGTTTTTACTTAACAACAGGCGGTAGCTGGTTTGTGTTTAGTTTCATGCGTGGAAGAGAATGATGCTAGATAAAAAAGATGTGTTTTATCTCGCCAGGTATTAATGACGCACGGGTAAAGAATCCTGGACTTAAGTGTACAAAACAGATTCCCTACAAATAATATAAATCAGCTAGATAAAATAATTACTAATACCATAGCAGAAGTTCAAAGAAAATGTTGTACATATATCAAGAGAGAGGAGAGAATCACTGCTAAAACCAAACTTAAAATGGAAGAAAGAAGAGAAATGCTAAAAGATAAGAATATAGAACAACAAAGCTTAAATAAAATAAACAAAGAGATATCTAAAGCAATTAGAAAGGACATAAGGACATAAAAATGAGAAAATCTCGAGACAATGAAGATATTGAGAAGGAAATTGACGAACAGCAGGAAAGAAATTGTCAAACTCAAGGGAAAAATGGCAAACTAACATCCAACAGAGAAGAAATACTAGAGATAGCGGAAAACTTCTATAAAACACTATTACTATACAGTGAGGAGCGCGCTAATAACCGGCAAAATAACGCAAAAGATGGAAAAGATAATACATTGCGAAAAAAAAGAGATGAAACTAGTGGAGGTGAAAATTATCGCTATAAACGTATAAATTAACGTTACAATGCTTAGTTTCCCATCTTTACACGTCTGTTACAGGAGTATTTTATAAAATTCTGCTGTCACAGTGACAGTTTTCGTATTTCTCTGATACGTCTGAGGGCGGGAAACTATGCAATGTAATGTTAATTTATACTTTTATAACGATAATTTCCACCTCCACTAGTTTCATCTCCTTTTGTTTCGCAATGTATTATGTTTTCCGTCTCTTGCGCTATTTTGCCGGTTATTAGCGCGCTCATCACATACAAATAAACTTGACTTAAACCTGACAGAACATACAGAACAAAAAATTATGAATCAAGGTTCAGAGGATATTCTCGATATATCAACGGCTGAAATCTATCATGCTTTAAAGAAAATGAAAAATAACAAAGCACCAGGAGAGGACGGAGTAGTCGCAGACGCGCTAAAAATCGGAGGCTCTGCTCTCATCAGGGTAATCAAATACCTCTTCAATTATATGTTTAGAAAACCAAGCCATACCAGTTGAATGGAATAGTTATATAACGTTCCTCACACAAAAAAAAGGAGATCAAACAGACCTCGAAAACTATAGGCCAAGTAGTTTTATAAACCACATGTATAAATTGTTTGCTCGAATAATCACTGCCAGAATTGAGAACAAACTAGAAACATGCCAACCAAGAAAACAGGCAGGTTTCCGCCCTGGGTATGGTACAAATGACCATCTGACTTGTAGGTCTTAATCGAAAAAACTGTAAAGTACAACCGGCCGCTAGTTCTAGTATTTGTTGACTACAAAAAAGCCTTTAGCACTATCGAGATGGTAGCCATCTTAAGATCTTTGAGTGATTGTAGAATCGATTACCGATATTCCGACATTATTCAACATATTACAGGGTGTTTCATTGGGAAACGGAAATACCTTAATAGTGAATAGAGGTCACCAAGCCGGTTCTAGATATACTACATTTTTTGCCCTACCGACTTTTATAACCGAGTTACAGGGTGTTTTATCGATTTTGCCCATTTCTTTCCTAAGCCATAACTTTAGAACCACCCTGTATATTTTTTTGATATTTGGTACACATATGTCTCATTCAAAACCCAAACGACCGACATACTAACCATAACAAAAATCTAGGTCCGGATTAACAAAAAATTATAAAGTAATTGTGACCTTAAAACAACACCCTGTATATTCAAATTTTGAAAATCTGTTTGCATATTTGAAAAGAGCATAAAAAAGTAAGTTTAATGGTTCGCTTCAATTTTTCGGCCAGAAAATTTTGTGACTTTAATTTTGAAATTATATTGAATTTTTTAAGAACTCTGACATTAAAAAGCAGATATTATTAACTTTTAGTTATAAATTATTAAAGATAATGAATAAATACTCATTTTAAAAATAATCAATAGTTATTTACCACATTGGAACGACCCAATTAGTAATCACAAGAAAAATTCAGGTCAGGATTAACCAAAAAAATATAAAGTAATTGTGCCCTTGAAACAACACCCTGTATATTGAAATTTTGAAAATTTGTTTACGTATTTTAAAAGAGCATAAAAAACTGCGTTAAAAGGTGCATGTCAAATTTTTGCGCAGATAATTTAATTACGGCAATTTTAGGCAATTACGTTAAGGTGACAAGAAGCTGCCAGAAAAATTAAGAACAATCCCAATGTAAAAAGAAATCGATTCGAAATCTTTTAAAACGAGCAAGGAAATGCATCGAACGAAATGGCGGAAATTTTGAGCAACTGTTAAAGTTCAAATATTTTTAATTTATGTTAAATTGTTGAATTGTTTAAACCAATTTTTTTTAGATATAGCTCTTTTTTTAAAATAATTTACTGAATCATTAAAATATCCCAATTCTCGCAATTATAATTTTTAATGATGTGCGTACTGCTACAAATCCAGAGAATCCATGAAGCCAGCGTAGTAAATAAGTATTAAGTATTTTTAAAATAAATATTGATTCATAACCATTAAATTATTAAAAGTTAATAACACCTGGTTTTTAATCTCAGAATTCTTTAAAACTTCAATATATGTAATTTCAAAATTGATGTAATTAAATCAATGGCGCAAAAAATTAAAATAAATCTTTAATCACAGTTTTTTATGCTCCTTTGAAATGCGCAGACAAATTGTCAAAATTTCAATATACAGGGTGTTGGTTCAAGGTCACAATTACTTTATATTTTTTTGTAATCTGGACCTGGATTTTTCTTGTCATTAGTAATTGGGTCGTTCCAATGTGGTAACAAGTATTGATTATTTTTAAAATGAGTATTTATTCATTAACTTTAATAATTTATAACTAAAAGTTAATAATATCTGCTTTTTAATGTCAGAGTTCTTAAAAAATTCGATATAATTTCAAAATTAAAGTCATAAAATTGTCTGGCCAAAAAATTAAAGCGAACCATTAAATTTACTTTTTTGTGCTCTTTTCAAATATGCAAACAGATTTTCAAAATTTGGATATACAGGGTGTTGTTTTAAGGTCACAATTACTTTATAATTTTTTGTTAATTCGGAGCTGGATCTTTCTTATGGTTAGTATGTCGGTCGTTTGGGTTTTGAATGAGACATATGTGTACCAAATATCAAAAAAATATACATGGAAGTTCTAAAGTTATGGCTTAGGAAAGAAATGGGCAAAATCGATAAAACACCCTGTAACTCGGTTATAAAAGTCGGTAGGGCAAAAAATGTAGTATATCTAAAACCTGCTCGGTGACCTCTATTCACCGTTTAAAGTATTTCTGTTTCCCAATGAAACACCCTGTATATGCAAATGCCACAACAGCAATAAACCTCCATACCCAAACTCAAAAATAGAACTAAAAAGATGAGTTAGACAAGGAGACAACATATCACCAAAACCGTAATGCAGCATGCATTCCAGATGCTAGAATGGGAAAACAGAGGTTTGAATGTCGATGGCGAAAGGCTGAACCACCTATAGATCATATATACCCACCTATAGACATAGTTCTAATGACCGACGACTTAAAGGAAGCCCACGAAATGCTGCAAGAACTACAACGAGTTTCTCAAAAAGTAGGGTTGGAAATAAACTTTGGGAAAACTAAAATGATGATCTATTTAGTACCTGGCGGACCATTGAAACTAGAAAACTGCCATATCGAAACAGTTGACAAATACATCTATCTGGGCCACGAAATACAAATAAGTAGAGACAATAAACATGCGAATTATCTAGAAGAATAGCTTTAAGATGGGCAGCGTATGGCAAACTAAGAGACGTGTTCATGGAAAACATCCCAATAAAGCTAAAAAGAAAAGTGCGTACTTCCGGTGCTTACTTATGGAGCTCAAACACTGACTAAAGCATCAATAAGAAAACTACAAGTGGCAGAACGAAAAATGGAAAAATCCATGCTTGGCCTGACTTTGAGAGACATAATGCGAAATGATGAGTTACGGCGGAGAACTGGAGTGGAAGATATCATAAGACGCATTAAGAAGTTGAAGTGTAAATGGTCAGGACACGTCGCAAGACAGAGAGAAAACAGATGGACAAGGAACATTTTAGAGTGGCGGCCAAGGGCAGACAAGCGAAGTCGTGGAAGACCACTTACCAGATGGACCGACGACATTAAAAGAATAGCGCCAAACTGGATTGCAGCTGCGCAGGACAGAGAAGGGTGGAGACATCTTGAGGAGGCCTATGTCCGACAGTGGACAAATTTGGCTGTGTGATGATGATGACCACTTTCAATGTTTATTACTTACAGTTCTTTTCAGAAAATACTCACTATACTTGCTAGCACAAGAAGTGCTACCATGACATTTATAATTGCATTTTATGTTTGATTTTACACATTTGCAAGATTTACCCGAAGAGTTATTCTTGCATCCGCATCTGATAAAACCTTGTTTGGACCCGGATGACATCATTGCTTCTATACGGATATTAAGTTGTTCATCAAGTACATCGATGTTATTAATAAATTTATTAGGAGCTGCCTGGAACTGGTTTCTAGAAAACTATTTGTCAAGAACTCCGTACTTTGTACCAAGGGTATAGGAATAATCCTTCTTATTTATTACAACAGCTGTTACATTTCTTGGCGCTAGTCGGCCCTGGTCGACATCAGGAATGTTTACCAAAACGTTATCGCCGACTGAAACTGGGGTTAATTTTCTTTTAGTAAGCTTTAACATTTTGGCTGCCTGACCTGTGCAGTTACACAGTTTGCTCATGTTGTGTCTATGGCAGATTTTCTTGAGCGAAGAGTGCACAAAGGTAAGTCTAAGTCATCGTTATTTGAAACTTCATCATGGATGTGCTGACCGCATTCAAAACAGCTATTTGCTTTGTCATAATCAATATCACAGAGTGTTAAGTTATCGCTGGACATAGTTTCTTTAAACATTGTCTCATAAGGGGTCCTCTTGATCCCATTGTGGTAACTTCTTAGTATTCTGAATAATCCTGATTGCGTCGGGTTATGGGTATTATGGTTTTGCTCAATCTCCGGTGAACGTGTTTATTTCGGCAATTGACTATTTTTGCCTACCTACAACGCTTTCTGGGTATTTCGCTTCGACCAATATCCGAATAAAATGCTCACTTCGCGACGTGACTAATTCACGTCATCCACATCACAAAGTGAGTAAAAATTTCGGACATTGTCCGAATTCGAAGTTTGAGCGTAACATATATACATATTATTATGCTCTCTATTTTCTCTCTGTTAAGAGATTGATCAGCATCTTATTAATTCGATTAATTGATTAATTATTTTAATTACTACTCATGGAAACAAAATCAAAATTTAATAAAACTTCCCAATAAAATTTATTCTCAGGGCTAATTGATTTTAAAGTATTGCCTTTAGTTTGTGGCTTCTAGTATTTCTCGTTGCTCACTTCATCCAGGACAAAAAAGGAAAATAATTGTACTCAAAATCATGTAAATTCTACAAATATTATTAGTCTGAGCTGATTATCGGAGAATAGGCCATTTTTGGGAAAAGTTATTTACCAGCAATTTTATTGCTGGAATCGAAGCTTATGATTATATATATTAATAATATAGGTATGCAAAGTCCGCAGATAGTGTGCTACTTTTTTTATTAACAAAATAGCGCCTACAAAACGTGTTTTTTTTTCAATTTTTGCTCCATAACTCACCACATTTTAACTTTACACCAAAAACACCCTAATAAAAATTCACCGAAATTAAATTCTACATAAAGAAAAGTTTTTTCCGATCTGCTCCGACGAAAATTTTCCTCGGAAAATGCGGGTTTTCCCAACAAAATCTTTAAATTTCAAATAAAGTTTTAGATAAGTAATTATCTACCAATAATTAAATAATTCGGTGACATAAAAGCTTTCTTGGTTTAAATTATAGTTCCAGAAACCGGTGAAAATTAAACGAATATTTTAGCAACAGTTCAATTGTTAATTAATAATTTACGGTCGCAATAATAACCAAAATAATTATAATACACTGATCAAACTTTGAAATCTTATAAAGATGAGATGGCTATTATAAATTTTTAATTTTTTTGAATAATCTTTAAATATTAAAAAAACATAGTTATAAACAAATTAACGTTTTTTAGAAAGTTTTTATTATATTCTAATTTTAAAAAATAGGTAAAATGCGTATTTCAAAGATCTTGAAAATGAATTATTTAAAACTTTTTTGCAACCATTTGCAAAAAAGTTATGAAACAGCAAAATAAACATACAATTACTACGTTGTTTATAATTTTTTTTAATTCTTTCAAAGCGTAAAAGTGAGTTTAAAGTACAAGCTAATTACTTACAAAAATATCGATTATTAGTTTAATGGTTATATTTTAATTAGGGATTATAAATATTTTTTTTTGTAATTTACACGCGCGAAAGTATACTAGTACAGTACCGTAGCTAAATTTTCACTCGAAGCGTCGACCGCCGCGCGACGTAGAGTAAGTATTTGTATGCTA
Source organism: Diabrotica virgifera virgifera (assembly GCF_917563875.1). NCBI lineage: Eukaryota > Metazoa > Arthropoda > Insecta > Coleoptera > Chrysomelidae > Diabrotica > Diabrotica virgifera. The sequence continues at coordinate 99,578,790 of NC_065450.1, read as the reverse complement.
CGTGTCAATCGCTTCGAGTGAACATATTAGCTCCGGCTCTGTATCAAGCCTACTTTCGCGCTAAAAATTACAAAAAAAAAACATTTTTAATCTTTGATTAAAATATAACCATTGAACTAATGTTGGATATTTTTTGAGAGTAATTAGTTTGTACCATAAACTCACTTTTAGCCTTTGAAATAATTAAAACAAATTATAAACAACGCAATAGTCGTATGTTTATTTTGCTGTTTCATTACTTTTTTGCAAATGGTTGGAAAAAAATGTTTAAGCATTCATATTCAAGAACTTTGAAATACACATTTTAAGTATTTTTAAAATTATAATATAATAAATAATTTCTGAGAAATGTTAATTTGTTTATAACTATTTTTTTAAACATTTAAAGATTATTCAAAAAAATTAAAAATTTATATTTTGTCGACAAAATATGAAATAGCCATCTCATCTTTATAAGATTTTAAAGTTTGATCAGTGTATTATAATTATTTTGGTTATTATTGCGACCGTAAATTATTAATTAACAATTGAACTGTTGCTAAAATATTCGTTTAATTTTCACCGGCTTCTGCAGTTATAATATATACCAAGAAAGCTTTTATTTCACCAAGTTATTTAATTATTGATAAATAATTACTTGCCCAAAAAATTTATTTGAAAATTCGAGATTTTGTTGGGAAAACCCACATTCTCCGAAGAAAATTATCGTCGGAGCAAATAGCGAAAAACATGCCTCTATGTAGAATTAAATTGGGGTGAATTTTTATTAAGTTAAAATCTTCGGAGTTATAGACCAATAATTGAAAAAAAAAACACGATTTGGGAGCGCCATTTTGTTAATAAAAAAAGTAGCACACTATCTGCGGACTTTGAATACCTATATTATTAATATATAGGATCATAATATTCGATTACAGCAATAAAATTGCTGGTAAATAAACTTTCTTTGTACTTTACTAATTAGACCAGCGTATTATAACTATTTTTTTTCAAAATTTAAAGATTATGCAAAAAAACGAAAAATTTATATGTTGTCCATAAAATATTAAATAATAATCTCATCTTTATAATCTTTATAAGTTTGATCAATGTATCATGATTATTTTGGTTATTATTGCGATCGTAAATTGTTAATTAACAATTGAATTGTTGCTAAAATATTCATTTAATTTTCACCGGCCTCTGGAATTAAAATCTATACCAAGAAAGCTTTGATGTCACTAAGTTATTTAATTATTGATTAATAATTACTTACATAAAATTTTATTTGAGAATTAGAGATTTTGTTGGGAAAACGCGCATTTTCCGAGGAAAATTTTCGTCGGAGCAAATCGGGAAAAACAAATATCTATGCAGAATTTAATTGCGGTGAATTTTTATATGGGTGTTTTGATGTAAAATTAAAATCTTCGGAGTTATAGAGCAATAATTGAAAAAATACGATTTGTCGGCGCCATTTTGTTTATAAAAAAAGTTGAACACTATCTGCGGACTTTGCATACCTATATTATTAATATATAGGATCTTATAATTCGATTCCAGCAATAAAATTGCTGGTAAATAACTTTTCCATGAATTTTGCTAATTAGCCCAGAGTATATTTATTTATATGCTATAACATAAATATACGATTCCAAAATAAATGTATGCTAAAACTCAATTTTGTTGTAAAAATTTCTTATCTAATAAATTAATCTTTAATTCTACTAGCTCCTTTTTTTAACAAATTTTCCTTTAAAAGATTCGGTAGACTGTTCTTAATATATTATTATAAAAATAAAACAAATTTTAATTTTCACCTTTTTAAATAGATTACTTATATCTTTTATGAATTTATGAATGAATTAATTATGTTGTAAACTGTTAAATTAAAACAAATATGGTATGCAATATAAATTAACTGTCTCCTTCTTACAAATAATCAGGCTAACCCTTTTATCTTCTATACTTCTTATCATGGATTGTGTTGTCCTCGGTTCCTCCACACGTGCTCCTGGGATACTGCGACGGCCATTCTCTTCCAACTGCTTCACCAACCAACAGCACTCGCTCGAAATATCTCCTTAATTTAGTCTCTGACTCGATACAAACAATATCAATCTTTATAATTCCAAGATTTTTTCCTCAGCTCGATATCTTGTGCAAAAGTGACATAAACCGGCTACTCGTTCCAGACAGAAATTGGAATCTATTCGGACACGAGGAGATTTTACTTCTTGACTCGATCACGATTTCGTCTCAACAGAAATCTGCTTACACGGACCAAATTAACCACTTCCCACAAAATCACTACTTTCCGAACTGGACTGCTCTCTTCAGATCTTAATTACAAAGTAAATATTTTTCCTTCATCCATCTGAGACTCACTCTACTCCCCTTCATCAGTCTCCTCGCCAATCGCAAGCATTCTCTCTACACATTACATCCCTACTTTCCTTTCTTAAAAACAAATAGTGTTGTATACAAATTTTCCAATTTGTAAAATTCCAGGAGATACCAAAATTAATTTTTGTCTTAAATGCTAGAAAAACCCTATATTCTAAACTAAACAATTTTGTTTACTTTCTAGGAAGCATTTAAAAACGTTACATTGTCCACGTCAACCGCAAATACATCCACTTTCTAAAACCGATCGTAATTTAGTTCTATTGTTCTTGAATTGTTAAGTCCGTTCGTAGAATCTTAACCACTAATGTTTTTCACTTTCCACGAAACACTGCTTAACGACTAAAATATATTATTTATAAATTTTGGCCATATACAGGGCGATGAAACTCTACGATCTCGTGGTCTTGGACATAAAATGAATTATCTAACTTTTCCCCATAAAATTATATAATAAATCCCCACCTTTTGAATTCGATAAAATTCTCTGCATCTGCAACTGATTTTTCTGGAGGCAAAACAATTTTCCTCTGTATACCTATTTCATTTTCTTAATTTATTTCCTATACCCTACCTATCTATTATGTGTCTTTCCTCCTTTACTCATGATACTTGTACACATCGTGAATATTGTAAATTCCTCTGATCTTTTCCGAATGAACATACCTCAAAACATAGCTATTTACTCCATTTTCGTTATCCACTGTGTAAGGACCCTCGAAAACAGGCATTAGCTTCGCACAAATATCGCTAGTGAGATTTGACACTCGTAATGCCCTTACAAGCACCTTCTCGCCCCCCTGGAACGTCACTGGTCTTCTTCTTTTATTTCGATCCTGCCTTTGGACATATTTCTCATTACTTCGTAGCAGCCTCCTCTGCACCGTTTCCAACACCTGTTGGTATTCTCTTGGCTCTGGATCTTCCCATGGTCTTATCGGCATCACACCTTTCATAATGTATTCCGGTGTCTCTTTGGTTACCGTACTCGGGATGGTGTTTAGATAATTTTCTATTTCCGCTACTTTCCTATCTCATCGTCGATGTTGTCCATTCGTCGCAATACGGAGAAATTATGTCACTTCCTGAATAAAACGTTCAGAAGGATTGCTCTGAGGATGTCTGATGCTGACAAAGTTTGTTTTTATTCCTCTTCCTCTCAGCTGTCCCTTGAAAAGATCATTTCTGAAATACGTTGCATTGTCTAGGAGAATTTTTCTTGGTGTTCCTACGGTAGTTACAAAATTGTCGATCTTTCTCATTATCTCTTCTCCTTTTGTGGTACGGCAACTATATAATTATACATATTTTGAAAAAACATCTACCATCACCAAAATATGTTTATTCCTTTGGGTCGTCATAATCAGATCACTCAACATATCTATTGCTACAATTTCCAATTTTCCACGGGATACAATATTTTGTGATATTTTCATTCTTGAAATTCCTACTTTTGTATCCTTGACAAGTTTCACATTATTGCGTAATCTCCTCGGCAATACGGTAGTCCTGTCGGCAGATATAGTTTTCTCGAAAAACCAGCCAAACTTTCCTGCTGCCGATATGTCCATTGTCCTCATGTAACTTTTTTATAATTTTCTCTGCCAATGTTTGGGTCACCAAATAAAGTTCTTTTCCGTCTATTCTCTTGAAAAATAGGTCATTTTCCCTCTCTGCTCTTTTTTTTTTCTCTTTCGTCCAGTTCTTCTTGATTTGTTCGTATCTCATTTAAAGAAAATACACCTTCCTCTTGTGTTAAGATATTTCCCACATGTAACGTAATTGCTTCCTTTTTTCCTGTGTCTTCATCTCGTGTGAGAGCGTTCGCTATGATATTATCTTTTCCTTTAATGTATCGGAACTCAAAATCGTATTCCTGTAATAACAGGATGCCTCTATGTATTCGGTTATTCACTAATCGATTCTTCATGATGTGGACCAACGCTGCATGATCCGTCTCGATTGTGAATTTAGCGCCCAACAGATAGAACCTTAATTTGTTCACACAAAATAGTACGCTGGCAAACTCTAATTCTGTCACACTATATTTTCGTTCATCTGTTTTTGTCACCCGAGAGATAAAACATATTGGCACTTCTTGTTCGTTTTGTATTTGCGATAATACTCCTGCAAATTTTTGGATAGACGCATCTGTTCGAAGTATAAATGGTAGATTATACATGGGGTGATATATTTTCGTTCCTTTTGAAAATTCTTCTTTTAAAATTTGAAAAGCCTTCTCCTGTTCCTCTTTCCAATTCCATTATCCCTTTCTTTAGTAATTTTATTAGAGGTACTTCCTTTTGACTTAAATCGGGAATTAATTTTTTAATTGATCGTGCCAAGAAAACCTCTTAACGTTTTCAGATTTGTTGGTCTTGGGTATTCGTTGATGAGCTTGACTCGGTCTTCGGCTAAACTGACTCCTCTCGTGTCCAATTTAAAACCCAAATATATCACTTCCATTTGAAAAAATTGACATTTTTCGATGTTCAATTTTAATCCGGCTGTATCCAATTCTTCCAGAATTACTTTTATATGTTTCTGATGACTCTGTTTATCTTGTGAAAAAATCAATAAATCATCGATGTAGTGGACTATGAAATCTTCATGGCGGTTTAGGATGGTGTGTAGCGCTCTTACCAATGCTGCACAAGCACTTTGCAATCCAAAAGGCACTACCTTAAAACGTAATACAATACCATCGATTGAAAATGCTGTGTAGTTTCTATATTTTTCGGCTAAAGGTATCAACCAAAAACTATGCTTTAAATCAATTTTAGAATATATGTGTAAACCCGTAATTCTTCCAAAAATGGCCTCGATGTTTAAAGGTGATTCATATTGTGATACAGTTTGTTGGTTGATATTTCTGGCATCCAAGCATAGCTCAATTCTCCACTGCTTTTCTTTACTATCACGACTGGATTGATATAAGGTGAGTCACATCTCTCTATGATTTGATCTTCCAACATTTTATTAATCTCCTCTTTTACCTGTTGTCGATACTTATATGGAATCGGGTATGTTTTCGATCGAAAGTTTTCTAAGTTTTTCACCTCAATTGAATGTTCATACTTTTTTGCCACTCTATTTTCTTCATTTATTAAATTTTCATAGTCTCTTAAAATCAAACGCATCTCCTTTTCTTTTCCTTCTCCGCAGATAAATTCTCTTTCTTTTTCCTCAAGTTCTTTACACATGCATTATCGGGTATTCTGCATTCTCGTTTTCACATACCTCTTCTTTAAATACCACTGTTTCAATAAATATATTCTTTTCGTCTATTAATCTTATTTCTTCTTCTTCTGGGCTCATCCCTTCTTTTAAGGAGTCACAGGTTTCATTTTCTTTTGTTAATTTCATTTTTTCTTCTTCTGGGCTCATCTCTTCTTTTGAGGAATCCCAGGTTTCATTTTCTTTTATCTTGCTCTGCCGCCTTCTCCGCTTTTTTCTTTGTCCTTGTTTCGTTCCCAAAATCATCTCCACTGTTTGTACTTTATCTGATTCGTCCATTTTCTGTTTCTCATGTTCCTTGTCATTTTTCAAACGTTCCTGTTCTTCTTCATTTTCCTCTGTGAGTTTCATCTTGTTATTTTTGAAATCAATTACTACATGTTTTTCTGTCAATTCGTCAACTCCTACGATCATGTCATGCGACATATTTGGCATTATCACACATTGTAGTGCATAAAACCTCTTACCCAATTATACCTTTATTCGTATGCCTTCATTTATCTTTGCCAATGTCCGTTTATTTGCGCCCACTAAGTTCACCCTAGGTATTTTGTAAATTAAATTTGTTAAATTAACTTCTATTAATTTTCTGTTGACTAGTGTTATTTCCGAGCCAGTGTCTATCATAATTTTAATTGGTTTCTCGTTGATAAAACCATCCACAAATTTTAAATTTATTCAATTTTTTTTATCATTGTTTCCTGCCAGTTTTATAAATTCCTTCGGGTGACAAAAAATTCCTGTTTGGTTCTTTGTTTCTAGTGAGCGCCTTCGTGAAAAGACGCCGGTTGCTCCTCGTTGTTTCTATTTTCGTCGTAGTGTCTCTCTTCTTCATACTCTTCTATCTGAGTATTATTTACCCCTCTTCTATTTTCTCTTGGTCTGTCGGATCTGTATCGGCTTTCTCGATATTCCTGTTCGTTTTGTCTACTATTATTTCTGTTTTCTTGATGTGTGCGGGAGGTGTTTCTATTCTGGTTTTCTCGATTTCTGTCCTCATTCCATTGCCGTTTTCTTGGTTCATAATTTCGTCTTCCGTTGTCTCTATTTTCGTTTTCCCTCCTGGGATGAAAATCTCGTTTTGTATAGTCTCTCCTATAATTTTGTCTTCTATCTCTGTATTCCTGTGTTTCTCGGGGTCTGTAATCTTCTTGCGATCTTCTTGACTTTCTTTCTCGCAAACACGATTCTCTTATTTGTAGGAATTGGCACAAACTATCTATGTCTTTGTAATTTTGCAAAGTGATATGGTCTTCTAGCGTTTCTTCGAAATGTCTTGCAATCAGTTCGACCAATTGTTCTGACGAATAATTATATTGTAAATGTTTTGCATTATTATATACTTGTAATGCGTATGTTTTTTCTGAGATACCCATCCTATCATTGTATTTCCCATTTTGTAATTCTTCGTTGATTTCTAATTGTTGGATTTTTCCCCAGAAATAATTCAAGAATTTCTATTCAAACTGTTGTCAATTGTCAAATTCTTCCTCTTTGCTGTCAAACCATAGACCAGCCTCATATTTAAGATGGTTTCTGATCGTTTCTTTAGCTGTTTCAAAATTTCCGATGTGTTGTACTTTCTTTTTTAGACTATTTATGAAAGGCACTGACACTGGGTGTAACTTTCTTACATCCCCGCCAAATCGTATTTTCACGTCATCTGTACTATGGATAAACATTTCTCTTCTTTCTCCGAAATGTTGTTGCGTTTTGATTTCCGCAATTTGTCTTTCGTTTTCTTTGATCTTTTTTTTCATTTCTTCCATGTCTTCTTGAATAGCGTTTTCCAACTTGGTTTCCAAATTCTCTAGTTCCTTTTTCTGGCAATTCTTTATGTCCTTTTCCCTTGTCTTTCCCTTCAAAGTTGCAACCAGAATTACTTTCCAATGCCCCACTTTGGGCGCCATTTTATTATGCTCTTTATTTTCTCTCTGTTAAGAGATTCATCAGCGTCTTATTAATTCGATTAATTGATTAATTATTTTAATTACCACTCTTGGAAACAAAACCAAAATTTAATAAAACTTTCCAATAAAATTTATTCTCAGGGCTAATTGATTTTAAAGTATTGCCTTTAGTTTGTGGCTTCTAGTATTTCTCGTATTTCTAGTATTTCTCGTATCCCTATTAAGAGAGGCGTGAGACAAGGAGACGTAATATCGCCAAAGCTTTTCAACCTAGCACTAGAAGACGTCTTCAAAACGACAAATTGGTCAACCTATGGCATTAACGTTAATGGCAAGAAGCTAAATCACCTCAGATTCGCTGACGACATTGTGATTATAGCGAGCTCATTCGAGGAACTGCAAATTATGATAGAGGAACTCGCAGGCAGCTCCCAATACGTCGGTCTAAAAATGAACATGAAGAAAACAAAAATAATGACAAACACAGATGACCCCAGACGCATAACTATAAATGGCAGTGAGATAGAAAAAGTCCAGGAATATATCTACCTAGGCCAAATCCTGAAACTTGACAAAGAAAACCAAAGTGCGGAAATTAATAGGAGAGCAAGACTAGCATGGGCAGGATTTGGAAAACTTGGTTGGATACTTAAGAACCGCAAAATACCTCAATATTTGAGGACGAAAGTGTTCAGCCAGTGCATCCTTCCTATCATGACATATGGGTGTCAAACCTGGACCCTAACCAAGGCGAATATGAATAAACTAGCTACAACAGAAAGAGCTATGGAAAGAGCAATGTTAGGTATACGACTGTCAGATAAAAAGAGGAGCGACTGGGTAAGATCAAAAACAAAAGTCGAGGACATAACAACAAAAGTTGCCAAACTTAAATGGAGCTTTGCAGGCCACACTGTTAGACAAAAAGACCAACGTTGGAATGCCACGATACAACATTGGAGACCTTACCAAAGTAAACGACCGAGAGGAAGACCACAGATGAGATGGGTTGATGATATTAAAAGAGTAGCCGGAACGAATTGGAAATATGTTGCTCAGGATAGAGACCGATGGAAGGAGTTGGGAGAGGCCTATGTCCAAACGTGGACGATAGAAGGCTAAGAAGAAGAAGAAGAAGTATTTCTCGTTGCTCACTTCATCCAGGACAAAACAAGGAAAATAAATGTACTCAAAATCATGTAAATTCTACAAATATTATTTATTTATATGCTATACCATAAATATACGATTCCAAATGTATGCTTAACCTCAATTTTGTTGTAAAAATTTCTTATCTAATAAATTAATCTTTAATTCTACTATCATATTTTTTTAACAAATTTCCCTTTAAAAGATTCGGTAGACCGTTCTTATTATTATAAAAATAAAACAAATTTTAATTTTCACCTTTTTAAATAGATTACTTTTACTTATATCTTCTATGAATTTATGAATGAATGAACTGTTAAATTAAAAAAAATATGGTATGTAATATAAAACAACTCTCTTCTTTTTACAAATAATCTGACTAACCTTTTTATCTTCTATACTTCTTATCATGGATTGTGTTGTCCTCGGTTCCTCCACACGTGCTCCTGGGATGCTGCGGCGGTCATTCTCTTCCAACTGCTTCACCAACCAACAGCACTCTCTCGAAATATCTCCTTAATTTAGTCTCTGACTCGATACAAACAATATAAATCTTTATAATTCCAAGATTTTTTCCTCAGCTCGATATCTTGTGCAAAATTGATATAAACCGGCTACTCGTTCCAGACAGAAGCTGGAATCTATTCGGATCACGATTTCGTCTCAACAGAAATCTGCTGTCTCCAGCAGTCAACATTAGTCTCCTCGCCAATCACAAGCATTCTCTCTACACATTACATCCCTACTTACCTTTCGTAAAAACAAATAGTGTTGTATACAAATTTTCCATCTTGTAAAATTCCAGGAGATACCAAAATTAATTTTTGTCTTACATGCTAGAAAAACCCTATATTCTAAACTAAACAATTTTGTTTACTTTCTAGGAAGCATTTAAAAACGTTCCATTGTCCACGTCAACCGCAAATACATCCACTTTCTAAAGCCGATCGTAATTTAGTTCTACTGTTCTTGAATTGTTAAGTCCGTTCGTAGAATCTTAACCACTAATGTTTTTACTTTCCACCAAACACTGCTTAACGACTAAAATTTTTACAAATTTTGGCCATATACAGGGCGATGAAACTCTACGATCTCGTGGTCCTTTACATAAAATGAATTCTCTAAATTTTCCCCATAAAATTATAAAACAATATAAAATTATACAGTAAGAACCACCTTACTAGACACACGACACATTGAGCCAATACAATCCTGCACCCTTCACTTATTGTACTGTTAAGCGATTGACTCTACTATTTTATTTATTTATATCTTTAGGCACTAAGTTTAATTTAAATAAAGGAAGACTTACTTATATTATTTTATTTACATCACTTATTTATTTTAATAATTACAAATAACACCAACTAACACATCTAATTTATTTACAACTCAAATTTATGATTTAATTAACTAAACATAATAACTTCGATAACTAATATATACATTTTATTAAATCCGAATCGAGTACAATTATATTACGCGTCGCGGCTCGTTTATTGACTGACTGGCCTGTGATCGGATTCCTGTTCTTAAATACTCTGACAGCGGTCGCCTCGAATCGCCGTGGAAGATCTGGCCTTTACTCGTAACGCGGAGAAATATCGAGAATAATTAGGCCGGGTTGTGAGGCGTCACATTGCCCCCTCCTTAAAAGATGGTTCCTCCTGGAACCTTGTCGGGACTGGAACTGGATGCTGGTATCTGCAACTGGACCCTCTTTTACAGCTCCCAGTTGTATAAAAGTGACAGGGGACGGTCTTCTCTCCGCACCAGTAACTATGCGGATTGCAACAGACTAACACCTGGACCTCGGTGTCTTTAAAAATTTCTTCTACCATATTTCGGATAACTCTCCAGTCTAATTGGCGGCATTCTAACTTTGGCATGGCTAATTTTTGCACATCGGACTCCAACACGTGCTCTCTCAATTGAATTAATGCATCCCATACATCTTGGTAGGTAAGTTGGTCATGGACAGTGTCTTTTGTTACCAGATAGAATAGGTATCGTGATGCATCTTGGAGTTTCAATGCTTTGCCAGGAGCTGGCAGTTGGCATTGAAGTTCTGCAACTCGACCAAACTTCCTTCGGAAGGCGGATGCCAACCCTCGTGCGTCTTTGATACTGGCCGGGATGGTATGGGCCAGCGAATAGTCATCGGGAAGTGCGAGAAGATCTCGCTTTTCTTCAGTGGTAACACCATGTCTTGCTTTACCGGTACCTCCGTAGGCACCCATGAACTCTTCAAAGGTAAGGTCAGGTATTTCTCGAACTTGGTTGACTTCCACTTCTTCATCTACGTCGTGGTCTCCCTCGTACGGCGCCAACCGGTTATGGTGGACTATCATCGGCTTTCCCCTAGGAATCTTGCTTATTCGGTAGATAACGTCATTGATTTTCTTGACAATGAGGTACGGACCTTCCCAGAACTGCTGCAACTTGGGAGAACAACCTGTTCGCTTCTTTGGATTATAAAGCCAGACTTTGTCGTTCTCCTTGAAACATCCCTTCTCAGCTTGGGTATCGTATCGTTTCTTCATTCGGTCGCTAGCGATCTGAAGATTAGAACGGACCAACTCATGTATATCGTCCATTCTTCTTCGTAATTCATTCACGTAATCCTCACCAGCAACATCTTCTCCAGGTCGACATCCAAACTCTAGATCACAGGGTAGACGCATCTCACGTCCAAATAGGACTTTTGCTGGTGTTTGGCCAGTTGATTCATTAACAGCAGATCTATAGGCCATTGCGAAGAACGGAAGGTACTGGTCCCAGTCTCGTTGATGATTGGACACCATCTTTGTCAAATACTTGCCGACTGTCCTATTCATACGCTCCACCATTCCATCCGATTGCGGGTGATAGGCCGTGGTTCTTGTCTTCTTCATGCCTAGTTTATCACAGATTCCTTGAAATAGATCGCTCTCAAAGTTCCTTCCTTGGTCACTATGGATCTCCAGAGGTACTCCAAATCGGCTGATGCAGTCTTTGATTAACACATCTGCAGTAGTGGCGGCCTTCTGGTCTGGAATTGCGTAGATCTCCACCCACTTCGTGAAGTAATCCATTACCACCAACATGTATTTGCATCCATTGTCACTTTCTGGAAATGGCCCGGCAATATCCAAAGCTATTCTTTCAAACGGACTTCCAACATTGTACTGTCTCATAGGAGCCTTTCTTTTCCGGTAGGGTCCGTTACTTGTAGCACAGGTAGTACATTTCTTACACCAGTCCTTCACATCGTCGGAACTATTAATCCAATAAAATCGTTCCCGAATTCTCTGAAGGGTTTTCTTTACACCAAAATGCCCTCCTGATGGACTGTCGTGTAACTGACGAAGTACTTCGGCTATTCTGCTCTTTGGAATCACCAACTGTGTTCTCCTCACTGAACCATCATCATTTTCTATTACTCGTTTGAGCAAGCTGTCTTCCAAGATAAATGAGTCCCACTGGGCCCAATACGTCTTAACTACTGAGCCTAGGCTTGATATTTCTTGCCAAGATGGTCGACGATTTTCTTCTTTCCATTTTCGAATCTTCTGTAAAACTGGATCTTTTTCTTGTTCTTCCTTGATCTTGGTAGGCGTCCACTCGTCGTTGACCACTGTTGTTCTTAGTACTGCTGCTTCCTTTGACTCTGTTTTGTTGCAATGGGAACATTCTGCTGGACACGGTCTTCTAGATAGAGAATCAGCGTTCCTGTGGCTAACTCCGGCCCGATGCTCGATCTTGAAATCATATTCTTGAAGTCGTTCAATCCATCTGGCTATCTGACCCTCTGGATTCCTAAACTGCATTAACCATTTAAGGGCGGCATGGTCGGTTCGGATTAGAAACTTATGCTACTACTAGAAGTTCTCTTCTCGTGACGCAATAATTTCGTTCAGGTTTTGAAAGCACTTTACTAAAATATCCAAGGACTCGTTCCTGTCCTCCTTGGATCTGCGACAGCACTCCTCCAATTCCCACATTGCTTGCATCCGTATCTAAGATGAACTCTCCTTCTGGCAGTGGATACGCTAATATTGGCGCTGTAATTAAATGCCTCTTCAAAGTTTCAAAGGCCGTTTGGCAGTCTCCATCCCAGCAATAATCCCTTGCTTCCTCTGTAAGTCGTGTTAATGGCTTAGCGATATCTGCAAACTTCTTAATGAATCTCCGGTAGTAAGTACACAGTCCCAGAAAACTTCTCACTTGATGTTTATCAGTTGGTTCCGGCCATTCCTTAATGGAATCGATTTTTCCTTTGTCCACGGCCACTCCTTCTTTGCTGACTATATGGCCTAGATAATTGACTTTACTTTGAAATAGCTGGCATTTCTTGGGGTTTAACATTAACTGGGCAGCTTTAAGTCGATTAAAAACGTCTTCTAAATTCTTCAGGTGGTCGTCAAACGTCTCCCCCAAAACGATTATGTCGTCTAAATACACCAGGCACGTCTTCCAAGATAACCCTCTCAACACATTTTCCATAAGCCTCTCAAATGTCGCAGGAGCATTACAGAGTCCGAACGGCATAACGTTGAATTCCCATAATCCAGATCCTGTCGTAAAGGCCGTCTTCTCCTTGTCCACTGGATCCATTTCTACCTGCCAATATCCAGACTTCAAGTCCAACGTAGAAAACAATTTACTTCCAGCCAATGTGTCCAACGTGTCGCCGATCCGAGGCAGAGGATAACTATCTTTCTTGGTAACATTGTTCAACAAACGGTAGTCCACACAGAACCTCGTAGTTCCATCTTTCTTCTTGACCAGGACCACCGGAGAGACCCATGGGCTCGTAGAAGATTCTATCACCCCGTCTTTCTTCATTTCTTGAACAATCCTTTCAGCTTCCTCTCTCTTTGCCTGTGGTAATCGTCGAGCTGTTTGACGAATTGGCCTAGCGGTACCAGTGTCAATTTTATGTTTGACAACTGTCGTTCTTCCTGTCTTTCCTCCTTTCGGTACGAATATGTCACGATATTGCCTAAGAAATTCCCTTAATTTTCTTTTTTTCCATTTGATTTAGAGACTGGCCTGCAACTGCAACCATTTGGTCGAACTTGTCGTTGGAATTATCTGATGTTGTCGTCTGACGGATTATGGACGTCACGGGTACACAAGTTCCTACTTTTGTCTCCTTCTTGATGGTCACTGGGTAGTCATTGACATTAATCAATCTCACGGGAATTTCTTTAGCAGAATTAACCAATTCCTTTCCAATTATGATTCCTCGGCCAACCTCCTCGTCGTGGTTCCATGGCTCCATCATAACAGGTGTTCCTTCTTCCACAATTCCCTGTAGCCACGCTACGATGATCGTTTCACTCCTCGCAGGCACAACTGTATCTTCTTTAATGGCTGCTAGCACAGTGCTGTCATCATGTGGATGAAGAAATACCTCCTCGTTGCCAACTTTGATTACCCTGTTCTTAAAATCCAATTGAAATCCATGCAAATTCATTACGTCCATTCCTAATATAACATCTTCTTCGATGTCTGCAACTATGACAGTATGGACGAACTTTTCTGCTCCAATCCCCAATTGTATCTGGATTTCTCCATGGGTGTTGGCGTTTTCACCTGTGGCAGTCCGCAGTCGCAACCTCGTTGGTAAGAGTTTCTTACGGCTGTTTAAAACTGACGGTCGTATAATGGTCCTGGTCGCTCCGGTATCCACCAACAATGTATACTTTTTACCATTTATTTCTCCATCCACATATACACTATCTTCACGACATTTCAAAGAAGCTATTGGTATGAGAGGGTCTTTGGAAAAGTTGCGGGTCGAAGCTGCCCCCCTAAGGCCGACCAGTTCTAGTTTTCCTGCTGGTGAGTCTCTTGATTGTTATTGTACCTAGGGTACTTACATGAGCCCCGTACATGTCCCATTTCACCACAGTTCCAGCACCTTATGGTCTTCGTTTTCTTGGATGCAATGTCTTTCATCATATTAACAAGCTGGTCAAGTTTGTCCTCATCCTGTTCCTCTTTCACAGTCCTCACTTTACTGTACCCACCAGAGGCCTGGGTAGCTGATTCGTATTCGAGAGCGGCAGATAAGACATCGACCAGCGTCTTGTGACGAGCTAATCGCAGTGTTCTTTGCATTTCATGATCACGCAGGCCATCAATAAATGTTTGAACAGCCAACTTTTCCATCATGTCTTCGGGAGCTGTTGGATATGCATATCGTACCAACCTGGCAATATCGACCTCGTATTCTTGAAGAGCTTCATCTTTCTTTTGTCTTCGATTTTTAAACTGCGACTGATAGACATGCTCTAAATGTTCGTGCCCGTATCGCATATTCAGTCTCTTCTTCAGCTGCTCGAAGTCATCTGTCTCCTCTACGGCTATGGTCTGGAGGACATCCAAAGCGTCGCCTCGAAGAGCAATAGTGAGGTTTACAGCTTTTTCTTTTTCGGACCATCCGTTCGCTCTGGCCGCAGATTCGAACTGTTTCATGTAGTTGTTCCATGATGACTTTCCGTCGAAATTTGGCACCTTAACACGAGCATGACCTACACTCCCTTCAACTATCGACCGTGGCTCCAATTTGTATTTGGTTTCATCATCTTTAATATCTGTTAAGATGGGTTCCATCCCTTTGTCTACTTTTTCCGTTTCCTCCATTTTCTTCTCTATTTCCTTGATCATTTCTTCAAAAGTAGATTTTATGGACGATATCTTGTCGTCAAAATCCGAAGTGACTTTAGAGATCTCGTTAGTCATCTTGTTTTCAAGGGATGAAATATCACTCGAAACTTTCGAAACTTTGTTCTCTAACGATGTAATGTCTGTAGAAACTTTCAAAACATCCGAGGAAACTTGGGAGATTTCACTAGAAACCTTTTTCTCTAACGATGTAATGTCTGTCGAAACTTTGTTCTCTAACGATGTAATGTCTGTCGAAACTTTCAAAACATCCGAGGAAACTTGGGAGATTTCACTAGAAACTTTGTTCTCTAACGATGTAATGTCTGTCGAAACTTTCAAAACATCCGAGGAAACTTGAGAAATCTCTTTAGAAATTGACGAAATTAAAGCAGTTTGCCTGTCCTCAAACACGTAGGTTTCTGGATCAAGATCCTCTTCCTGTAGTGCGTTCTTCAGACGAACCACTAGATCAGCCTTTTTCCCCGCTGCGTCGAGCTCACGATTTTCCAGTTCTGTTCTGAGCTCCGTAACGCGCAGATCAGAAAGTTTCGGCTTACACTGTGAAGACATGGTCACACTCTTTATTTATTACGATTTATATTTAGTTATTATTAAAGATTCCATACTGTATTAAACCGAGCTTATATTACTTATTTATTTTTTATCCACTTCTGATCACCAGTTGTTACGCGATTGACTCTACTATTTTATTTATTTATATCTTTAGGCACTAAGTTTAATTTAAATAAAGGAAGACTTACTTATATTATTTTATTTACATCACTTATTTATTTTAATAATTACAAATAACACTAACTAACACATCTAATTTATTTACAACTCAAATTTATGATTTAATTAACTAAACATAATAACTTCGATAACTAATATATACATTTCATTAAATCCGAATCGAGTACAATTATATTACGCGTCGCGGCTCGTTTATTGACTGACTGGCCTGTGATCGGATTCCTGTTCTTAAATATTCTGACAGCGGTCGCCTCGAATCGCCGTGGAAGATCTGGCCTTTACTCGTAACGCGGAGAAATATCGAGAATAATTAGGCCGGGTTGTGAGGCGTCACAGTACGGTTTACTTTTATGCCAAAAAGTAAACAGATTGATCCCTACGTAGAAAAAGACCCTTGACGTAAAAGAAGAAATATTAAGTTGTTGGTTATTTCTGACGTCTATAACGCCAAAAAATGTTTATAAACATACAGAGTGGCCAATTTATAGAACAGTTGTATTATTTGACGTTTATAGTTATCATTGTGTTAAAGTTGTAAATTAATATTGTTGGTGTTTGAATAAAGTTATTTTAAAGCAGAATAACAATATTATTGTCACTTCACAAAGGGCGTCAATTATATTATTAATGATACTTCAAAAGTTTGTATTTTAAAATATGTGTATGTAGGTACTTTATAATCTTTTAATAAACAAAACATATTTCGACTGAGCAAGACAGTAACCCATACGGTTATAAAAACTTGAACGTACATTGGCAAGCATGTTCGGGCTAATATTTTGGAACGCCCGTTCAATTTTTAATTTGAGTTCTTCCAAATTATTAGCTCTGTCATGACCATAAATAGATGATTTGATGTATCCCCACAAGAAAAAATCGTTGGGCGACAGATCCGGTGATCTCGCTGGCCACAAGATAGTTCCCTGTCTTCCGCGTATTACACGATTTGGGAACATCATATCTAAATATTGCCGCACTCCAGCAGTGTTGTGTGCAGGGCACCCATCTTGCTGGAACCAGTGATCAAATCTGTCGCCGGCGATTCTACGGATTTCCGGAACAATTTGCTGCTGTAGTAGCTCCAAATACTTTGCTCCAGTTAGGTTTCCGTCTATGAAAAATGGTCCATTCGGGGATACTGTGTACGTACTTGGAAAAAGCGATGAGGATTTTCCCTAGATCAATAACGTACACGGGATGAATTATGACGATGTAGTAATGGAAATGTTGACTCATCCGTAAAGACAATATTGTTGAGAAAATTGTCGTCACGGTTAGCCTTTTCCATTACCGCTTCACAAAACTCCATGCGTCGAATATTGTCCTCGGGAAATACTTCATGACTTTGTTTGATTTTGTATCCACGATAACCATTTTTCTTCAAAACCCTTCTAACTGTAGTCACACTTGAGCCTACTACCTCAGCTACTTCCTTGCAGGACATTGTAGGATTTTGATTGACGGACGCACAAATCATCACTTCTTTCTGTTCCCGATTTTCATCAAAAACAGGAGCACGCTTGTGTCTGCAAGGGTTGACGCATCCATGCCTTTGAATATTATTTATCACATGCGATACGGTTTTTAGTGCAGGAGTTGGACGGCCTTCAAATTCAATGGGAAATAATTTTCGAATTCGTCGAAGTGTATTACCTTCGTAATACCATTTGACCATTTGAAATTTTTCCTCAACTGAATACACCATAATTAAAAATATATTTTTTTTATGGAAAAACAATTATTTTGATTACGAGGAAAACGAAAAGCCCTAGATACAAAGTTTACTACTTTTTAAACAATTAGAATAATTGAAATAAAAATATAATAAACAATATTTTAAATCCAAGACTTTTCGTTAATAAACTGCTTTCTGGCTGCATCTCATATCTCCGGATTTTACAATATATAATCACATAGAGACGACGAAATAGGAGAAAGCAAATAGAGGACACTTAGGCCACGCATTTACCTTCTCTTCGTCTAGGAAAAGGACCGAAAGACAGTTTCTAAATACTCACAAATTGAGTAAAAATGAAAAAGATAAAAAAGGGTTCAAGGCAGGTTTTGTTTATATTCGATTCAGAGTTGGACTACCATCTCCATATAGTAACTATTTCAGCATCCTTATGCATCATCAGTGAAGATTATGCAGTCACAACTCTGAAGGGAATACAAACATTCTGCCTCTTTTAAAGCAAACCATCGCGATGCGATGAACCCGCCTTTTGAGACTTTTGAGAATTATTTTGAATAGTTTATTGGCAGTAACATGACATGACAGACATGAAAGTCACTGTGACAGTCGCTGAGAATCTGAGAATGGGCCGGATTAGCCCATGACTATACGCTGTGAGCTTGTACGTAGAGGGGATATTTATAAATTCCCGAGCGCCAGTAGTGACAAGTCTGTAAACGTTTACCGGAAATTTGACATAAATGTCAAAGTGATTAATTTAAAATTAAAATTAAAAACATTAATTATAAAAAATATTAGTTGGTCAAAGCTGTGGTATATATTTTTACCTTAAATATACTTACGTTTTAAATACTGAATTTACGTTTATTTAATGTTCCGTTATATGTTATTATTAATTAATCTATTAATCTTAGCGCCATCTACACGATAATTGTGAAAGTAACCGAAGTAAGAAATTAATATTTCATCAATAGAACGTCAAAATGATTAGCAAAATCTTAAAAAAATCTATTACAATTTAATTACTTTTTAGCGTTGTAAATATTAAGCGATGACAATTAAATAATAAATTTAAAAATTACCGGTGAACATTGAATAGTAATCCGCTAGGAGTGACACCAGCGAAACTCAGAGCGTATAGCAATTATGTACATACCCATGTGTTAGTACGGTGGTTCTTACTGTATAACAATTATATAACAATATATTAAAAATAGGGTGTTACTTAAGTTGCATATACAGGGTGTTTCATTAACAGTTGTCCATATCGTAACTGGAGAAACCTTAGCACAAAATATGAAGATTTAACCCAAAACACTTAAATAAAATATTCCTCCTTACCGAGGTACAGATTATTTTATTACAAAATTTTATTTTATTGTCAAAAATGACTTATTTGAAAAGTCACATATAAGTATTTAAATTGTAAAAATTATTGTAAAAATGGATAAAAGCATTCAAAAGGTCATGATAATTCTCTTAGAAAACGAAGTCCCGCCAGAAGAGTCCCATAGGAAATGTTTTACAACATCTAAAAGTAACTAAATTAGTAAGAAGAGGAGCCCAAATTTGGAGACCAATGAACGAAAAAGACTTTATTTATTTGATTCCTTTTGTAAATTTTAAAATTAATTATTGTTTAATACAATCAAAATTTAACTCTCACGCACAAGTTGTACCTACAACTTCAGTGAGAAACTGAGTTTAGTTAGTTATGTACAATTTATTTGCTACGAATAAACTCCATTATCCAGATTTAGCCATACGGCTCACACTCCCTCTAAGGGGAAAATTGACTCATCCCAGATACCTGTATGTATACACCGTTCTTAGGCGTCAACGCCCTTCGGTAGGGATCTATGGAGGAGTATCACCAAGCCGGAAGCCCTTATCCCTTCCCGTACCGCTCCTCCATAGGCCGATCAGACGCCAGTTTATTCCAGACCAAGCCGTAGACTCTATTGAGTTTTATACTACGGCGTTGGCCTTTTATAAATTTCATGACCTAGCTGAGGCTCGAACCAGCGACCGCAAATCGCAAATCCACTAAACTTGTCGATCGACTGAGCCCCAGCTAACTGGACCGTCAAGACCGACATCCCAGATACCTACGGTATCAAAAGGATTGAGCTCTGGTGGGACTCTTTCCATGTTATCGAGCCCTAGGTGACTTGGTATGCAGGTGTATCTCCCAAAAACTTTCGTACACTTCTGGCCGTCGCGAGTAGTACAGCTTTCTTCATGGTCTTATAAAGATGTTCATTCAGACCCAGCTTTTTGATGCTTTCGAGGAGGGTCTTCGGAATGACTCCAGTAGTAGACATAATAATCGGTATTGTCTGGGTACTTTGCATTCTCCATTGTCTTCGTATTTGAATTTCCAGATATCTGTACTTGGCGATATTTTCAGTAAATTTACTACGTAGATTATTGTTGTTGGGTATCGCCACATCAATTAGTGTTGTTTGTCTTGTTAATTTATTAACTAATACGAGATCTGGTCTATTATGGGCCCCTGTTTGGTCCGTGAGCACAGTGCGGTCCCAGTATAGCTTGTAGTTGCCATCCTCAAGCATACTCTCAGGAACGTATAGAAAATATGGGAGATGGTCCGTTTGGAGAAGTCCCAGTTTGATAGCTATCTCTTGATGAAGGATTTTTCCAACTGAGTCATGCCGTTCCTTGTATTCAGTTGCAGCAAATGCCTGGCAGCCCCCGGTAATATGTTTGATGGTTTCTTGGGCTTGACATCCATAACGGCATCTGTCGTTTTGAACCTGAGGGTCTTTGACGATATATTTCAGGTAATTTCTGGTTGGTATAACCTGATCCTGAATGCCCAATATTGATCCCCCCGTTTCAGGGAACATCCTTCCTGATGTCAATCAATAGTTCGACGCTGTATTGTCGACATAGTCTTGGCTGACCTCATTGGGATGTCGCCCGTGTAGAGGTTTACCCATCCAGGTGCGCATTTTTTCGTCTTTAGTGAGGTGGTTTATGCGCATTTCGGGTTCCCTTAGTTTGATCGGTGTTGTGTCATCTACTGCGCAGATAGCGCGATGTAGAGTAGATGTCTCAGCTTGCATCTGAAAATAAGTTCTTAAGTTAGCAATTTGTCTAATTGCTCACCTATATCCATAAGTTCTCTTCCTCCTAAATTCCGTGGTAATGTCGTTCTTTCTACTGCACTTTTGGGATGGTGTTTTTGTGCCTTTGTGAGGTGCGTTCTTACTTTTCGTTGAAGATTTTCTATTCCGTTTTTGTCCAGTTAACAATGCCAAATGAGTAGCTAAGCGCGGAACATGCGTAAGTGTTTAGTGATTTAAACAAATTTCTACTGTTAAGGTGTAAGCAGCTGTTTTATCCTTCGTATAAACTCAGTAGTTATCTCTATTTTCATTTGTTTATGGTCAATTTTCCGCGCTTGCTTTACTCCAAGATATTTATACATATCGTTTTCACCCATGGCCTCGATGTTCTGGCCATTTTACATATCGAATCCTCTGGGCTGTACTTTTCCTCTGACTATATTTAAAATACGGCACTTGTCTAGTCTGAAGTGCATACTAATATCATTAGAAAAATTTTCTACCGTTTTTAGCATCTCATCGAGTTGGTTTCGGGTGGAAGCCATTAATTTCAAATCATCCATGTACAATAAATGATTAAGCTTCGTCACCACATTGTTGTTATTTTTGATGCTAAAACCTGCGTCTGTGGAGTTCAATAGCTGAGATAGTGGGTTCATAGCTAGACAGAACCACAGAGGACGCAACGAATCTCCTTGAAACAGGCCCCGGCTGATTGCGATATTTTTAGTTTCGATGTTATTTTTACCAGGTATTTGAAGGTGAATTCTAGTGTTCTACTCTGTCATTATATGCTCTAAAGAGGTCACTATATTATCATCGACTTTATATATTCTCAATATATCTATAAGCCATTCATGCGGTACCGAATCAAAGGCCTTCTTGTAATCAATGAAGGCAGTAAAAAGATTCCTCTTTTTGGAATATGCCTGGTTAGAAATGACTGAGTCGATGACGAGTTGTTCTTTGCAACCCATGGAACTCTTAGCGCATCCTTTCTGTTGAGGCTCTATGATATTGTTCAGAGCACAGTGTTGGTAGATACGGCGGGCTACACAGGATGTGACCAATTTATACAAAGTCGGAAGACAAGAATTGGGCGGTATTTGGCTGGATCTTGGGTGTTATTTTGATCCTTCGGTATAAAATGAGTGGTTCCCTGATTTAGGAAAGATGGTATATCCTGCGGATTAGAAATAACATGATTAATTAGTGTTGATAAGCATTCATGAACACTCCAAAACTTCTTGAGCCAAAAGTTTTGAACTCCGTCTGGTCCAGGAGATTTCCAGTTATGAAGCTCTTTGATGATATTTGAGACTTCTTCAGTAGTGAAGGGTTCGTAAAGGGTAGTAATGTAGTGTTGGCAGTTCTGTGTCGTATCTTCTATCCATCCAGCATTGTTGTTAAGAGCAGCTGGTGTGGAAAGTTGATTTCCTCAAAACTCATGAATTTCTTCTTGGCTTGGGTAAGTCTTATCGACACGTTCTACAGTGGAATTGAGTTTTCGATAGAATGCCCTCTCAGAACTTTCAAAAAGAGCATTGTCGCTTTTGCGGTTGTTACTAACTTTGTACCTCCTTAGTCGTCCTGAATAAACGGAGAGTTTTTGTTTTAATGTATCCAGACACTGATGGGCTGTGTTGTTTTCTGGATCATATCTTGATTGTTTTGCAGTACTCAGCATTACTTCTTCAGCTCTCCTGATGACTTTTCTACTTGTTACACCTCGTATGAATTCTGTGACTATACCAATATCCCTACGTAGTAATTCAATCTGTCCGAGTAGTCTTTTTTCCCAGGGTGCAATTCTGTTACTAGTTCTTACGTTATTTGTACCCCGTCGTGTTCTGATCTTAACGCCCATTACATTAGCAATTGCTGTTGCTGCAAAGTAGATTAGTATATGCAAATATTCTAACGTGGGAGCTTCTACGACATAGTTGGGTAGGACTTCAGTGTTCACAATTTGTAACAGCGCACCTAGTTTCTCACAAGAGTTTATTCGTGGTAGCGGTGGTCTGCTAAGTGGGTTTGTTCCATTAAACTCTTGTACGGCACGACCCATTTCGTTTGCTAGATTATCGCGCAACTCGTTGTTTTCCTGCTGTGTATCATCAGGTTGAGTTTCTGGGATAGGAAGCTCAGGAATCTGCTCATCACCGATCTCATTAGGGACTTGATCTAAAATAAGCCTCTGGATATGAATCTCCCGTTCGACTTCGCTTCTGATGGCATTGCGTCTGGTCTCTGGGATCAGGTTGTTTCTTATAATTACCCGCTATTGGTCTGATACTCGTTGCTCCGATACTTGAATATCTACGTCCTGCAAAATTCGGCATACAGCTGTTGTCGGTAGCCGATTGTTTCTTGACCGAGGTTTGTTACCTTGTAGTAGAAGCGCAAAATGTTTTCATTAATTGACACAGTCCATTTCATGCGCTGCGTCGGTCGTCCCGCTTGAGTGAGCGCCGGCTGATATTCCAGCGCAGCACCTTCGGCGGGTGGAGCTCTTGTTGTTGTTTGGCTCGCTTGTGGTTGTGGTTGTGGTTGGGCTGTAGCTGATTGTATGACAGGGGCCCGCCTCCTCAACACCCTGCCACCGACGTCTCGCATGCTGTCACGTCCAACGCCGGCTCCAGACGTGCCCTGGCGATCCCCAGGCAGCGATCCTAAACATAAATCAGAATTCTCCATATTAATGGGTGTGCATTTTATACCTACTGCCAGGTGTCAGTTTTTGTTCCACGGCAAGTATCCCTGCTACTCTCTGGGTATTGGCGCTACGAATACCCAGAAAGCATCCCCCATTCGCAGGGGGCCGCGCCTGATAGACGAACCGACAAAATACTCCCACAGGACAAAAAACTCCCACAGGGGAGTTCATTATTATTATTATTATTATTAAATATTCTAAAATGATTTTAGCCCATTGTTCAAGCAGCTTTTAATATTTTTTGTTCAAACTTGACACACAGTTTACGCATGTTGGGATACTTTAACTAGTCTTAAAAGATAGTTTTCCGCTGTTACTAGAGGCATGCTGTAGGGATATATATATTTCATTTTCGCCCCTTTTTCCCCTCACAATCTACGCCAGTGTCGTAATAATCATTTCAGCATGTTTTTTGATTCCTTGTTACTTTTTACATAAATATCATCCTTTTGTCTCATTGCAATAAAGTAAGTAGTTTTCAAGTTATTTGCGTTTAAAGATAATGGATTCCATAAGACTATGTACTACTACGTTCAATAAGATTATGTGTTTAAAATATGAGTACATAATCTTATTGAATCCATTACATTAAAACGCAAATAACTTGAAAACTACTTACTCTATCGCATTGAGACAACGGATGATATTTATGTAAAAAGTAACGAATAATCAAAAAAACATTCTGAAATGTTTATTATGACAGTGGCGTAGATTGTAAGGGGGAAATGGGCGAAAAGGAAGTTATATCCCTACAGCACGCCTCTGGTAACAACGGAAAACTATCTTTTAAGACTGGTTAAAGTAACCTAACATGTGTAAACTGTGTGTCAAGTTCAAACAAAAAATATTAAAAGGTGCTTTACCATGGGCTAAAATCATTTTAGAACATTTGTAATAAAACACTGTATATCTCGGTAAGGAAGAATATTTTATTTAAGTGTTTTGGGATAAATCTTCGTATTTTGTGCTAAGGTTTATTTTTAATTTTACGAAAAAAAGTTATTCTCTATAAAAAGTTATGCATGCCCTAAAACTCAAGATTCATCCATCAGATATCAAATTGTATCTATATTATACGAGGTATGTCAAAAAATATGAATTTCGCTAAAGAGTAAAATACACACACCCAAACTTATATGGCAGGGGTGGCCAAACTCCTTGATAGTCCGAGCCATTTTTAAAAATTTGAAATTTTTCGCGAGCCACAATTAAACAATTATTTAAAAAGAAGTGTAAAAAAGGTATTAAAACTTACTACACTAATTTTAAAGTGAGATAAATTGGTTCAAATCGTTGTTTCAAATATATGTTAATAAATCTACAAATAGTCATTACTAATTCAGAATACTTCGATTTTCATCATCCTTCCATCTTTTTCTGGGACGGCTTATTGATCTACTACCGTCTCTCAAAAAACACTGTCTTTAACACTCTGTGTTCCTCTGATCTTACCACATGACCTGCCCATCTTATCTTAGCTTTTATATGTCTGACGATGTTTTCAGTACCATACACAGCCACCAATTCAGCATTACGTCGCCTTCTCCATTCTCCTGTCAATTAATCTCTTTGAGCGCCAAATATCATTTTGAGAACTTTCCTTTCAAATACCAGCAGCTTACCTATCTATTTTCCGCTAATGTAGAGTAAAATGTTTTAAACCATGTTTCACTTTCATATATCCAGAAAAAAGGTCACACCATTTTGAGCGTCGGGTTTGGGGGGGAGAGGGGAGAGAAATCGGTAAATTCGTAGTTTTTTTAGTTTTTCGCCAATATCTCTAAAAATATGCAGTTTAGCATGAACAACCTTCTACACAAATTTGTTCTACATTAAATTTGAAATAAAAAGGCCCTATGCATAACCCTTCTAAAATGAACGGTTCCAAAGTTACGGAGGTAGTATAGTATAATTGGTCCAAAAAAAAGACCTAACCCAGACATCCAAAGTAAAAGTTTTCCTTCAACACCAAATTGTTCTATATGGTCCACATATTGTTCAGTAAAAAGTTACACCATTTTGAGCGTCCGGTTTGGGGGGGGGGAGATGGGGGAGAAGTCGGTAAATTAGTAGTTTTTTTAGGTTTTTCGTCAATATTTCTAAAACTATGCTTTAGCGTAAGGAATGTTCTATAGAAAAATGTTTTACATAAAATTTAAAACAAAAAAGGTTCTATACATACTTAATTGTTATAAAATCAACGGTTCCAGAGTTACGGAAGGTGAAAAGTGGAGGTTTTCGATACTTTTTATATTCACCGATTTCTCCCCCTTCTCCCCCCCAAACTCGACGCTCAAAATGGTGTGACTTTTTTCTGAACATTATGTGGACCATATAGAACAATTTGGTGTTGGAGGATAACTTTCACTTTGGATGTCTGGGTTTTTGGTATATTTATATCATAAATATTGCCCAAACAATATAAAAAGTATCGAAAACCTCGACTTTTCACCCTCCGTAACTCTGGAACCGTTGATTTTATAACAATTATGTATATAACATTTTTTGTTTTAAATTTCATGTTGAATATTTTTGTGTATAATATTGTTTACGCTAAAGCATAGTTTTAGAAATATTGACGAAAGACGTAAAAAAACTACTAATTTACCGGCTTCTCTCCCATCTCCCTCCCAAACCGGACGCTCAAAATGGTGTAACTTTTTACCGAACAATATGTGGACCATATAGAACATTTTGGTGTTGGAGGAAAACTTTTACTTTGGATGTTTGGGTTAGGCCTTTTTTTGGACCAGTTATACTATACTACCTCCGTAACTTTGGAACCATTCATTTTAGAAAGATTATGCATAGGGCCTTTTTTATTTCAAATTTAATGTAAAACAATTTTGTATGGAAGGTTGTTCATGCTAAACTGCATATTTTTAGAAATATTGGCGAAAAACTAAAAAAACTACGAATTTACCGATTTCTCTCCCCTCTCCCCCCCAAACCCGACGCTCAAAATGGTGTGACCTTTTTTCTGGACATTGTGTGGACCATATAGAACACTTTGGTGTTGAAGGATAACTTTCACTTTGGATGTCTGGATTATGCCATCTTTTGGATCAACTATACTATACTATACATATACATAAAAAAACTACTAATTTACCGGCTTCTCTCCCATCTCCCTCCCAAACCGGACGCTCAAAATGGTGTAACTTTTTACTGAACAATATGTGGACCATATAGAACATTTTGGTGTTGGAGGAAAACTTTTACTTTGGATGTTTGGGTTAGGCCTTTTTTTGAACCAGTTATACTATACTACCTCCGTAACTTTGGAACCATTCATTTTAGAAAGATTATGCATAGGGCCTTTTTTATTTCAAATTTAATGTAAAACAACTTTGTATGGAGGGTTGTTCATGCTAAACTGCATATTTTTAGAAATATTGGCGAAAAACTTAAAAAACTACGAATTTACCGATTTCTCTCCCCTCTCCCCCCCCCCAAACCCGACGCTCTATATGGTGTGACCTTTTTTCTATTCTATTTTTCTCTATTCCACGCAGCTATCCTTGCTGAGATCTCTTTTTGATGTGGTTGTCATCTGTGGTTGCCGCCGCTAGATATTTAAACTCTTTTACTACTTCGAAATTGTGGACATTAATAGTTATGTTCTGCCTAATTCTTGGTCTTGGATTTTTGGTTATTAGCATGTTTTTCGTTTTCTCTTCGTTTTGTCGAAGGAAGGCCCAGACTACTTGTTTCTTCCTCGAATTGTCAAAACACCTCTCTCACGTCTCTTGTAGAACGAAGGACTAAACCTAGATCATCAGCAAAGGCAACAATAGTTTTGATCCTCGATTCGCAAATCGCCCTATCAACTCAGATGATATTTCACTTATTACATATTCTAAGGCCAAATTGAATAGCAACAGTGATAAGGGGCCTCCTTGTCTAAGTCCTGCTGTTACACTTATTAGTCTTTTATATTTGTTGTCAGTAATTTAAGACATTTTGAAACACAAAAATTAAAAGTAATTCAGGTACATTTATTGAGAGCCACAAATAATCCTTCAAAGAGCCACATGTGGCTCGCGAGCCACAGTTTGGCCACCCCTGTTATATGGGATCATCTGATATTTCTTATTATTTCGAGCGAATTTAAAAAAACGGCACACGAAGTCAAACAATATTTATTTTAAAGCAATTTGATAACAAATGCATAACAGTTAAATTAAACAATAAAGTGTTTAACAAACAAATTGAATCTAGTTGTTTTACAGTCAATAGCGTAAAAAATTTCAATGTAAAACGAATAATGTTTAAATTGTTTTTATTTATTTTTTGTTTGTTTTTCTTGGTAGTCGGTGTTATCACCTCTAGTCCTTATGCAATCTTCAGTTTGCGTGGGCACGGTCCTAATCAAATTATCAACATTTTGTTGTGGTAGACGAGCTCTAAATTTTCTTTTAGGCATATCCCACAAATACTCTATAGGGTTAAGCTCGGGTGAGTAAGCAGACCACTCCAAACAAGGGATACCTTCTGCTTCAATGATGTCTCTAGTCAATCTAATGGTATGTGGATGTCCATTATCATGCAAGAAAATTAAATTTTCTCCCGTTGCACCTTTCCAGAGCCTAACTACAAGTTATCAACATACCTTTTAGCACTTAAAGTTGTTTGTATGAAAACTAAAGGAGTTTTTTTACGGATCACAATTCCTCTCCGGAACATTACACTTCCCGTTGTATATTTGTGAACAGAACTGACAGTTTTCGTTCTTGCTTGTCTTCCTCGACCTCTAAGTACACGATTTCGTGGGTCATCTTATTTTACACAAATCCTGACTTTTTATGAAAATAGCACATTTTGTCAATTCCCAATGTTCCAGTTTTGGTGGTGAAGACACCAATTTAGGCGATCAGTCTTGTGCTGCCTGGACAACTCTGGAACCAATAACTGTCTCCTACTGTATACTTCTTGGCACGAACTCTTCTTATCATTTCAACTGAAAGAGTTACACCTGTAGCTTCCAAAAGCTGCCTTTGGAGCTACAGGTGAGAAATGGTTGAGTGTCTTCCAGCTACTTGGACAATTAAACGATCGTGGCGAGCCGTTATTACTTTTTCGTGACTTTTCGTTTATTTATTCTTCAGTTTTCTTAGTCCTGTTACCTAGCATAGGTTTTGGACAGAACGCCCTGTGTTACTCCTAGCTCTACAGCTATGTCCCTCTGAGAACATTACTTGGTCAGACCAATAATCTTTCCCCGTTGTAAGTTCTATAACCCCACATGACACATATTTTCATTTTTGGACGCAAAAGTTAGTTTATTAATTTTCGTTCAATTTGCAACTCAAGCAAATAACCTATACCGTACCGAGCTGTACTATTTGATTGTCTTATAGATTTGTTTATTTTTAATAAAAACCTTTATTGTTCGTAACAATAACAAGTTTTTTCAAAAGAAATAAATATTACTTAGAAATTCATGGTGATTCCATATAAGTTTGGGTGTGTGTATTTTTATTTATTTCACAATATTGAAAATTGTTATTATGAAATGTTGTTTGGAGTAAAAAATTATGTTCTAAACGGTTCTAATATATGCAATTACATCCTTCTAATGAAAAAAAAAATATTTCAAGATTTTTCTCAAATTACGGATACCAACAGAATTTTCATTTATAACTCGTTAATTTTTAATTTGACGAAGAAAAGTTATTCTTCATAAAAAGCTCCTCATCTAAGATGCAAGCATCATATATCAAATTTTATCAAGTTTATACGAGGTATATAAAAAATATGAATATCTATCAAGAGCGTACCATAGTTCACAACATTTAAATAAGAATAATATAAATGCACATTAGAACATAGTTTTTAATTCTAAACAAATTTTCATAATAGCAATTTTCCATATTATGAATTTAAATACTTAAATAACCAAAGTTTATGTTATGATAATGCTCGCATTTTCAGCTTGTTTTAGTCGTGTCTGTTTACGTTTGAAATAGCTTGTTGCAATGACAGAGAAGAGTAACCATCAACTTCTGGGCATGTAAATGTTATTGAATTGGGGTATAAATCTCGGTAACATTAAAGGTTGGAAAATTATCACTACGTGCATTATTGGACACAGGAAGTGACATCAGTTCAGCAGGGCCGCGTTTAGGTCAATTGCCGCCCTAGGCAATTCTCTAGTAGCCGCCCTTCAAACATGTACCATTTTTGCGAAAAAAAAATGCAAGCAGAATTTTTTATTTAGGGAGCGTTCAAGCATTATGTAACGCGATTTTTGAAGATTTTTGAAGATTTATGACCCCCCTCCCCCCCTACGTAACGCAATTTTTGAAGATTTTTGACCCCCCTAACCTGCGTTACGTAATACTTGAACGGTCCCTTAAATAAGAAATGTATTGTTTGGAAATGTATTAAAATGAGGAACATAGAATTTATAAAAAATAATATTTTACACAAGTGAGAAGAACAAAAATCACACTGATCACAGTATGGTATGAATTCACTTTTGACCGGTGAAAATAAACACAGAATGTTTTACATAAAAATGAAAACTTATGATTATGTATAATTTGCAATTTGTACTAGTATAAGATAGGAATGTGTTGCGATAGCAGTAGCCGTTATTTTTTAACTGTTATTTCACTGTAGCTACTTCACACTGTTACATCATTTTCATAATATCTAACTGAAATATACTGGTAGCTGACTACTTTTTTAATTATTGTAGACCTATAGCAAGAAAACCTACCCGTGTCCTGTCTAGAGTTCACGTCCGTTTTTTTAATTATTAACAATTTAATTTGTATGTAATTTCTACATACATTAATATATGCAGTTTTATTATAAATGTATTAATTAATACAGGGTCTAATTTGTTTAAACATTTCTTGAAAAAATTATTTTTTTCCAAATATGTAGGTACCTATTTTCTTAATCATATCATTATAGTATGTTATAACTAGATCCAAACCCAGACATCCAAAGTGAAAGTTATCCTTCAACACCAAATTTTTCTATATGGTCTACATAATGTTCAGAAAAAAGTCACACCATTTTGAGCGTCGGGTTTAGGTAGGAGAGGGGGGAGAAATCGGTAAATTCGTAGTTTTTTAAGTTTTTCGTCAATATTTCTAAAACTATGCGGTTTAGCATGAATAACCTTCTATACAAAAATGTTCTACATTAAATTTGAAACAAAAAAGGTCCTCTGCATAATCCGTCTAAAATGAACGGTTCCCAAGTTATGGAGGTAGTATAGTATAATTGGTCCAAAAAAGGCCTAACCCAGACATTAAAAGTAAAAGTTTTTCTCCAACACCAAATTGTTCTATATGGTCCAGATATTATTCAGTAAAAAGTTACACCTTTTTGAGCGGTAAATTAGTAGTTTTTTATGTTTTTCGTCAATATTTATAAAAATATGCTTTAATGTTCGATACAAAAATGTTCTACATTAAATTCAAAAAAAAAAAGGTCCTATACATAATTGTTATAAAATCAA